>NC_060120.1:211058319-211369088 GCF_021461395.2 Schistocerca americana
GAATCGAACCTGTGATCCTGAGGCAGCAATGCTGGCCACTAAGACCATGAGCTGCAGATGTGGCAATGTATGTTGCTGCCTGCTAGTCAACTGCGTCAACATGCACTGCAGCACCGGCGTTATTTGAAGTGAATGTTGACACTAGACAGACACACTTGTGCCCCACTGTGCTCATAACTCTTATGCCTCAGGTTTCATTCGAGTAAAGATGTGTTTCGAATCAGTAAGGATACACCAAGACTAAAGTCGTAGAGCTGGCAATACTTTGTGGAGGATGGAGACAACTTTTGTTGCAATATCTGTTTTAAAAAGCTCTGTAATATATAAAAAAATAAAACAGGCATGATTGGACATCTTAAATTTACACAATTAACTGAGCAATAAAACAGCGATGTCTACAGATATGGAGGTTAATTCTTATATTGCGAGTCAGGCAAAATACCCAGGTATGCATATAATCCTTCAAACAGCACAGAAAGGGCATTCAGTACAAAAGTAAATCCTGAAGTAGTCCACCAAAATAAGATTTTTAAATCTAAGTCCATTAACATATCCCAAAATCAAAACTTTCCAAGCTTTTGCACAGTATGGTATGTAATTTTACTGGACTAGTTTTTGAGGGTGCAAACATCTCCTTGCAGGAGCACTAATCTAAATCATATGTTTTGTTTCACGGAGGGGAGGTAAATGGTAACAAGAACTAGATGCAGCACTCGTGGCCATCATCGATGATTTTCAACCATTTTGAATCATAGAGGACATATCCTGTTGCACTGTAGGACACAGAATAATAGATATATGAAAAAATGCTGCCCCACATGACTGAAAAATATTGCCAAAGATACCATAAACTTTGAAGTGAGAGACTACCTGTGTCTCTAATGATTTTTACTTGTATTGTGAGGCATATATAGCTATAACTGATCTTTTCATTAACAGTGACTGGTGCCTGAAAGCTTTTGCTCTCAAGGCATTCTGTTTTCCATAGATACATACAATGCTAAATATTAACGATGTGTTACGTAACTTTCAAAATGGTACATCAAAAACAAAGCTGTAAGCATCACAACTAATAAAGCCAGTAACAGTATCACAGCTGTACAGCTTATTACAGTGACAGCATAGACATGCAACAGGTGTCTTGCTTAGTACACAATATCCATTTGGTCACAAAAAGTTCTTTGAACAGCAACAATAAGTTCCGCATCATGAAAGAAAACATCAGAAAAATGTCCAGTCATTTTAAAACAAGTTGCAATGCTAATGAGAAACACCATGAGATCCACGTTCTGCTGAAAAAACTTTTATATAGTTAATTCAGGAAACCTGAACTCCTTAGGACAGTACATTTCATACACTGCAATGCCTACTGGAGCAAAAGGAGTGCATCTGTAACCTGTTTAATATATTTTCAGTCAGGTGTTCAGAACCTCACAGCTGACAAAAGGTGAATTTTGAACAAATGGTTAAGTGTACTGGAGCCTTTGGAATGGATAAGTCTCAACCTGAAACTATACCTCCCTTTCGAAAGCTATAATCAGACAGCTGATCCCAACCATATACAAAGGAAAGTGGGCTACCATGATAGCACGAAGAGTTACAGCAACATCTGCACAACTAACAACTTCACTAATATTAATAGAGACAGTGTATGAAGTTGCTGCCTTGCTTGATCTACTCATTCACCTGCTAATGACACTAGCCACAAGTACCATTTTGAACAAAATGGCAGTAGCTCAAAATGGGCTTCTTTTGATGAAGTTTCCAATAAAACTCCAATGAAAGCGGCCATGATATTTTCGACCTATAGGGTCCCAGTGAGCAAATATTTTCTAGACCAGAATTACTTAGAAACAAAGTAAACTAAAAGAGCACTTAATTAATACATTCATTTCTAAACGGATGTAAGTAGTTTCTGGGTATACAGTGAAATCCCTATTTTATGTTTTCGAGCAGTCCAGATTTGAATAATGCAAAATTGATGTATGCAGAATCGAGAACAATGTTAAAAAACCCCCTAAATACAAGCACACAAACACTTTTAATTGACATTTATGATTAAAAGACTGCAACTTCCCCCAATACTTTGTATAAAATCTAAGTGAATGAAATTACATGTACACTACATGTTTGCACAATAACTTTTGGTAATGAATTTCATCAGATATGAAAAAATCGTAGATGTGTAACAGCAAGTAAAAAGTCACAAAAAATTGAAATTGGTATCTGGGTACAAGGTAATCGAGCTACTTTCTGATATGCTACAACCACAAATTATATGTTCAAAACAAGGGTTTTTGGAGATCATCCTTTGTGCTCACCAACAAAAAAGCAAAAGCCAATGAAAGTGTTGAATTAAACCAAAAGCATCACACCAGCTGCATAGTTAAACCGTAAGCATAAATGCTGACACCTGCTTAATGGCTAACTTTGTTACCACTGCTGTTAATGTTTAAATGCTTTTCTCATGACCTGCATTTCATATGCTTGCCACCTTAAAGTGTTATTTTAGGCTCGAGAGAAAGACGAGAAAAATGGATTTACTTCCACGGTTGACATTACGAGCTTGTAAGGAGTCAACTCAGTGAATTTCTGTACACTGTGTAGAATGCAAATTTGAAAGACAGTTCTGGTACTACAGTTTCGTTTTATGCCCTCTGTCACTGCTTCCAATCTTTACGATCCACAGTGTGTGCTGCAAAGTACGTATGTGCATAGTATACGTAGTCATGACAGATTTAACACAGAAGTCTTTACTGGCTACTGGGCGACTTAACAAGTTGCCAGCCAATAACAGTTCACTAGCCAGGAAAGTGCAATGTTTCGACAATTATGACCAAGCATATTCTTCGAGACTCAGTGTTTGAATTTAAAAGGCTGATTATTGATATTCTTGCTGAATACAGTGCATCAGAATTACAAGCAAAGAGATGAGAATCACATGTGGCACAAAGAAATGTGGCGACTGTGCTCCTTCGTCGCTTATTAGCTCAATTTTGCGTTTACTTGTTTTTCCATTAGCCCTACAACCTAGGAGTAGTTTTATCACAATTGTGTGGTGAAGCTAAATGTTACAATTTGTGCTGGCAACACAGATCACGCGTTATGTCAGCATTTCCTCTGTTTAATTACGGAAACATTTGAACTTAAAATACAAATAAACCCTAGCTCTTTCATGTCTGACACTTTCCACAGTACAACCCCTGTTCATCTCAAATGTAGAATAAATCTGATTAATCGTGACAACAAGAGCGACAAGAAACTGCAAATTACATTTCATACACAAAGATTGCCGAATGTTGAACAGGAAAAATCATCGGGGATTAAGAAAGTACGTCCTCAACGTTATACTTTATTCCTTCTTCATAAACTTGAAGGTAGAACATACAGAGCAACATTTACAACTGAACTTCGCGAACTACGGTGTATAACTAATGAGATGCGGTTCCCACTATTGCCTAATGCACGTTTGGGCGAAAATTATATTTTGCGCCTGCCCTCCCAGCCGAAATCATGGTTGTGGTGACTCTGATCTGAAGCAAAGACTGAGACCTAGGTAAAGTTCGAAGGACCGGTATGTTTATATCGGCGCCATATTGAAAAGTATAGGGGGGGGGGGGATCAAATACATAACTTCTAGCGCACTTTAGGCATCAGAGTTCGCTAAGTCAGTTAATAGAAAGGCATTCGTATATATAATTGTTATAATTTCACTTACCGTAATGGTGGTGTATTGTTTGCAATTATTACCAACTTCGCCTTTCCCTGCCTCAGGGATTTCAGTGTTTGCTTCAGGCCAAGAACATATTTTCCCGACTTCATGACAAGAGCCAGGCGGGAGTTTATGCTCTCCATTGCCTTTTTCTAAAATACATAAGACATATTAAAAATTTACATTCTGGAATAAGACACATGTTTACAAATGATACCACGTGTTAAAGAAATTTACCTGTTTCTTTTGCGCAACCATTGTGGCCGGTAGAAGAACGACTTTTTAAGTGCGAAATAGAAACTGTCTCTTTTGGAAAAACACAACCTCGATGCAATAAATAACTCCCTTATTCCTTCCACTGCACTGCGTCCACGTATTTCTCAACCTACACCATACCTCAAAAGACCACTTCAATGAACTTCAGAAATCAAAGAGCCTCATGCTATAGACTGCAAAGATATTACACTAAACAAAAAAGGGAAAAATAATTTAATAGAGGATGTTAATTTTGAGAATAAAAGCTACGATGAGAAAAGTGAACACGTGTATCAATAGTTTTCCAGAAATATTTTCAAAAAAATGAAAATCAAAATTGGTGGAAATCCGAAGTGGATGACACCTATCTGGAACATATGACGTACTCAAATCTATATGCGCATGCGCACTTGCCCAACTTTTCGGAGTTAGGATCAGCCGCCATTGTTTCTTAATGAAGTGATTTGTGTGTGGAGTTTTGTATTATTTTAGGAAGTTGTTTGTATATTTTGTGCCAGAAAGACTTTTGACTAATTATCCCTTGTCGATTGACAGTTTTATTTTAAAGACTTTGCATCATTTAAAGAACAGAGTGCAGAAATTAGGTGATGTCAGCAGGCGTGTCAGATCAGGTAAAGGAAGAATTGCTATCCTAGGGCGTAGTAAATTGAGATGCAGTCTTTGAAAAGAGAATAAAGAGTGCGATAACTGTGCTGTAATTAATGCTTGTGTCCTCTTTCGTATGTTACCTGGACGTGAACCTGCGCAGCGGATGAAAGGACAAGGGAATCAAGGTAATACGAACAACTTGTCTTTTTTGCGTATTGTCATATGACATCCCATTGCTACACAATTCCTAGATCGAAGAGAGGTACAGACTTTGTTAACACAGTGTTAACATTTGTTCTGATAGTCTGTTGGGAAAAGTAGGCTTGCATATGAATGTTGTTATGTCGTGTCGCCTCGTAAGCAGTTCAGTAAGAAGTGACGTGCTGTCTTGAGTGTTACTGGTCTACCAGTATTCATCTGTATCCAAGTGTCACTAATCTTAAACGTAAAAATTTTGACGTGTGTTGGCCTATAGACATTTCTAGTAGGTATTATGTAAGTTTGAAGAAAACAGATATGATCTTAATGACACTAAGGGTGACATAAATTTTATGTTGATTGACTTTCCAGCTTGAGATTGTGGTAAACAGGAACTACTCAATGTAAATTGGAGCCCATGGCTAGTTTTTCGTTAAGTCAGGATTTGTGATTATTTAGGTAATCAGATTTGTTTTCCCATGATAGATACAGTTTACAAATTAATATGGCAAAGGGAATAGGTAGATTTTGATTGCGATTGTTTTGCAAACTCTGTACACTTTATTGCAGAAAACGGTTATGCATAATGAATGAGTCATTCAGCATGAGTGTGTTGTTTAGTCTGTTACAGTAGTTTGCTAATTTCGAAAGATTTTGTGAACGTGCAAGCATCTCTAAGCCTGAAGTAAAAGTGTAAACAACGGTATGTTGTGTGAAATAATTATTGATATTTGCGAGTATTATTGTATATACTATGATCATTGTAAAGTTTGATAAACATCCTGTAATGTAAGTTCAGTGCCATACACAGGGAAATGTAATATCTTCTTCTAAATAGTTTGCATTTTATAGAAGTGAAATGATGAAAGAAGTTGCTTACTCTGATGTCAGTAGTAATTTTCATAATTTGGTGTACATATCTGGAATAAGGACAGCAGTTACATTCTAGACTAGATTCTGGAAATAGCTAATGAAGTTATAGCCCGTGAAATTAATTACATAAACAAGCTGTACTATGTGATGGTAGGTGATGTTACATTGACAAACAAACAACCAAGATGACAATTAGATTAGATTAAAATGATTGCACTAATCTGGGACCATGAAGACTACTCTTAGGGCTGTCACTTTTCTCTACTTTATAATTTTGTTCACTGTTAATCTAAATACTTTTATTTTTTATTTTCAGTGTCAAATGGCCCAAAGGACCACGTGAATGAACATGAAGATTTTGATTCATGGCGAACCCAGCATCATCAGGTAACTTTTCCCATCCTTTAAGTGCTATTGTATGATCTAGCCTGCTTTTTAGATTTACTCAAATTTTGTTGTAAACAACATTGTAATTTATTGCATCCTTGTGTTGGTGAAGGCTGCCTATGTATGTTATTGACAATCCCAATAAGGATCAAATTTTGAAGTATTAAAGACTGTATATAATTTTTATTTATTTACGTTTTGTGCTAATACCATTTGGGTACAACAGTGTGTAGGACATGTCAGATACAAAAATAATATTTGCATATATAAAGTGTACACAAATTAGGATCAGATTAGTTAATGACGGGGGAAATGGTTGCCCATTTCCTTTTCAGTTTATAAAGCTTCACACATGGAATTTTAACTCCTTAAAGTGTAGTTTGAGGGAAGGAAGAGTGAAGAGAGATTTAAAATATGTTGCTGGCAGTTTATAGTCAATGTAATTGTGATCCGAAGGTAATAGGGCCCACAGGTTTTAACCCATATTTGAGTATTTGTGAAGCATTAATCTTCAATATTGTTGTTTCATCTGTGTGCAACCACTCATTTTCATTGTGTTAAATTTGATATGCATGGTTTGAAATGAAATGATGCACTTGTAAACAGATTATTATAGTAATTTATACAAGGGCCCATGTCAGCACTGTGGCACAAATGTGAAAACATGTACTTAAAAGTAGTTTAAGATAATTAACATCCTGACATAGTCTGAAATGTAGTTTAGTTGTAGGCCTAGATATGACTTTATATAAACTACCCACTTCTTTAATGAAGTCTCTTATAGGGCAGATTGAAAGTTATAAGTAGTGAATAAATGTGTGTGTGTGTGTGTGTGTGTGTGTGTGAGAGAGAGAGAGAGAGAGAGAGAGAGAGAGAGAGAGAGAGAGAGAGAGAATTATTTTGTATGTGTTCTTAGCTGGCAAACCAGTGAGTTCTGAAAATTTATAATAAATTTCCATGAATTTTGAGCACAAATTTTGAAAGCACCTACAAATCTATGGAAATTATCCTTCATATTTATTTTATTTTTTTAATTTTTTTTTCAGCTATACTGACTGTGCTAGCTGTGAGATGAACATATGTTGTTATTGATGGTATTTTGTAATGGAGTATGTTTAGGTTGTTTGTATAGCTTATTGCAACTATTGTCACACGGAAAAATGTTTTGGGCCATCATTCCTGATTATGGCAATTGTAATTGCTAGAGTTGAGCATTTTGAAGTACCTGCTGGCAAGGAACCATTTTTTCTTTTCAATGATTTTGGTATTTTTATGCACCATATTCATAGCTTTTATTTTTCCACAGAATGCTAACTTCTTTGTTCAGCTCCTGTTAATACCGTGTATGTTTCTAGATTGCCTGGTAAGTGTTAATAGTTAAGTGCAGAATGTTATTCCCCCACTGAACTCAAATGCCCATTTCAAATTTTCTAGGTTCAGTGTACTGTGGAAACACATGTACAGTTCTGAGCAATTTATGACAGAAGAATCCCTCTCTCTGGCCGCTAATTGATTATTTTAAATATATATTACCAGTATTAGTTAAATGCAATTGGTAAAGACACTATTTGTCTATCTTATTTTATTTTATTGTAATTAAAGTGTCTTCATTCTAGAGGAATACTTAATTTCTGTTTCAGGGTTACAACACCCCAATTTCAACTTCAATGGCATCGGACCCATACAACATGTCAAATTACTATGGAACATCGTTTCCATACCAAGCATTTGGAGTTGGGGATGGCACTTGGTCAAATGGAGGTGATCCCATGACTTTTTTGGGTGGTTATGGTGGACAGATGGGCCATGATTCGTACAGTATGGATGGCATGTTTGGTGGCGGCGGAGGTGGGTTTGGAACAGCCTTCGGGCAGCCTGCTGCAGCCGCAGCAGCTGCTGCCGCAGGGTTCAATTACTTTCATGGGAATGGAGACTTTTCAACGTGGGGCAGCTCTGCTGCACCCATTTCCCGCAAACCCCATTATGATGATTATTACAGGGGTGGAGACGGCATGTACACAGCACCTGGAGTTGGTGGATCTGATGTAAAAGCTGTGGAACAGGGAATGCAAGGTCTAGGACTTTCAGATACTGGTAGTGGCAGTGGAAAAGTTTCTGATGGCAAGGACTTAAAACAGCAGAGCCCGTCTGATAAAAGTGGTAGTGTAGATATGGGAATGGGAGGAATGGTGACAGTACAGCAGAGTGTAGCACCAGCGCCCACAGTACAACCGAAGAAGATGACGTGGGCATCAATTGCAGGGCAGCCAGCCAAGCCTCAACCACAAGTTTCTTCAGGAGGAATGAAAAAGAAAGGCCCTGGTATGCCTCCACCACCAATGGTTCCAGGAAAGCATAACATGGACATCGGGACGTGGGAAGGGAAGAATGGTGGCAGCAGTAGTGCATTAGCTGGTGGACCCAAACAGCCAGTTGCACCTCCTCCTACTGTGCGTTCAACATGGGGAGGACCAGTGCGAGGTGGAGGGCCTAGGGGGACTGCTGGTGGACCACCAGGAGCTGGTGTTGGCAGCTATCCTCCAACAGCTGGAGGACCACCACATCACCATCCTGGCCATCATCCTGGTCAGGTTGCCGTCTTGCCAGGACCTCACCATCCCCACCATCCTCATCATCCACAGCCCGGTACTGGGGCTGCTCCTCCACCCCATCACATTCAGCAGCAGCCTCCACCAAACCAACATCCTGGAGCTCTGGTGCCAGCGAATCCACTGCCATCGCATCCAGTGCTGGATGAACTGAGGATCAAAAACAACTACAACCCTCCAGATTTTGATCTCTCAGCCAAAGGAGCCCGTTTCTTTGTGATAAAATCATATTCAGAAGATGATATCCATCGTTCTATCAAGTACGAGATTTGGTGTTCTACTGAACATGGAAATAAGCGTCTAGACCAAGCATTTCGTGAACGTGAGGCAAAAGGTGGTGGACCAGTTTTTCTATTCTTCTCTGTCAATGGTTCTGGACATTTCTGTGGTATGGCACAGATGGTGTCACCTGTAGACTACAATTCTTCTAGCTCAGTGTGGTCTCAGGACAAGTGGAAGGGGCAGTTCCGTGTAAGGTGGATTTATGTGAAGGATGTGCCGAATGCTCAGCTGCGCCACATCAGACTGGAAAATAATGATAACAAATCTGTGACAAACTCGAGGGATACACAAGAAGTACCGTTTGAGAAAGGAAGGCATGTGTTGCGAATACTGCACAGTTTTCGCCATACTACGTCTATATTTGATGACTTTGTGCATTATGAAAAACGGCAAGAGGAGGAGGATAACCGCAAAGTTGTGGCACAAGCAGCAGCTCAGGCTGCAGCTAATGCAGGAGAGAAGCAACAGGGACCTCCGCACAGCAGTGGGCCACAAGATCGTAGCAGTGGATTGCCACAGCAACAGAAGGTAAATATGTAACATGGTTTTCAGCACTACGGATAATTTCATATGTGTGTGTGTGTGTGAGAGAGAGAGAGAGAGAGAGAGAGAGAAATGGTAACTGGAATATGTTTGTAGCGTTCTCAGTAGTAACTGCAGTTCTGTTTATGCACTAACGATGGATAAGTTTTATAATTTTGTCTCTTATGTCAGTTGCGACCCAAATGCATATTGAGATGTGTTCAGTAACTATTGTGTTCTCAACACTAGTAAGTTAATGCAAAGTAGGAAGTAGTGGAGGATATGGTACAACCTCTCAACTATCAGAGTGACAGTATCAACAAGCTGTTGTTCATATGTGCTATGTAACCACTGTGGCATCATCTAATTGCGCATTCTAAAGTATTGAGACCCCACCAGGAGTCATGGGGCTTTGGGCTGAATGATCCCGTGTTTGAAGTTTTTAAATATATTGAAAACGGTGATATATATCTGACCTCAAAGGAAAACTAAGGATGTCAATGGGGATACTAAAACCACAGACTATAAAAAGTATACAAAATTGTTACTGGCATGGGACAATTACTGGCTACGCGACCTGGTATCAAACTATTGCCTTCCAACATTTCTGGATGTGCCATTGGACAGCCAGGCTGTTACCTAACAGTCAAACTAGACCTTCATAAAAAGAAAATGTCAGTGATGACGTTGCTGGTGGAAGCTGTCTGGCGGTATCATGGACTCACTCCACCCGGAAAATAAAATGTTATGGCTACCAGTATAGCACACGGTGCTGTAATTCAGTCATCTGTTTGCTACCTGCATACTTGAATAACTGTCCCAATAACTACATTTTGGATAACATGGTGTGGTATGCTCCTAACATAGTGTGATGCAGTCAATATTGCCACTGTAATAAGCCTATACAAAACAATGTAATAGAATGAAGCAAAGTGAAAGACTGCTGTTTGGGTAGAACAGTAAAACCATCCATGTGGATTTATCCCAAGCAGCAATGTTGTTATAATTGTTATATTTTCTTATGCATTGTAATTTGTGCTACAAAAAAAGATTAACAAATGATCATTGCTTCTGCTCCTGATTCTGACTTGAATACCCATTCCAAAGTCCTTACGTAATAAACACAAGCCTAGTTGACACCACTGAATTCAAAGATTATGCTCTTTTTCTTTCTTTCTTTATGCAGCAACACTATGAAAACTCTACATTTATTTTGAGCTATAATGTATTTTGTGTTGCTGAAAAACAAAATACTTCTCTCTTCGAAATGGATCCATCTGAGTTCCTTTGATATGCTACTCCTGAAATGTCTTATACACTAGAGTCTTGATAATCCAGCCATTCCCGACACATATGGGTGCCAGATTATTGAGTGTCTGAAATTTATTTTATCATTTATTTTGTTTATTTATTTTAAAACACGGGGGATATAGTGAAATGTACTTTATTAAACTGAAGGATACAATTTTAAAACATAGAGGATATACTTCATTAAATACAAAAATACATTAATTTTCTAAGAAAACTTAGTCATTGAGTGTACAATATACTGTACATAATTGTACTGTCATACCACCCCTATGAAACATTTCCCTAATTTTTAACTATCACAATGATGATACGCGACAGTGACATGCTTTATCGTGCATCCGCTTTACGAGCATTACATCGGTACTGAATCTATCTGGTTGTTGCGTAATGTACTCCAGGAAGACCTCGGCAGCTTCAGCACTAGCAGTGTGAGAAATCTTCATACACTCGCCTCCTGTGTCCTCTTCATCACTTTCATGTTTACTTTCTTGCATGCTTTTGATTATTTCTTCATCTGTTGAAGTTAGGTCCATGTAACAGTTTTCCTCATTCAGCCACTTAGTATCATCATCATCAATTTCTTCTGCCCCTGGAAGGTTGTGGAACGTGTCAGTGTACAAGGTAATTGATAATTCCGAATTGACTGGCTCATCTCTGTCACTTACTACTGGATTCAACTCAGCATCAATGGATGACCACAATTTTTTCAGCTCTTTGTTATCATAGCGCTCTCCTCTTTGTCCCATGCGTTGGTTGCTTGGAAAATAACATCACATATGTTGATTGCTTTCCATGCCTTCAGCATAGCCTCGATAGTCGTTTTCACTTTTTGTCGGGCAAGGAGACAAAAAGTGAATGTCGATAATGACAATAACAAACAAACAAATTCCCTGGTTCATATGCAGAATTATGGCTGTCACATTGGGTCGCAGAAAGAGTGCTTGTATACCATCTGACTTCAGAGAAATTTCTTAAGGATGACTGGGAGCATTGTCAGTTATAAGGATAGCTTTCAGTGGAAGCTTCTTTAGCTCTTTTGTCACTGCTGGTACAAACATTTCTTGGAACCACAGAGAGAATATTTGTCTATCCATCCACGCTATCTTCTGAGCGCAATATTGCGCTAGTAGAATGTTTGTCACTCTGTTGAAAACAGCGTGGATGTTGGAATTTTCCAATCACCATAAGTAGTAGTTTATGACTCCCATTTGAATTACAACACGGCATTAATGGTACGCGCTGTTTCTGTTGCTTGTAACCACAAGCTTCCTTCTCATTGTTGGCAGCTAATGTTTTTGAAGGAAGCGTCTTGTAAAAGAGTCCTATTTTATCAGCATTATACAAGGTATCAGCTGTTAAATCGTCTTCCTCTATTATCTTCCATATCTTGCTTACAAACTCATCAGAATCCTTATCGTTAGCTGAGCAACTTTTCCCAGTGACTGTCAGCTGCTGAATGCCATATCGTTTTTTCCAGTTTGATAGCCAACCTTCTCTCACTGCAAAGAAGTTACTACCGCGAAGTTGTTTGTTAAATGCAGCTGCTTTTTCCTTTATAATCGGGCCACTGGCAGGAATTCCTTTACTGCGTTGTATGAACCATCTGCAAACAACTATGTCCAGTTCTTCACTCTCACTCAGTCGCATAACCTTCAGTTTTCCCACCTCACTATCCGTTTGTGTTGAGTACTGTCGAATAACATCATCTTTCTTTTTGATGTCATAAATAGTTGCTCGTCCAGCATTGAACTCGGCAGCAATTTTGAGTTTATGCCTGAGGTCTAGCATGTCGTGTTTCCTTTTAGAAGACATGATTCTGAACTGTAAATTTCCAATACAGTATATAAAGCATTGTTTAACTAAGCATTGTTGCACACGATAATTTATTTTGCACGTTTTTGGATGTGCGCCGGATTACTGAGAGGCCAGATTAGCGAGAGTCTAGTGTAGTATCACATTAACTGTTAGGTCTCATTATGAATATGAATGAAATTTGTAGACCTTTCTCCTGTGTATTTAATCAGTGGGAAAAGCATGGGGCTCATTCATTTGTCAAACACAGTGTTTGTCCAAAAGCTTTCTTTACAGTCGATGTTTTGATGAGAAACTATAGTTGTCTGTGTAAGTTGATCCTTGACAGTTGCAGTGGAATGGACACGGCAGCTTCACGCACCTACCTCAGCCGATAATGTATCACGATATTGTAAATGTGTCTATGGCAGCACCTCAGTGTTCTCGCAGCTCTGTGGACAGCTATTGTTTTTTGCTTGCAGCCATTTGGTTTTGCAGTTGAAAGATGGAAGCAGTGCTGTGAGCTGTCGGGGAGCTTGTTAGGTTGTTTCGACTGTAGCTTCAGAATTCCATTGTCACTGATACAATCTAATGCTATGGCAGTTTTGTAAAGAGTCTTTGCTCACCTTTATGCCTCTTGACAAAAACAGTTATGGTTCCTTGCATTGTATTGACTTGCAGGTAGAATTGTTAACATATTTGCCACACTCCTCTCAGTACTGCCTTAATCATGTAATCTTCTAGGGCAGTGCAGCCAAGTTCGTAACTGTATTCACTCTACAGGAATATATTTTCCATTGTTGGAATATATAGTTGGAATATTATATAAAATTGATAACCAAACCTTCTGAATTTAGCTTTGGATTCTGATGCATTCCATTGCGTGTACTGACGAATGGTATTTGTGCTTAATGGTAAGAGCAGATTTGAAATCAACTGTGACATTCTTGACCAAAATAATAATGGGAGATATAATTTCCATAGAGGCTGTGCCCTAGTCTAGGGTTCTGATAGGAGTTTGAGTGTAGCACAGTAGCCTTCAACTGGTTTCTAGCAGACATAGGACAGGATTTTTTAAATTCCGTGTATTTAAAAACAAAGTCAGAGTTTTCCTCATTAGTCAGTGGTATAATTTATCATAATTTTCACTATCAGTAATGTTTATATTACACAGGTTTTAACTTTTCCAGAGGCATACACAGCTCATTGTGTGTTCTGAAATCGGTTAAGTTACAGATGGGCTTAGTATGAAATAGGAGATAACAATGGCATCTGAATAATAAAGAGCAATGTTAGTGACATTGTCAAAGCAGGTGTCATTTGCTAATACTAAGGCTACTGTTTAAGTTTTTATAAAATGATGCAATAAAAACTTGTTTTTTGTGCCTCCAAACATTAGTCTTTAAAATTTATACACACTTTTCAAGTGTTCATACCAGTCCGGGAAACTTTCTTCATTGTAGTTGTTGGTGCCTCAAAAACATGACGGCTTGCAATAAAAAAAATTTTCTACATGCTATTCAGCATTAACTTTTTTAAGCAGCTGTCTTGACGTACACTGGTATAGTGCAAGCAAAAAGAAAGGGGGTGAGGGGAGGCAGCCTATAATTTTCTTGAAAGTGTTTTGCGCTTGTTTGCTTCAATTCATATTGGAGGCAGTTTGTTTGTTACAATATTGCATGTGGGTTTTGCATTCTTTTCATCAAATTTTGTTTACATTTCCTTACACCAATCGACATAAACTTGTTTTAGAGCTTTGGTCAAATAGTATAGAACAGACTTTTTCTCAGCTAAAGTACCTGTATGTACTGCAGAGATATGCTTAAGGGTGTCTCTGTCAGGGAGTAATTAATGTGCCAGTTGCCTGCTGCCGTGGTCCACAGCACTGACCTTTCTTCAGAATAACAGCAGTTTTTGGTCAACATTAACAAAATTCATCATTGATAGAAGCAATAATGTAAACAGTCTTTTCTGAAAGTGAAGTGACTAATAAAGGTTGAATGAAGCAATTTAAGGCGTTGTTGTCAAGGTAGACCTTCACGAAAATTGTAAATTACCCTCACTTGAAACAGACCACTTACCCCATGGCTTGAGCTATCATTGTTTTAACACTAACAAATTTTAAAACAATACTAATGTTAAAAGTCAAAAGTGCCATGTGCTAATATTTTGTAAAAAAATTAAGACTATGCATGTATACTTAAAATCTTGATTTTGTAATACGTTAAACAAAGGAATGTGCTGCTAGGGCTAGGAAGTCCATTAATTAACAATGTGATTAGGTTAGCACTGTTCATAATTGTTAATATATTTTATAGAAGGTGTCTGCAGAGTATGTATTTGCCTGTTAGTGTGTGACTTACACTCTTTCCATGTATCTGAAGGCTCTCCTTCAAGGTGAAATTGGCAAAACTGAAAGTTGTGATTCAACCCATTGACTTTGACCTGTGACATCATCAAGATGGGAGATGCCACTATTTCAAGCATATACAATGCAACCACCACGATGCCACTTGTTACACACATGAACAAACATAAATAATTATCCAGAATGAAATTTTCACTCTGCAGCAGTGTGTGCTGATATGAAACGAGGTACTGGCGGGAGTAAAGCTGTGAGGACGGGTCGTGAGTCATGCTTGGGCAGCTCAGTCAGTAGAGTACTTGCCCGCAAAAGGCAAAGGTCTGGAGTTCGAGTCTCGGTCCTGCACATAGTTTTAATCTGCCAGGAAGTTTCATTAATAATAATATTTAACTTTATCAATATAATGGAAGGAAACATTCCACGTGGGAAAAATTATATATAAAAACAAAGATGAGGTGACTTACCGAACAAAAGCGCTGGCAGGTCGATAGACACACAAACAAACACAAACATACACACAAAATTCAAGCTTTCGCAACAAACTGTTGCCTCATCAGGAAAGAGGGAAGACGAAAGGAAGTGGGTTTTATGGGAGAGGGTAAGCAGTCATTCCAATCCCGGGAGCGGAAAGACTTACCCTAGGGGGAAAAAAGGACAGGTATACACTCGCACACACGCACATATCCATCCACACATACAGACACAAGCAGACATATTTAAAGACAAAGAGTTTCGTCTTCCCCTCTCCTTCCCTCTTTCCTGATGAGGCAACAGTTTGTTGCGAAAGCTTGAATTTTGTGTGTATGTTTGTGTTTGTTTGTGTGTCTATCGACCTGCCAGCGCTTTTGTTCGGTAAGTCACCTCATCTTTGTTTTTATGTATAATAATATTTAACTTGAATGATATAATTGAACTAATGGGACAACTGTGGGAAGTAGGGGATTTCGATCAGGTCAAACTAAATATATGGCAGTAAGAATAACATGATTTCAAAACCAATATTAATCCAAATATGAAGCACAAAAAATTCTCAACATTCAACATGATAAAGTGCAGAAACCAAAATCATTGGTATCATAAATTTCACTTGACCTATCTAGCTCAATCGAATCCCTTAATACCAAGAAACTCACACACAACTTGAAAACCCAGTACCACTAATTTCACTTGACCTTTGTAGTTCATACGAAGTTCTCAATATGAACCCACACACAACTCCAAAACCCACTACTGCAAATTTCTATTGACCTATATGGCAGCTAAAACAAAGCCCGCAGTTCCAAAACCCAACATACTCAAATAGCCAAATCTGCTACCCAAGCCATCACTTACCCTATCTATCTCGAAAGAAGTCCACAGTACAAGAAGCAATACCCATTCACAATATTGAAAACTTAACCTAAAAAATAATGGTAAACCAATATCTGTGATACCTACCAACCAAACTCCTGTGCAGTTTTCAGACACTAGCAGTAAAAACCCTACAATTCATGAAAACCTGCATGAAAGGATGGTGGTACAACCTCACATACGTCCTTCCAGATTAGGGTTTTTCAGGATTTCCCTAAATTGCTTGAGGCAAATGCTAGTCAGTCCAAATAACTGTAAGAACTTGATTGTAGACAACATCTCACAGCCTATTGCAACAAGCCATGACAAACTCATAAATTTCTGTCTCTTATTCATGACTAACAGAAAAAAGAAAAATAGAATTAAATCTCTGACCATATGAAACATGGCACTAATAATTCCAGATACAAACACAAATCTATCAGTGACAATTCACAAAATCAAAGTAACTTCTAGAAATCGGCACAAACTCTTCCAGTAACAATCAGATGCACACAACTTACAGTGTCAAATGGCTTATTAACGCATCTAACAACAAAACTTTAAAATGTAAACATCCAGTGCAAGAGAGTGCCACCAAATGCTATGACATGCCATCTGCAAATATGACCAGACTCAAAAATGCCATGCCACCATTACGTTGCAACATAACACAGTTAGTGTCACGGATCAAAGTAGACGTGCAGAATAACATCTTTCAGTTGATGCGTGAGATTTATGGAATACAATGTGGAAATGAATGAATTTACTGAAACAATCAGACAGGCTGTTAATCACATGTAAACCTATATATTAGAACTTCACTGAGAAATAAGATTTGTAGACATTGTGAAAGTTACCATGAATGCAGACAATAGAAAGATGAATCCGCAAATAGTAAATTAATAAAAAAGCTATTTAAAACGTTTGGTGCTCTGTATGTTAGTCTCAGTATATTTCAGTTAAGTCGTTATTCTAGAGAACACCTCAATTATGGTGGCAGTTTTTCTACTTTTGGATAACATTACTAACGTTTCCCCTTTCTCCCTCCCTTTTCATTTTTCATGAAATTTTGTTCTCATTTTGCCTGTGTTTGTGTTCCATAAATTTGTTCATCAGTTTAAAATCATCTTGTTTCCTTGTTTTGATGTGCAGTAACTGGAAGATTAGGTAATTTGTTTATGCCACAGTGTAAATTAATTCTGTTGCTTCTCTTGTGTTGTTTGTTGTAAGATATGTTTCTCATATCTATGTAATTTGTTTATACCACATTGTAAATTAGTTATATTTCTTCTCTTATGGTCTATTGTGTATTGTAAGATGTGTTTCTCATATCTAGACAGGTCAGCAAATCTTAGATCATCACACAGTATAAATTTTCTTTATTTCTTGTTATGTCGTATGTATTTCTTAGCATAAAAGAGCGCATGCTATGATGGTGGCTTTTTCATTGTGTGTTGCAGTTCATAACTGTTTGCACAGAGAATGATGAAAGGTGAACATGATGAATTATAAATTGTACGATTAGACAAGATGACAGAACCAGTGAGAAAATGATGTTCAATAAATATTGTCAAAATGTAGAAGACATGAAATTATGTGGTAGCATGACAGAATATATTGTGCAGAATGCTGTTGTATAAAACAGATTATTCTCTAAATTTTAAACTTTACACTCGGGTGCTTGCCTAACCACCACCATGTAAATTGGGAACTTCTGAAAATACCCCACAAAATTTTCGAAACAATCGTTGGGCTGCACTACAGATGCAGCCCATCATATCATCCAGTTTTTCTTCTGTCACATTTGTTGGGTTTGCCAACTCACAGCCAAACTAAATTTGATTGGAGTATGAAACAGTATCCCAAGAAATCATGTCATATTTCAAGAAAAAGGAAATAAAGTACAAAACCCAGTAAACAATGTTATAATGAGTAAAAGCAAGATCAGTTATTGTTGGTTTCATGCTTTGCATGTTGAAAATAAAAGTAATAATTTCATATATTCCACCAAATCAAATCAGTAGATTCAGCCATTCTCACTGGCTGTTGGACATTGTCACCTGATTGGCTGTGGTCAACAATGGCACGTAGCAGAACAACCACTGACACCATAAGTTCACTTAGCCTATTTTATGGTTCCAGTTCTGCTTTGTTAACATATTGTGCTAGTTAATATTGATTCCGATCTGTGTCACATTTTGATTGAATCAAATGAAGAATTTCCTTACACTGGAATTTTTTTTCCGTTTTTCTTTTGTGTAACTTATGCAGTGTATTCTTTCATGATACAACTGGCACATTAGAAGTGTAGGCTAGATCACAGTGTTCATTTGTTAAATGTTAATGTTAGCCAACAGTATGTGTATGAATGCTTCAATCTGTACTTTATTCACTTTAATGTTTAAAATTGGTATAACTCATTGTCTAGCTGCCAATAAATATACATCAGGAATCAGTTTTTTACTTCCCTTATCAAAAGGAAAAATGCTCTCAAAGTGTGTGTGTGTGTGTGTGTGTGTGTGTGTGTGAGTGTGTGAGAGAGAGAGAGAGAGAGAGAGAGAGAGAGAGAGAGAGAGAGAGAGAGAGGGGGGGGGGGGGGATTTCTGACTAGTATTTACTTTCGGGATGACAAAGTTTGTTATTGCCGATATCTATACAGGGTGATGCATGATAAGTCACCTGATTTGTTTCATGAGTAACACATTTGTTGTTGACAAGATTTGTAATTTATTGATGTAGAAGTAAATAATACAGCTTGGAAATACAACGTAATGAATCACTTGTTCAATATGATTGCCGTTTTGGTTTACAACTTCTTCAAGTGGCATATGTGCATTTGTAATGACTCTTCAGCACAAATCTTCTGGAATGGTGTGGCATAACTCCACAGTGACGGCCCTAAGTTGCACTGCATTTTCTGGTTTTCTGTGGTATGCCTTTTCTTTAAGGAACTCCCAAAGGAAGAAGTCACATGGGTTAACATCTGGCCTGTGGGGGGGCACATTCCTCCTCCTGCATAACGTTCTGCAAATCTGTTTGACAATCCCCTAAGGCAAAGTCTTTCATGTAGGAAATCAAGCACAACATTGGCACTATGGGGGGTGCTCCATTCTGCATGAACAATTGTCTCGGCAATGGAAGGCATGAGGCCGCGAATTGAGGAAAAAACTGGTTTTGCAGCACGTGTAAAGAGCGTTCACCAGTTGCTATAGCATCGAAAAAGAATGGACTGATGATTCCACAGCTTGACATCGCGACCGACACGCACCCTTTCTCCCCGTAGGTCTCTTTCATGTGGATTATTTGCAGAGCTTCTCGTGCCCAGAATTGAATGATCTGTTTGTTCACAGCACCTTTTATGTAAAAATAAGCTTTGTCAGAAAACCATGGGTTGTTTAGCACTGCCTCTTGAAATCAATTATTCAAAATGACAGTCATAATCGCATTATTTATTTTGCCGCCAACTGGTTTCAACCCGCAGTGGGGTCATCTTCAGGGCATAATTTCCATGAACTACACAAAGTTGAGCGCATAATTTGAAAGCTATTGCCCCAATATTATACTTGTAGGGTCAAAATTCAAATGGGTGACTTATCGTGCGCCACACTGTATTTTTCAGAACCATTGGGAGGGGAGAGGGATGGGGTGAGACTCACGGCCTTTAAGAGGCTGAGGGGAGACAAACAGTTTACCCCCTGAAGATAAGTGCTGAGCAACAATTCTCTCTCTGAATTTTTGCTCTATACCTTTATTGTGGTTTGTGTGACAACAAAAAACTATTACAGTAATTTGTTCATTTAAGGTGTTTCTATTTTGACTTTACATACTTTGTAGTTAGCTGTAATGTTGCCCATCATTTGTCCTTGATACGCACTTTGTGTATTGGTGATGTGGTCACTTTCTCCTATTTAAATAAACTGAGGATTGTCTTCCATGGTGCATGTGTGCAGTAATTTATCTGTAATATAAAACAGCCACCTGTCCTGTCAAAGTGATTTTGTTGTTTCATATTGTGACAACCAGCCATGTGAATACTTTTTTCTGATCCACTCCATACCAAGTTAACCAGTGGTCCCTATGTGATCTTCTCCAATCTAACTGAAATTTTGCACAAATGTTCCTAGTAAACGAATCTTAAATTCTACAAAATTTGATACAAAATATTAAATGTTGCAGGAAGCTTGCAATATAGGTCTGTAAAATGTTGTGAGAGTTCCACAACGATTGTGGCTGTGGGACCACTAAAGGTCACTAAAAATACTTAGATTGTCCAAAAATTATGAGTGTCATAAAATGGTTGAAAAATTTTTGTGATGAATTTTTTCCCAGTCCTCAGCTCATGCAGAAGAAAAACAGTGAATGACTAGCATTACTTTTTGCATCTTGTGGTCAAATTTTGCAGAGTTAAAGTTATAGTCTATAGGGTTCATCTGTGCAAAATTTATTTCTGTGGAATGACTCATCTACATTTTATTTGCTAGATTTACTCAGCTGTGTATTTCGGAATTGTTATCATCTAGTGTTCAATTAAAGCTATAGTATGCAAATCAATTATTTCCCTGAAAACTATCACAGATCACTTTCATTTCAAGTTAACTGGCACTGTAGATTGCAATGATGAATCGTAGTCTAGACAGTGTTCTGGGTTGGTGTAAGTGGGGTGGGAAGGAGAAAGTGTTAGTGAGCTTGTGAAACGCTGCAACTCATGTTAGTTGCATTGGTGCACTGCTACTACCAATTGAATCCGTGTTGTCAGTTTGAAATATGCGGCGTCGAATATGTGGGTATTTTTAAGACTGATGGGAATTTTAAATCAAACACTGGACATTTTTATATTATTAATTTCGTGTATAATGTACACCTGAATTTTAGAAGCAATTTTTCGAAGAAAAAAGTGCATCTTATACTCCATAAAATATGGTATGTTTGATTTTGAATAGAAAGAGTATTGCGCCAGTCGAATTTGTTCTCTGACATGATCATTAAAGAGGCAGTGGAGATATGGGCCCTAGGTAATCTTGTCAACCGTGATAGCTGTTTACATATCAGGTCTACATCGGATGTAGCTCTAGTGAGAATGCGTAAAGAGTGCTCTGTTACGAAAATGTTGAAGGCTGTGTGGATGGAATAGACAGGCAACACCAGGACGTAATGTCAGGACACTCCACCACATCGTGAGTCCCCACCACCACCTTTTGTGACACCCCTATTGGAGGCGTGCAGTTGGTCCAGCTATTGCAGACGAGGCAGAGGAGCCTGCGGTCAGTCAAGCGTTGATAAGAATATGAACTGGACACGAACCTGACACTTTATCAGAAGATGGTGAGCAGGAAACGTGTCAAAACATTGCCACAAAATGACACTTTGACTCGGCTGATAATCCGAGAAGACTTCAGCATCGAATTTCACTGAGAAAACCTGCCTAACTGTATATTTATCTTCCAAGTGCATGTCGTCTCTTCTAGAAGTCCTCTTGTCACTTCATTTATAAGACATTTTCACGTCACTCTCTTCTGTTATAATTTTCATATTTCTGTTATAATTTTCATATTTCATAAGGTAACTTCTGTGGAACATCATTATGGATTCGGCTAGAACTGTAGATTTCCTATGAGGGCTGCGAGTAATTTCTGTCCTAACTTGTTTGTTTACTGGATGTTTCTTTTCTTATTTGTTTACTGAACTGTTGCCAACCTAGTATATATATCTCCATCTTCCTTGTCTTGCCTTTCTCTGACTGGGTGCATGTGTGGTGGTAAGGTAGGGGAGACGTGTTTATACGTACAGATTTGACGTTATGTTGGGAGAGATGGGTTGTGTATAGGTGGGGAGAGGATTGTAGAACATTGATTGTGGACCTGGATTTAATATCCATCATGTAACAAGGAATGGATAAAAGCTGGTGTTCAGACAGTTGGATTTTTGGTTTAGAACTTAATTTGGGCAGGGGGGGGGGGGGGGCAATCGGGGAAGAGTGAGTGAAAGGGGGAGTTGTATAGCTTTATTATGTAGGTCATCTGTTAGGCTGTTAGTCTACTGTTTTAAACTACGGAGTGTTCAAAAAGTCTCTTCTCAATGCCGTACGATTGTTAGCTGTGCGTGCAGTATGATTGTTACTTCCCTTAAAGTGGACTCTCCCAACATTCCACTGTTTTTTTTTATCTCGGCCAGCATCAGTAGTATCGTTGGTGTGTGTCGTTACATTTTGACGTGAATGTTGAAGTTTAGTTCCTTTGTTCGTTTGTTTCGTATTTGTCACTGTTAAAATGCTAACCATTGAAGAATGTGTGTTTTTAGTTGAACAAGTGTTCAAAGCTGGTGATAAATACACAGTTTCAGTTCTTCAAACATTTAATTCAGTTTTCCCAGAGAGAACACTCCCACATCATGATACTGTGCGAGGTTTGATTAACAAATTTCGAAGTACGGGTTCAGTGGCGTGCAGCAAGAAGTGGTCATCCTAGTGTTTTGTCCGGGATAAACCACTCGATATTTCTGATAAAATGTCCATGAGTCCGAACAAGTCAGTAAGAAAACTTGCCCAGGAAATCGATGTTAGTGTTGGAACGGCCCACACGGCTGTAAGGAAAAAAATTAGAACTTTTCCCATACAAACTGACAGTTGTGCAAGAACTGAAAAATACTGATCATGGCAAGAGACTGCATTATTGTCAAAAATTTCGTTCAATAAAATGGAATGGATATAGGGATATTCTTAATGAAACGTTTTTCACTGATGAAGCGTGGTTGCATTTATTGCGTTTCAATATCACTGCTTGCTAATGTTTTTGGTGATTGCATAATTTCGTAGGGACTTTGGCCTCCATGATCGCCTGACCTAACACCGCCTGACTTTTGCTTCTGTGGTGCAGCGAAAGCAACTGTCTATAAAAACTGTCCAAAATCCATCGATGAATTGAAAACTGCAATATCCACTTTCACTGGGGGGGGGGGGGGGGGGGGGGGCACTTTAGACATTTAATGTGAAAATTTGTAAGTAAAAATGGATATTCAATAAATTAATAACTTGTATTTCACCGAGTTTCATTTCGGTATATTCGCTGCGGCATACGGCAGGTGCGGCTAACAATCATACGGCAATGCGGAGAGACTTTTTGAACACCCCATATTTTGTTTTCTTTTCACACTGTTTTGTTGAAAACTGTTTTTAGACTACAGCTATGTACAAAATCCTGTCTAATTATTTTGCGGTGTTGACTGCTTGAGCTAACATAATAGTGAACAGTATAGAAAATACTTTTTTGATGTATCCACATAGTTAAAGCAACATACAGCAGCCGTCTGAAGGTGAGCCTGTCAGCTTGAAACCGGTAATGGCACTATTTGCATGTGTAAATAGCATTGTTAACAGTGGCTGGTTGCTGTTGTCTACTTTGCAAGACTAATCCTACGTTTTCTTTTCAGATTTAGTTTCCTGTATTTGATAATTTTCTTGCATGTTAAGATGATGTCTTTCTTTGTTTATTCTGATAATTTTGTTGTCATCTTCTCAGAGGTTGGCTTGTGATTACGTTGATGTGGAACGCATCTTTGGATAGAATTGTACGTGTTATATGTTATGTTTATGCTTGGACTTTTTAAAGTGTTCGTGAGAGTTTGTGTTTGTATGGTGTTGTGTAAGCAGGATGCAGACAGTCTCAGAACTACGTGTAATATATATTGTTTCTGATAAGAAGTAGTGAAACTGCTCTTATTACCAAGAAACTATTGCTGGTGACATATTTGTGTTTCACAATTTAAGGTCTGTCGTAAAACGAGTAAGACCTGTGCATTGAATTTGTGTGTTCACCAAGTACGTTTAATTTGTAGTGTTCAACCTTTAAAAGTAAAACTCACTTGAGTTCACACAAACAGCTTTATATTTCCATGCATTGTTCAAAATATTTTTGCATGCCCCTTACTTACCTTGAGGCTGAGCGCAAGAACCTGAAAATTTCTGCTGTAAACTGTTTGTCTACTGTTACTGAATTGATGTATAAAAGACACTTTTCACAATGTAAGGCACGGTTGAAGATCATAAAACAGATGAGGACCAGTAAACCATGACAAATAGTTCCTTAATAATGCAATTTTTTTTTTCCAGGTAGTATGTAGCCATAGTTTTGAAGTTGCATGCGCACACACACACGCGCGCACACACACACACACACACACACACACACACACACACACACACCCAACACACACACACACACACACACACACACACAAGAACTGCAGAAGAAGGTCTTTACAGGAATTATTTAGTTGTTGTTGTTGTGGTCTTCAGTCCTGAGACTGGTTTGATGCAGCTCTCCATGCAACCCTATCCTGTGCAAGCTTCATCATCTCCCAGTACCTACTGCAACCTACATCCTTCTGAATCTGCTTAGTGTATCCATCTCTTGGTATCCCTCTACAATTTTTACCCTCCACGCTGCCCTCCAACGCTTAATTTGTGATCCCTTGATGCCTCAAAACATGTCCTACTAACCGGTCACTTTTTTTTGTCAAGTTGTGCCACATACTCCTCTTCTCCCCAATTCTATTCAATACTTCATCATTAGTTATGTGATCTACCCATCTAATCTTCAGCATTCTTCTGTAGCACCACATTTCGAAAGCTTCTATTCTCTTCTTGTCCAAACTATTTATAGTCCATGTTTCACTTCCATACGTGGCTACACTCCATACAAATACTTTCAGAAATGATGTCCTGACACTTAAATCTATACTCGATGTTAACAAATTTCTCTTCTTCAGAAACGCTTTCCTTGCCATTGCCAGTCTACATTTTATGCCTCTCTACTTTGACCATCATCACTTACTTTGCTCACCAAATAGCAAAACTCCTTTACTACTTTAAGTGTCTCATTTCCTAATCTAATTCCCTCGGCATCACCTGACTTTATTCGTCTACGTTCCATTATCCTCGTTTTGCTTTTGTTGATGTTCATCTTATATCCTCCTTTCAAGACACTGTCCATTCCGTTCAACTGCTGTTCCAAGTCCTTTGCTGTCTCTGATACAATTACAATTTCATCGGCGAACCTCAAAGTTATTATTTCTTCTCCGTGGATTTTAATACCTACTCCGAATTTTTCTTTTGTTTCCTTTACTGCTTGCTCAATATACAGATTGAATAGCATCGGGGAGAGGCTGCAGCCCTGTCTCACCCCCTTCCCAACTGCTGTTTCCTTTCATGTCCCTCGACTCTCATAACTGCCATCTGGTTTCTGTACAAATTGTAAATAGCCTTTCGCTCCCTGTATTTTACCCCTGCCACCTTAAGAATTTCAAAGAGAGTATTCCAGTCAACATTGTCAAAAGCTTTCTCTAAGTCTACAAATGCTAGAAACGTAGTTTTGGCTTTCTTTAATCTTTCTTTTAAGATAAGTCGTAAGGTCAGTATTGCCTCACGTGTTGCAATATTTCTACGGAATCCAAACTGATCTTCCCCGAGGTCGGCTTCTACCAGTTTTTCCATTCGCCTGTAAAGAATTCGCGTTAGTATTTTGCAGCTGTGACTCATTAAACTGATAGTTCGGTAATTTTCACATCTGTCAACACCGGCTTTCTTTGGGATTAGAATTATTATATTCTTCTTGAAGTCTGAGGGTATTTCGCCTGTCTCATACATCTTGCTCACCAGATGGTAGAGTTTTGTCAGGACTGGCTCTCCCAAGGCCATCAGTAGTTCTAATGGAATGTTGTCTACTCTCGGGGCCTTGTTTCGACTCAGGTCTTTCAGTGCTCTGTCAAATTCTTCACGCAGTATCATATCTCCCATTTCATCTTCATCTACATCCTCTTCCATTTCCATAATATTGTCCTCAAGTACATCGCTCTTGTATAGACCCTCTATATACTCCTTCCACCTTTCTGCTTTCCCTTTTTTGTTTAGAACTGGGTTTCCATCTGAGCCCTTGATATTCATACAAGTGGTTCTCTTTTCTTCAAAGGTCTCTTTAATTTTCCTGTAGGCAGTATCTATCTTACCCCTAGTGAGATTATTTAGTACCACAACAGAAATGAGATTACAGTCAATTTCACTCGTTGCACTTCCTGTCAATTTCATTTTTTAGATGTCTGTATTCCCTCTTGCCTTTTAAATTTGCTGTGCATCTGAATTTTTTCCTTTCGCAGTTACATTCGGTATCTTGAGGGCTATCCAAGGAATTCTATTGGGTTTTATCTTTTTGCTTATTTGCTCTGCTTGTATTTCAGTTTTCTCTCTCAAAGCTGTCCATTCATTTTCAGTCAAGTATCACCTAATGCCCCCTTTGAAGTTTGTAGCAACCACAGGTTCCTTGAGTTTACCCAGGTCCCGTCTCCTGTATTTCCTCAATTTCTGCAGTATTAATCTGCAGGCTCTGACCAATAAATTATGGTCAGGGTTGACATATTCCCATGGAAGTGTTTTGTAATTTAAAATCTGTCCAGAATTTAACACTATCTCCAGATCTCTTCTGCATATACAACTTTCTTTCACAGTTCATAGAAGATTAAATTGTGCTCTGTGCAGAATTCTCTCAGGTGACTCTCCCTTTCATTCATTTCTCCTGGTCCACGTTCTTCTATTTCTGGACTGCACATTTAGAAATTCTGAAGGTAAAAGGGGTAAAATACAGAGAGCGAAAGGTTGTACTGAAATCGGACTGCAGTTAAGAGAGGCGAAGGACACAAAAGGGGAGCAGTTGTTTAGAAGTGAGTGAGACAAGGTTCAAGTCTTCCCCATATTATTCAATCTGTATATTTCATGAGCAGTGAAGGAAACGAAGGAGAAATTTGGAAAGGAAATTAACATTCAGGGAGAGGAACTAAAAATGTAGTGAAGTTTCCCAATAACATTGTAATTCAGTCAGAGATGGGAAACAAAGAATGTATAGGATCAGTTGAAGGGAACGGAAAAGTCTCGAAAAGAGGTTAGTAAGATGAACATCAAACTAAGTAAAATGAGGGTAACAAAATGTATTGATTTAAATCAAGTGACACTGATAGAATTAGATTAGGAAATGACACTTTAACCCTTTGTGGTTGCGTGGCTTTTCGTAACGTTAATAGTCGCGCGGGGTGTTGCTAACACCCCAAATAAAAGTGGCTATAATGACAGTGTTGTGCAGCATATCACTGATATGAAAATGTTTAATTCACAAATGGCTATTTAGAATGTTATCTCCCGGTAAATTATCATTTTATTTGATATTACTTTAGTATTAAATTGGATTATTTGAAACATATGCCATAATTCCCATTTCGTTGCAGTATTTTGTTTAATTATTTATTTCTGTTATTCTTCATACTGTATTACATGTATAAGACATTATACATATAATTAAACATTTGTTCAGTCAACTCATACAAACATTTTATGAAATCAGTCACTATCACTGGCTGCAAGGGGTGTGTTATTGTAACACTTTTCACACACATTTCTCGTGTGCTGTACACACATAACTTACAAACATCGAGCACAGTGCGTTTTAATTTTTATATCTTTACTCAGCGGATGAAATGTGCAGCGCCTGGGCTTAAGTATTCGTTGTTCAGAAGGTGGTGCATTGTTGATGTCTTCAATTCCCGCCATTTTTGCGGCATTCTGTCTGACTTGTTGAGGCAGGGAGTGAGTGGCTGCTCTCTTGCACACTATAGGATTTACTAATGACCTTCCGACATCACATAAATACATTCTTCAGGAAATCCTCTCATTGTTATTATTTGCGTATATGATGAAGGTGTTAATGCAAGCAATATCAGTCATTCAGAAAAATAGGGCAACTGGCCAGCATCTACTTTTTCTTGAGGTTGAATAAGTAGCGCGCATTTCATCTAGTGTGTCCACAGCTGTTTTGGTCTTATTGTATAGTGTTATAATTTCTGGTTTCTTTTCCTCTGCAGTATTAGTGTCGATGGCACTGTCATGATGCAAAGATGAAAGGAGAATAACGTTTTTGTCCTTCTTTGGCATATATGAAACTATGATTATATCCTTTCTGAATCCAAAAAGACTGCTTCTAAGTTCACGACCTCTCGTGCAAACAAAGTCTGGAAGCTCCCTCTTATTCTTTCTAAAAGTTCCTGCTACTGTAAGTTTATTTTTTGAGGAGCTCTTCAGCCAGTGGTATGGAACAAAACCAGTTGTCTTGTGTCACATTGCATTCTGTACCTTCCATAGGCCATACAAGTCTATTTACTACCTCCTTAGGCGAGTTTGGCAGTGCAAAGGGACCCTCTGGCTGTTTCCCAACATAGATTTCCATCCCCAAAATATACCATGTTCTTGCGTCACATAAGGTGAAAATTTTCAAACCATATTTCGCAGGCTTGCTTGGTATATACTGTCAGAAACTGCATTTGCCTCTAAATGCAACCAGTTGTTCATCCACTGCCGTATATTCAGACACAGTATAATTATGGACACAGTTTGACATGAATAATTCAAATACTTCTCTGAACGCAGCTAGGCGATCAAGTTTTCTATGCTGTGGTCTGTTTCAAATATCATCGAATCTCAAACAACGCAATAAGAAATGAAAGTGCCATAAACTCATTGTTGCATGAAATATTGCAATTCCAAAACCATTTGTGTCCCAAAAGTCTCCCAGGTTTTGGTGTCCTGCCCTGTAATGCCCAGCCAATATCAAAAGACCCAGATGAGATTTGATTTCTTCCTCATTTGTTGGTTTGGCATCATTGTCTCTTGCGAAATTTGATGCAATGTGTTGTATGTAAATATTTGTGCACGATGTAATAGTTCTAATTATTATGTCATTTATAAATATCGAAAAACAGTCCACAGCAGTTTTCGCAGATTTTGCGATAGCTTTCAAACCAGGGAGATGAATAATAAGGTCTACGCTTCTAGTTTTTACATTATGACTAGGACAATTTTTCATCCATTTTGTAACCTTATCCTTTCCAATAAAAAAATCATGCTTGCTTTCATTATCTGCTACACTTACTTGCGGTTCCAGTTCCAGGTTGTCTTCATCCTCCGTTTCCGTGTCACTATGATGAGAGAGAACTTCACAGCTGTCTGTTTCCTCCTCCAAAAGTTTCGTCTAAGACCTCTTCCAGAAGCTTCCACACTCTTTTTTGTTCTACACTCCTGGAAATGGAAAAAAGAACACATTGACACCGGTGTGTCAGACCCACCATACTTGCTCCGGACACTGCGAGAGGGCTGTACAAGCAATGATCGCACGCACGGCACAGCGGACACACCAGGAACCGCGGTGTTGGCCGTCGAATGGAGCTAGCTGCGCAGCATTTGTGCACCGCCGCCGTCAGTGTCAGCCAGTTTGCCGTGGCATACGGAGCTCCATCGCGGTCTTTAACACTGGTAGCATGCCGCGACAGCGTGGACGTGAACCGTATGTGCAGTTGACGGACTTTGAGCGAGGGCGTATAGTGGGCATGCGGGAGGCCGGGTGGACGTACCGCCGAATTGCTCAACACGTGGGGCGTGAGATCTCCACAGTACATCGATGTTGTCGCCAGTGGTCGGCGGAAGGTGGACGTGCCCGTCGACCTGGGACCGGACCGCAGCGACGCACGGATGCACGCCAAGACCGTAGGATCCTACGCAGTGCCGTAGGTGACCGCACCGCCACTTCCCAGCAAATTAGGGACACTGTTGCTCCTGGGGTATCGGCGAGGACCATTCGCAACCGTCTCCATGAAGCTGGGCTACGGTCCCGCTCACCGTTAGGCCGTCTTTCGCTCACGCCCCAACATCGTGCAGCCCACCTCCAGTGGTGTCGCGACAGGCGTGAATGGAGGGACGAATGGAGACGTGTCGTCTTCAACGATGAGAGTCGCTTCTGCCTTGGTGCCAATGATGGTCGTATGCGTGTTTGGCGCCGTGCAGGTGAGCGCCACAATCAGGACTGCATACGACCAAGGCACACAGGGCCAACACCCGGCATCATGGTGTGGGGAGCGATCTCCTACACTGGCCGTACACCACTGGTGATCGTCGAGGGGACACTGAATAGTGCACGGTACATCCAAACCGTCATCGAACCCATCGTTCTACCATTCCTAGACCGGCAAGGGAACTTGCTGTTCCAACAGGACAATGCACGTCCGCATGTATCCCGTGCCACCCAACGTGCTCTAGAAGGTGTAAGTCAACTACCCTGGCCAGCAAGATCTCCGGATCTGTCCCCCATTGAGCATGTTTGGGACTGGATGAAGCGTCGTCTCACGCGGTCTGCACGTCCAGCACGAACGCTGGTCCAACTGAGGCGCCAGGTGGAAATGGCATGGCAAGCCGTTTCACAGGACTACATCCAGCATCTCTACGATCGTCTCCATGGGAGAATAGCAGCCTGCATTGCTGCGAAAGGTGGATATACACTGTACTAGTGCCGACATTGTGCATGCTCTGTTGCCTGTGTCTGTGCCTGTGGTTCTGTCAGTGTGATCATGTGATGTATCTGACCCCAGGAATGTGTCAATAAAGTTTCCCCTTCCTGGGACAATGAATTCACGGTGTTCTTATTTCAATTTCCAGGAGTGTATTTCGTAACAATCCATAGCTGTTTTAACTGCAGAGAGCGACAAAATACATGCAGTTGCTGCGAAACATAACTGTACGCTTTCTTGCAGCACTGCAACATAAAGAGTCGCGCGGGGTGCCAACAACTCCCAAAGGCACATTGATCCATGTTTTCTTGGAACTTGCACCTCCATAGTAGATTCTGTTGTTACTCAAAGCTTTCATATTACGTCCTACGTTATACTCCTATCCCTTGTGTAATAATCCATCAATAAGGATGATTGGGGTGTTCTGAACAACCCGTGCTACCGCTTAAGGGTTAAAAATAGTACCTGAGTTTTCTTTTGTGCGACAAAATGGCTGATAGTGGCTGGAGTAGAGAGGATATAAAGCGGAGACTGGCAACAGCAAAAATCGCGTATGTGAAAAAGATAAATTTGTTAATATCGATTATATATTTAAATGTTAAGAAATCTTTTTTTTTTCTGAATGTATTTGTGTAGTGTGTAGAGCGTAGCATTGTACAGGAGAAAAACATGGATTATGAAGCATTTGAAATGTGGCACCACAGAAGAATGCAGAAAACTGGGTGGGTAAATCAGAGGATAACTGATGAAGAGGTACGGAATCAAATTGGGGAGAAAAAAAATTATGGCACAACTTGAATAAAGAAGTGATCAGTTGATAGGATACATCCTGAGACATCAAGGAATAATCAGTTTGGTAATGGAGGTAGGGGTGAGCACTTGAAAAAGATGAGTGTCAGTAAAGCTCCATATGAGCTCTAATTTCTTTGATTTCCTCATAATGATAATTTTGTGTGAGGTATGTGAGAGTAATTAATATTTGCCTGATTCTTCTTGAGACATATACTTCAGAAATTTAAACAGTAAATATTTCCGTGATGCACAGCACTTGTCTTTGAGCGCCTACCACTGTAGTAGCGTCTCTGTAACACTCATGCGCCAAGGAAACAGTCCCGTGACTCTTTGTTGGGTTTTCTCTATATTCCTATTAATCTTACTTGGTGAGGGTCCCAGACTGGTGACCAGTAGTCAGGAAACAGTTTAATGGGTGTTTTATAAGTCACTTCTTTCATGGATAAAATGAATTTGCTAATGATTCTGCTAGTGAATGCCAGCCAGGCACCTAGTTTCCATACTTTGTTTTATTTGGTCATTACACTTTTGGTCACTGGATAGTTGCTCTTAGGTATTGTACTGTAGTGTGTTTTCACCAGCAGCATTCAGGATCAACTGGCAGTCCCTGCAATTAATGTTGTGTGGGTTTTTGTGTATTTCGCTGTAGTCTTCTGATTTTTGCAGCCTTCTTATAGACAACAGCATCATTCTTGAGTAGCCTTATGGAGGCTCTATTACTGTCCACTATATCAGTGGCCATCAGACTTTTTTGCTCAGGAACCAATACTGACATGGTGTGGAGGGACTTTGGGCCAAATATGTATCAATCTTATTATTAATTGGTAACCTATATAAATTAGTGTGGTATGAACTCCAATAGACTACTGATAGTAAGGGTGTGATAAGTCGGCGGCCAGCCCCCAAGTACTGATCATTAAAAGCCAGAAACATTTGAAACATTTTGTGTCAACTGTTCTGTTTAAAATTGCTGTGACCCCAATGCTGTGGCACTATAATTACCTGATGAAGTATTGTTGCATTGTCTGAGTGAGTGGATGATTAGTTGATTAATAATGGCAATTTTAATTATATTTAAATGCTTTAATTTATGCAGTATGGGTCAATCCATATGAAGTGGTCCAGTATGGTTGCTTGACCATTTTTAAATATTTTAATTTTTTTACTATGTGATTGCCCTACATTTGAGAAGTGCAAAACAGTTTTTTAAAATAATTTATCTTGCACATTTACTGGATGGCAGCCATTTTTATTTGTAGGTGCGCGACAACTTTTCAGTCTGGAGACATTAGTGAAAATTTGAATATCTGTGCACTGGGTTAAGTTACAACATTGCAATTGACATTATTGTTTTTAGAAAAGTGTCCTCTACAACATTGTCTGTTACACAAACTAACCTAAATTAAAAAATAACCAGTCAAAAAGACCTCCAAAGTTTGGTGTCCAAATTTTCAAAAATCCACTTTTTAGGCCCAAAAATAACAAACAAGGAGTGATTTAAGAGAGCCTGTTTTTTCCTATACTTAGATATCATACACTACTAACCTCATATAGAGCAAGAACACTTCCAAATGTTTCCTTAATTTTGTATGAATTTTTGAAATTTGAAAATTTTCATTTTTTGTAAAGTTTGGGTTTAGTTATCTCAGGTGGGACTGAATATAAAAATATGATTTTTGCACAGTTTATGCACCTATATGATAGCAGTGTACTGTAAAAATTTCAACATTGGCATCTGACTGTGAACAAAGATAAGAAGTTTTGAAAATGAGGAAATATTTCGTGTTACTCTACAACTGATCTTATGGCTGTTACCTATTTAAATGGTTTATTGTTTCATTGTGGTAAAATTTAATTGTGACGTGTATTTAGTTAACACTGTCACCCAATATTCATGTAGTTTATTTATTTTTAACAATGCAGTATTAAACAATAGGAGCTTCACGTTTGTTCTTTGGTAATAAAATTGCCCATTTACGTTTAGGTTTATTGTCATTAAAGAAGTACATTATTGCTGGGTGTGGCATTGTAGAAGTACATTATTACGGGGTGTGGCATTGTTGTAGTCAGTCTGTTCTGGAATCTCTGTTAGAGTGGATGTACATACTCCATCGAAAGTGTAGAATGTGTTATGTGCTTTGATCTGTGTGTAATTTGTAATTAATTTTCAGAGATTAACTGGAATGCAATAACGTGGATGAATAGTGCTCTGTTGGACGGATAGCAAGTGTAGTGTGTCACAAAACAGTTTACAGTTAAGTTTCAAAAAACTTGAAAAATGTCAGTGACTTTGATGAAGTTGGACAAACTTTGTTTAAATTTCGAGTAAGTTCTTCTGTAACATCAGTGTGTGAGTATCATGAGAAGAAATATATTCTGAAGTACAACCACATTTTTGGAAGAAAGTGCTGTGATCCACTTAAAGTTCATAAAAAGCCTATTACTAAAGGTCTGAGGGAAATAAAACTTGAACATTTGTCCTTGTTATGTGAGAGTGAAACAGCTTCCCAAGTGAAACGTAATGTGATTCCTGGAAATTCCCTGTGCCCACATTGTTACTCAAAGATATTTGTCGTGAATCCAGAACCAGAATCATGTAACCTTGTTAATGACATTTATATTCCTAATGAGGAAGCTGTTAGCATATTGGATTTTGCTTGTTCAAAAATAATAAAATTAAGCCGCGGAAAAAGAAAAGCAGCTATTGAAAATAAGGTACAACAAATTTCAGACAAAATTAGAAGAGACTAGGAATCCTGCTTTAATAATACAGATACCAACGTTGTCTCTAAAGAAGAAGGAAATCTACCACCTGCATCATCTGACACTTGAGTATTTGAGCTTAATGAGAAATTAAAAATTAAATGTTCAATGCCATCTAAAGAGGAAAAAGTTAAAATTTTAACTTTGATCCCTGACTTATGGTCAAGAGAAAAAATAGTTCATGAATCAATGTTTCTCATCGGTTGGTTAAACTAACCTGAAAATTAGTGAAAGCAAGGCATTCTTCCAGTTTTAGGAAAGAAGAAACGAGCAGGTATAAGTGAAGAAACAATTAAAAATGTCCAGCAGTTTTTTTAAGAGGACAAAACAGTAGAATGTGCCCAGGTTGCAAAGGTAGCAAAAGAGTTGTTCAAATGGAGTTAAAGTAACAAAGCAGAAACAACTATTGCTGTCAAATTTAAACGAACTTTATGTAGCTTTCAAAAATTCTCATCCTGAATGCAAAATTGGAAGGTCAAAATTTTGTGACCTCCGCCCTATGTGGTGTATTTTGGCTGGATCATCAGGGACACACTCCGTATGTGTTTGTTTATATTATCAAATAAAATGTCAAACTGATGATTATGGGTGCAAAACTCAGTGATCTCAAACAGTTATGATTGCATGATGAATTTGTGTGATAAATGCCCTGGCAAGGAAACCGTTATTGAATTGTTTCATGAATATGATGAGGAAATGCCAGACAGTATTACCTTCAAACAGTGGGTCGCAACTGACAGGGCAGAAATGATAACAGTGGTTAAGTCTCAGAAAGCGTACTTGGAATCTTTAATTGATAACTTACAAAATCTCAAAAGTCACCACTATGTTTCTAAAATCCAAAGCAAGTTTTTGAAGGACAAAAAAGCACAACTTCATGAAACTGAATGCATAGTGCTAGCTGATTTTGCAGGAAATTTTACATTTGTGATTCAGGATGCAATACAAGGGTACCACTGGGTCAGTGACCAGGCAACAGTGCATCCATTTATTCTCTACTTTAAAAATGAGAAAGGTGAAATTTGCAGTTCTTCAATTTGCATTCTAAGTGACTGCTTGGCACTACATGTGTTTCAAAAGTATGTAATAAATTACATAAAAGAAAATTTTCCCAAGATTGAGAAGCTGGTATACTTTTCAGATGGAAATGGTAGTCAGCATAAGAACATTTAGAATTTTTCTAATCTGTGCAACCACAAAGTAGACTTTCGGTTGGAGGCAGAATGTCTCTTTTTGCTATGGTTAAAATGCATGTGATGGAGTAGGAGGTACAACAAAGTGTGAAGTAAGTAAAGCCAGCCAACAGAGACCAACCACAGACCAAATTCTCACAGTACAGGACATTTATGTCTTTCGCAAGGATAATATTAAAGGCATTGCCCATTTTCTGATCAAGAAAGAAAAAGTGGCTCTGCATATGAACTTCAAACCAGATTTGAAAACTGTACGTCAATAAAAGGAACAAGGCATATCCACATTTTCCTTGGCATTGCAGAAAACTTAGTTCGATGCTATGTAACATCAGAAACAGAAATTTATGAGGATATTTGTGTCAGTAAAATTACATCTCTGTCTTCAACCTTGAATGACATAATTGCATGTGTGTGATGGACAGTAGTGGCAAGCAGAGGTTGAAATAATAAGTTTGGAAAACAATGATGTTTTTGTGCATTTTTACCATCCTGCTGGCCCAAGAACATCATTCAAGAAATCTACTAGTGACAAAGTTTGGATACCAAACTTTAAGGAAACTTTCAGCACTTGAACTTACTGCAGCAACTGGGATGTCTTATTCTATATCACAGAAGCTGCCTGAAGAAATAAGTATTCTTAACATTCACCACCAGGCTTAGGAACAGTGCATCTTGAAGAATGTTAATTGAAAATTTATTTTAAGTATGGCAAATGTTAATTTGAGTGATGTTTCCCCTTTTTGTATATAATTCAATACCTTACTTCAATAATAATTGATTATATGCCACCAATATCACACATGAATAGGCAACAGCCATAAGATCAGTTGTACAGTAATGTGAATTATCTCCTCATTTTCAAAAATTCATAACTTTGTTCACAGTCAGATATCAGTGTTGAAATTTTTACAGTACATTGCTATCATATAGGTGTACAGACTGTGCAAAAATCATATTTTTATATTCAGTCCCACCTGAGATAACTAACCCCAAACTTTACAAAAAATGAAAATTTTCAAATTTCAAAAATTCATAAAAAATAAAGGAAACATTTGTAAGTGTTTTTGCTCTAAATGAGGCTAGTAGTGTATGATATCTAACTATATGAATGAAATAGGCTCTCATGAATCACTCCTTGTTTGTTATTTTTGGGCCTAAAAAGTGGATTTTTGAAAATTTGGATACCAAACTTTGGATGTAATTTTGACTGGTTATTTTTGAATTTAGGGTATTTTGTATAATAGACAATGTTGTACAGAACACTTCTCTAAAAACAATCATGTCAATTGCAAATGTTTTAACTTAACCCAGTGCAGAGATATTCATATTTTTGCTTACATCTCTAATCTGAAACATCGTGTGCACTTACAAATGAAAATAGCCACCATTCAGTAAAGGTGAAAGGTAAAATTTCTTTCTCCAAATAGGCCTAAATACTGCATTTGAAGACTGTCTCTGGGGACTGATGACCATAGATGTTAAGTCCCATAGTGCTCAGAGCCATTTGAAGACTGTCTCTGTAAAGCGCATTATAAATCCATGTTACTTCCGTGTCAAAGTTTCTATCATAGTATGCCTACGCCTGTTTTTTGTCAGTATTGGAAGACAAATAATAAAATATTCCCCCTCACATCCTCTTAATCCCACAGTGACCAAGCTACTTGCTCCTCTGCCCCTGAAGTAAGTGGCCAACTTATCTCACGATGCAACTTGCCAGTGTCAGTTAAAATTAAACACACATTAAAATATTATTTTCTCTGTAGATATATTTATTTATTACTGAGCAGGAAAACTACTCTTAAGAAGCTCTTAAAGTTAGATGATATTATTGGATTAGGCTGTCAGTCACTAGATGAATAGTATTAAAAAATACAGAACAGGGAATAGAGGAATATATATTGATGGGGATATCAGCAAACTCATTGTTGTCAAGTATTGAAATATTTTACTTGTAGGGAAATATTCACTGTATTGCCATGGTCGCTTTCCATGCAGAGGTAGCAGAGCTGCCTCCAAGTTGCTTTGAATGAAAGGAGGTTGCCAATTTGAATCTTTGAACTATTGTGAGGTGCCCATATGGCTCAGGTGGAAGAGAGGAAAACAGACTTTTTTTGAGTTCAGTTCCTACTCTCCCACAAAGTTCAGACCTGTCATAAATATTCAGAATCTCTAGTTTGATCATGCAAGCTCAAAAATAAACATTGCTGTAGCTTTGTGCAGTATACAGTTTATCATTTCTGAGTGGGTGTCCAAAAAAATTCTGAGACAGCAGTTGGATAAATACATTACTGAATTAGCCAGAGGTTCGTTGCTTGTTTTGAGAGATCGTCTAGAGAGATTAGTTGGATAAATACATTACTGAATTAGCCAGAGGTTCGTTGCTTGTTTTGAGAGATCGTCTAGAGAGATTATCTATGTCACTTGAGGCAAGAAAATTCACCAAAAAGAACTTACTTCTCATATACTAGACCACCTCTGAAATGCAGTACATGAAAAATATTCCAGGGCAGGTGAAGTGATGTGTATTCATCATTGTGAGAATTATGTTATGATGTGTGGGGTAGAAGCACTTGAAGTTCTGCAGTTACAGGCTGTGTTGAAGTTACATTTGCTGGATTTAATATATATTCATTATTATGTAAAAATAGGTTTTATGTTGCACACATCATGCCATTTTAAATCTTGATTTTGTTTTTTAGTTGTTTGAATAATGCAGTAGATTGGAGTTGTTCTATGTTAATATTTACCAAAACCTGATTAGTGAATAACTGATAAGCAGATAAAAAGATCCATGACATTCAGAAGAAAACTCTCCCCTCATCTTTTGACAAAGTTCTCATGCACAAAGGTATGACCCTGTACACATATTGGAAACAGTAGGAATTTTAATCATATAAACTGTCTGTTTAGTGGTTTTCATGTGATAACACAAGGAATTTAAATGCTTATCATCACTGGTGCTTCTGCAAAGACAAACTGTATTCCCAGAAACTGTGAAGATAATCTGTGAATTGAGTTTGGAACCTGAAAAGCTATAATAATTTGACTGTATGTCACTAAATGAAAGGTAATTAAAATAAGCTCATAAAGATGGCTTTGCCATCAAAAGTTTGTCATAAAATCACTAAACATCTGTTTCAGCCTTTCACAATCTTGGATTAAGCTCCAAAGTCACTACTTAATGTCAATAGTTTATGTGAAATCTTGATAACAACTTGCTTATCCAGTGAAAATGTGGGAGGGTATTAGCTGTTTTTATACTAGTCCACATAGTTGGAGATCGCCAAAGTACTACAATTCGAAGTTGAAAGCCAAAGGACGATTCTGCATTCATTGCTTCAATTGTAATCCCCGGATTCTCTATTAATGAACTGGGTTACACTGTTGCCAATAATTATATTAACTTTGGTATGGAAATTGGAGAGGTAGTGTAAGAACAAAAAAAAATTTTGACATTGAAATAAGTGTTAACTATGGGAAACTCAATTTTAAAATTCGAAATTTGGAAGTAAATTTCAGTAATGAAAAATATCAACACTTACAGAGTTATATTAACTTGGTGGAAGAGGTATATCTACTATGAAGATAGTTCCTGTGCTGTTAGTTGTTATGTACCTGTAATTTAAAATGCAGCATCAATTTTTTAGCATTTAGGAAAGCATCAGGTATTGTTTTTGGATGAAAAGTTAACACTGTTGAAGAGGAATCAGTGTAATGACTAAATATTAAGGAAGGAATGAATGTTTGATCTTTTATCATTTTTCATTGTTACTGCTGACTGCAGAGTTAGGAATAGGAGAAATGTGATTGAGGGAATTGAACTTTTTGAGCATTTTCTAATGTGCTTATGATCACCATGCGAAAATTTATTGAAGATGATCTGAAAGGTGTTTGGACCCTCACTTCATCTCATAATTTCCTGTTAAGTGGTCAATGCGTTTTTAGGTGTTAAATCTCCATTCATTTAGATCTTGTGAGAAACTTGACAATGAAAAGGAAGGTGGCCTAGGCTAATGTATTGGTGGGGTAATAAGGGTCACATACATGATTTTCTTGACTAAAGGGCAGCTTTTTCCACATGATATTGAACATTGTTATAAAAGCTTGACTTACTGATGATTCCTTGCTAATGGAAAGTGTGTAGTCACTAAAATGTTTCCAGAACGAAAGTCAGAAGATGAGCTAATGGCAGAAGTTGGGCTGTGAGGACGGGTCGCATATCATGCTTAGTAACTTGGTTGGTAGAGTGCTTGCACTTGTAAGGGCAAAAGTCTCAGGATCTGGCACATGATTTTAACATGCCAGGAAGTTTCACTAAAATGTTGTTTATGGGTTTATGGTATGTGCTTCTTTTTGTTGAGATTGATTATGTAGAATATTACTCTGTAGTCTATCTTTCTAATACAGGTTCACACCAGTAACCAAACTCCTGCCTTCCATATTATCATTTAAAATAATTTGAGCATTTCATCTGGAGTGTTTTCAAATAATCATGTGAAAGTCTTCAAACATGATCCATCTTCTGGGTCCAATGTGATGTTGCTCTTGGATGCAGTTGTAAACTTCAGTGTTATCTCCCTCTTCAAAAACCTTAAAGACACTAGTGGCTGAGAATGGTCTAGGTTAGAGAAACATAATGAGTCGGCACAATAAGTAGTACATCATAGAGTAAAAATTGGCAAAGGGTGGCTGAAATATCCAGTTGCAACATGTTCGAAAGATTGACAGTTTTATGGGATTCTGCATATGGTGAGTGGCTCTACCCTGACGCTAGTGCCTTTATTTCACCTGAGATTTTCTATTATCATATTTATACAGTATAAGAGATTTGATGCAGGCATAACATAATATATATGCTTCGAACCTAGCTACTGTACAACACGTCTAGTAGCAGCACGAAGAAACAATAACGTACATTTTGGGAAAGCAGCTATTCAAATTTTAATCCATCCACTGATTATGACATCCAGATATTGAATTAGTAATTATGAATTTATGGAACAATAATAAAACCTTTTATTGCTTTGTATAACTGTGTAGTATTCCTTGGTTGTAAAATTTCATACTTACTTCAGTGGATGTTGTTATGATGAATGTGATGAGGTCCATCATTTTCCACATTACTGCATAATGTGTTGCACATAAAATTATGTAATGCAAGTATGTTTGAGAGAAGAATTAAATACTATCCTGGTCCAGATAGCTACTGTGGGTAGTTTCATAAGCTTGGTTCAAGCATTGTTAAGAGTTCCTTGTCACCTAAAAAACTAACATTTTTTACAGATGAAAAAAGGCAATTTTCAGGTTTCCATAATTGTTCTTTCTTCTGACCTTAAATTTTTTGTTGCACTTTTCACTCAAATTTGTTATGGCAATAATGTAATAGTTGAGGATTTTGTAAAACTATGGCAACAAAAGTCCTTTAATTATATTCTGAAGTTTGTATAATAAAGGGAAAAAAAAAACTACTGTTAGGTAGAGGGAGATTTGAGCAGTAGGTAGCCATGCAACCAAGAAAAGTACCATCCCCCACCCCACCCCCGCCCCCACCAAAAAGAAAAGAAAAGAGGCAAGGAAACAAAAGTATATGGCAGAGGAGACAGTATTACATAGTGCAGGAGGTAAGTACAGGACAAAAACTAGCAGAAATCGAGTAGAGCAGGAATAGACAACTGAGACATGTTGGAGGGGCTGTGTTCTCTTTTGTACGATACGGAAATGTAGTATTTAGGGGAAAGGTGAAGGGACCAGATCGAACAGACTGTGAAGTAGCCATTGAAATTGGCCATGTTGTGTAGCATATTATTCTCTGTGTGAGTGATCAGACCTACTGTTGATCACAGTTTGACATGTTCTATTCACACTCTTGGGCCGATGGTTGGTGACTATGTGCACACCAAACTTTTCCAGTGCATGTAGTAAAGCTTGTATATGACATCACTGTTTTCATGATTGGCCGTTGAACATTAAATTACTATATTGCATGTTTTAGTTCGGGAATCTTGCCTTCCAACAATTTCAGTAGCACTTTAAATACTGCATTAAAAATATCTATTGACCACTCACTTTTTCTGCGTCAAAATAACACTACTCTTGACACCATAGCAATCCACATAGGAGAGGTTGAGGAAAGTAAAGTGAAGCTAAATTGTAAGTGAGGAAATCCTTGAAGATTATAAGAGGTTAGTTAGAATGGAATGGGAGAGAATCAAAGTTTGATGATGATTGTGTGAAGTGAAAGAGATTATGTGCATTGTGAACTTGTTTTAGTCAGTAGGATGGGTATCAAAGAAGTTGCCCTCACTCCTTGTATGTATAGCAAACTGTAACTTCTTATAAAAAGGAAGATGTCCACAGAAAAGCCATAGCACACTTGCATGCCAAAATTATATTCATCTAATTCATGTGCCATCTAAAATCCCAAAACCCTCATTTAGTCCAGCTCAAGGAATGTCCTCGATCTGGACACAGGACCAACACACTTTCTGCTTACTCCTATTCCTCCATGATCACATCAATATCCCTCCAACACATCTGTCTGGGATCTGTATCTGATTGGATTGATACAGGAAAGAGAAGATCTGAAGACCAAATGGCTCTGAGCACTATGGGACTTAACATCTATGGTCATCAGTCGATCTGAAGACCAGCATGTTTCATTACAGGTTTGTTTAGTAAGGGTGCAAGTGTCATGGAGATGTTCATAATGTAATTTACTGTTAAAATTCTGAGAACGTATGTCCCTAGAAGAGTCAACCAATTTCTTGCTTCCTTTTATGTATACCTCACAAAAAAGAGCTGGAAGACAAAATTAGAGAGATTTAAGCTCACATGGAGGCTTGGCAAAATTATTATTATTATTATTATTATTATTATTATTATTGTACTGAAGGAACATTAAAGGTTTGCTTTTATGAAATTTGAAATTTGTGTGATAGAAAATGAATACACTGTGTTTTGCTACAGTTCAGAAAAAAAATTGTTTTTTGTGTAAACCAATAACTGATCTTGCATAATTATTGTGATACTTGCTAAATTGTTTACATTAGAGTGTGTGTTATCCATGTATATCAATATCAAGAAAAGAAAAGTTGCTGCTCACCTTATGGTGGAGGTGCTCAGTCGCAGCTAGGCACAACAGAAAGACTTGCCACACCATAACCTTTCGGCCTACAAGACCATTCGAGCAATGACAGCAGTGCATGATGGGAGCAGCAACTGGATGGACGTGAGGAGGCTGTGGTGGGGAGGAGAAGGGATAGCGGGGTAGGGGTGGGAGAAGGGAAGTACTGCTGGGGAGTGTGCAAGGAAGAGGTAGAGAGAGAGTAGGGCAGCTAGGTGCATTTGGGAGGTTAGAGGACAGTAGAAGGGTGGGGTTAGCGGTAAAGGAGAGAAGTGAAAAGATTGGATGCAGTGGTAGAATGAGGGCTGTGTATTGCTGGAATGGAAACAGGGAAGGGGCTGGATGGGTAAGAAAAATGACTAATGAAGGTTTAGGCCTGGAGGAGTACGGAAACGTAGAATTATATTGCAGGAAGAGTTCTCACCTGTGCAATTCAAAAAAAGCTGGTGTCGGTGGGAAGGATCCATATGATACAGGCTGTGAAGCAGTCATGGAAATGAAGGATGTCGTGTTGGGCAACGTGTTCAGCAACAGGATAGTCCTTACCCCCACCCAGCTGCCGCTCCCATCATGCACTGCTGCTGTTGCCCACAGTGTGGCTTCAGCTGTCGGAGGCTGCAGTCGTGTGTGTGTGTGTGTGTGTGTGTGTGTGTTCGAAAAAGTATACTGTGACAGTCCTTTTGTTGTGCCTATCTGTAACTCAGCATCTCCGCTATATGGTGAGTAGCAACTTTCCTTTACATAATATTGTTACATTCCATCCTAGATATTCTGTTGTTTTATTTTATATATAAACTCAAACAGTGAAGATGATTCAATTTTTGCCTTCTCGTTTGCTAGATAAGAAAGGATGTGTGATCCATATTGGTCAATGTGTGCAAAGTTATTGCTTGATCTAAACAATAAAATATTTTTTTGGTAATTTAAAGAAGATAACTATTGTTCAGTACTTCTTATTTAGACCTGGAGTAGCCTCACACATGCACAAAAGAACAATTGTTCTCTGCACAGAGCAGGCTGCTCAGCATTCAGGACATTCGTACCTAAAAGCACATGGCCCCTCTGTATCCTATCACCTTTTCCAAATTTTGCATCATTCCAGAACTCTTAGCGGGTTGGATTAAGAGAAAAAGATCCAGTGATGAGTGGTGCATTTTCGAATGGAATCATTTTGTTGGCATGAGAGCATTATGGTGATACTCGACAAACTCCAGTGGCAAACTGTACAAGAAAGGCATTGTGCATCAGGGAAAGGTTTGCTGTTGAAATCCTGAGAGTGTATGTTCTAGGAGAGTTAGGCAACACATTACTTCCATCCACATACATCTCACAAAATGACCACAAAAAGAAAACTTGAGAAATTGGTGCTAATATGGAGGTTTACAATCAGTCATTCTTGCCATGCACAGTTTTTCAATGGAACAAGGAAGAGACAGTAGTGCCAGGAGTGCTACACACTGTCAGTTGGCTTGCAGAGTGTACATGGGGATGGGAACTGTTCCTCCAATGCATCCCTCAGTTCCACAATACCTAAAGCCTCATTTCTGTTACTCTCTTCCCTGAACATACTTCTTCATGATTTCTTGTCCCATGTCTTCATGCTTCGCCACTATCCTGATTGTTTTATAGTCATATGTATTCATTCACTCTACTATTTTTGCCCTCCCATTATCCTCCCTTCCATCCCCCCCCCCCTCTCTCTCTCCCCCCCCCTCCATCCCTCCCTCCCTCCCCCACTTGTGTGTGTGTGTGTGGGGGGGGGGGGGTGCGCGCAGTTGTTATTGTCATATTAATGCGTTAAATTTTTTGTTTACTGTGTGTTCTTCATAATTCAACTAATGGACTGCTTGGTTATGTGTGTTTTAGGATCGAGATGGAGGGAACAGAGGAAGAAGTGGAAGAGGGGGCCGAAATTAATGAACCATATATATACCCCAAATGTAGCTTCTATTATAAAACATTATTACATAACCCTCTTGGTTTACACGTCTCAACTAGAGGTGAAATTTTTTCTCCACTTATGTTATGCTAGATGAGAATTGTATATGGATGTCTTTGTGTGTAGGATTCAAACAAAAACTAAAGCCTAAAAAAGTTAATTCATTGCATTTGCATATTTATACATGTTTACAGCGACTTTAATTTTTATTTACATAAAATTTATCTGATGTTAAGAACTGAAGTGAAAAGAATCAAACTAATTCAAGTAAATACAATAGTTATTTCCCTTACAACAGTACTATTCTGAGGCTGGTAAAATGCTGCCCTTCAGCAGATCATGTTAAATGGGCAGAGGGTATTATTTTGATTCTTTAACTACTTCATATTTTCATTTTGCTCGTTTTTTTGCAATAGCAATGTAAAATTGATGAAATTGTGTGACTGCCTTCATTATTTTTCTCAAGCATTTATGTTTCTCCTAGTCAAGCCCATTAAAACTGTAGAAAATTGGAGTACATGTATTTAATACAGTGAATACCCAAAATTTTATTTTTGAAGAGCTGTTCTAGTACCAAATACTTTCAAAGTGTTGCATAGTTTGTTAAAACTTTCTCCTTTCAGATTTTTTAATTAAACAATGAACTGACTTTGGCTAGGACTTCTTGGGAAAAATAAGAGAAGGAGAATGAATTGTTACATTTACCAGGCAACCTACATTGAATTGTCATATTTAAAGTTCCCTTCAGGTGATTAAGATGTGGCCCTATCTTTAATTTGACCTAGTGCACTTTGATGTCTTAGAGCAACCATTGTCATTTGGAAATTGTTAAAATGGTAATTCGTGTAAATGATGAAAAACTTCATATAAATGGTGACAAACAAAACAAAAAAAATTAAATGTACTGGTATTCTGTGTTAATGCTTTTTGGGAATGTCTTTGTTCTATATTTAATGGAGAAGAATCAAAACACTAAATTCTCTTAAGATCTATTAGCTGAACAGAAAACTTACACAAATGGGACTAAAGCCTCCCATGTTTCACCGATCTGTGTATTAGAATAATACAGCATTTGATGTGATGTATTTGAAAAATTATACATGTGTATTATGAATTTTGTCATATTTGATGTGTATATGTCCCCAAAAACCAGTGACGTAAAAATTCTTGATCCATGTGCTAAGCAATTTTTTCTTTTTTTTCTTTTTGGGTTTGCAGTTGTATTGGAAATGATTCTGATATTTGGTTTAGTTGATTTCTGCTTGATCAAGAAGCCTGAAGAGAATCCTCTAAATTGTATGTTTCTTTTGGAATGTTGTAGAATCTTCTGAGGATTATGAGTAGTAGCTCTTGAATGGATCTAACTCCAAATTTGCAGATACCTGTGGTTAAAGCATATATGAATTCCATATTTGCTTTAGACCTTTTCCAATTTGCTGGTAGTTGATTATTGTGTTGATTCTTTGTCCCTTTTCTCTCCTTGGTATAAGTGGCTGCCATTGAAAAATTAGTTACGTTATGCAAAAATAAATTTCTGTTTGCTGTAGCTCAGTAGAAATGCGTGCTAAGTGTGTGCTGTATCAAAATGTGCTGAAATTGTCACAGGTGAAGTTTTAAGTAACCCTTTAATTTCTGCGCTTTTCTGCTTCGTACTATTCATGTGCTCTTCGCATAATTACAACCATGTTGTGTATTTGTGAACTATATAATATATGCATATATATTTAAAAGTAATTGTTTTCATGGTTGGTTGGAAACTTTTTAACAGTAATATAATGATGCAGTAACGTTGAAGGAATTATCTGGGAGTAATTTCTTTTTATATGGGAAGGAGAATTACTTGTGGTTATGGTCTATATAAAGAAGAATAATGAGCTCATTGATAGATGAAAGCCAATCTTTAAAAAGTTGCTGTGAATAAAATTACAGTGGAAGTACATACTGAATTATTTTCTCATCTGTTTTATTAACTGTTTGTGTTACGTATATTTCTTTTCTTGCATCTAAGGTAGATCATTTGGTCCCACTTGTCTGGATCATAAAAAGTTAAAACTGAAGTGACTGTTGTACTGCTGGAACAAAACAGCTGAAAAAGTGCAAGGTGGAACTTCCATGTGTTGATGTGGAGTGATTTCTGTGGCAATTCGTGCGTTGGATGAGGACATAGTGCAGTGAATGAAAACGTTTTTGTGTGCTGGATTATTTAAGCAGTCCGTGTATTTAATTCCTTTCTTTATAGAACAGTGACACAGTGACAGATAGGACCTTTTGTGAGATTTCTGAAGTTAGTGAAGGCAGAAGATTGTGTCATAGTGAAGGAACTTAAAATTGATTGTAACTGAAAACAGCTTAGTGCATCATTTTCTTTCACAGCAGCACACTTTCTCAAATTAACTTGCTTTAATAGCCAGAAATGTCATGTGGACTTTATGACCCTAAAACTGGAAAAAGTGATGCGATGAGAACATTGAATGTCCTTTTTAAGCATTTTTCAAGGAGAAACAGTCTGCTAGAAATGAAAATATAGAACAGTTTGACAAATGACTGCTATTAGAAATCTATTTAAAAATATATACTTGTAAAAATTATTACAAGAACTTGAAGAATGTTACTGTTGAACCATGTGCTTAGTGCTGTTTCCTCATTTAATTATGTGCGTACTTTTTTACTCAAGTTATATTTTTCCCCTCCCTGCCACCAAATATAAAATGTGGACTTTAATTAAACTTAATTTTTATACTTTTTGTTGTATGTTGTGGGATTGAGCCAGAAATGTAGTGAATATGATGATGCTGTTGAATGCTTTTGGACTCTTGAAATATATAAGACTGCAATAAATTTTAAACTTTGTTTGAATCGATAAACAATAGGTTGTCAGAAAGAGAATTTAATATCAGTGTTGGATTTGCTAGCAATCTCATTTTGATGCATATGTGGGCTTTCAGAAGTCTGTTAAATGAGAATGTAAACTGAAAAACTGGACATAAAATGTTAGAAGCTTCAAGTGACTTTAAAAAAAGGCCATTGTTTATGAGCATTGAACTGAGGTGTGTGATTGATAGTGTGTGTGGTGTGTTTCCCCAACCAGATTTTATCTCCTCTTGTTACCATTGATAGCATTAAAAATGCAAATACATCAATAGATTGCATGCTTGTTTGATGATTTCCAAAAATTTGTGATATTTCTACATTGCAGCTGCTGATTTGAATGTAACAGTAATCTTGGAACTATTAATATGTTTGTAATCAGATTATGCATTATTTTTTAAATTTAATTTTAAAATAATGAATTATTATGAAAACAAGAGAGGAGATATTGTATTTTCATGATTGAAATTGCCTAGTCATGGTATTTGTGCGTGGAAAGGCCTGGATGTAACATTGTACTATCAACAGATGGATTTGAAACCCTGAATACTTTTTTCTTTGTGTGTCTGCTGAGAGAACTTTGCCCATTTTATTTATTTTCTTTTCTGGTATTGACAATAAGTGCCACAGTAGTTACAATTGTGAAGTAAAGTAGCACAGACCTTTTGGGCATATTCCATAAGCTTTCTCTTTCTCTATCTGAAAGGTGTTGCTAAAAGTCAGTCCTTGTTTTTCTAGATTCAGTTGCTTCTAACTGAAATCTTTCTTTTGCATGAGTCACGTACTGATACATATATTACACACTGCTTGTCAAACGTAGACTGACTAACTTAAAGAAAGCTGTTTTATTTGGTTGGCAGGGTACCATTGAGTGTGATGAATTGACTTGTAAATTTGAAGTTGTGTGTAACACTTAAAGGAATGAAAGGTGTGGAAAATTTCTGTCTGGACTTGCTTAATTCAGGTTTTAAGTATGTATGCCCTCTTACATATGTGTGAGGGTGAAGGTTTGAGTCATTCTTCTTCGGTAACTAGTGTGGCATACAGTTAGTCATATCCATGTAAGACTAAAAACTAAGATAGCAAAGGCAGAAATGGGCAAAGTTAAAGGGATCCGACTAGTGGGAATTATTGTTGATAGATAAATAAAAGCATCAGTTAAAACAAAAAAATCTGTATTTTCTATTTTCTTTGTTTGTTTGTTTGTTTGTTTGTTTGTTGTGTGTGTGTGTGTGTGTGTGTGTGTGTGTGTGTGTGTGTGTGTGAGAGAGAGAGAGAGAGAGAGAGAGAGAGAGAGAGAGAGAGAGAGAATGAGCGCACCCAATTCCATTAATGATTGTTCTAACTTTTTTAAAGGTAATACCAGAAAGAAAATATTAATTTTCATACTCTTTATTCTCATAGTCTTGTGTTTGCAGATGGTGCAGCTTCTTTTATTGTGTCAAATGTTTGGTGAAAGAAGAGATATCCATATTCTCTGAGCTGAACTTCAAATTATTTTCTGCATGACACTCAGAGGGGTAAAATGAGGTTATTACTTCAAGTCTATAGAAAGCAATAGATAAATTTTCTGTTACTGTTCATTAAGCAAATGAAATCACAAGAAAGCAACTGTTTTGGCCCTCGTAAAAAACAGCAAGTCAGATCAAAAAAGTCTTATAAAGTACAACTGCAGGCATAGGTAATAAGTTAGAGGAGCCTTTTTTAGTGTATATGATCCTGACTACAAAACTGTCAAATAAACATTGAACTTCAAATTACCAGCAGCAGAAACAAAATGGGACTATTTTGTCAGCTTTCCTTCAAGCATGTTGCAATGCCTTGTGATAAGAAAAAATATCTATGCTTTGCTGTAATTGCTCCCATTAGATCCATTTGTGACTATGACTTGTGCATTTCACTAAGAAAATACATTTATAACAGGAAAATAAAAACAAATAGTGTAGAGTAATATTTATTGATGCTAATGGGAAGTCACTAATAAATAAAAGGCCATATGGGCGATCATCCAACTAGTAGATGAAGCCTTTATCAGTGAATTGATCCACTCCTCTGAGAAACTTCAAGTAAATTTCTCTTTTCTTAATGTGCACTACTGCCTCTATTTTTAATTTAATTTCAGTCAATGAAACTGCCCTTGAATTCCAAAATTAAAGTCGACAAAAATGGGAGGAGACAGTTAATATTCGCACAAACTAATTTGATGCTCGGTGCGGTGGCTGATGGGATTGACTAAATGTGAAATGTCTTTACAGTTGCTTACATCTGCTGCCATGCCGAGTGTCAACTTAGTTTGCATGTATAGTAAGATTGCCTTCTCATGTGGAATATGGAAGCTAAAAACGGTGAGTGGCATAAAGGCACATCCAACTTAGCAATGGTTCTTTAAATACGAACATTTTAGGTTAGGCTTTACCATGGCTGTTATTACAACAAGTTTGCTGTTACCAATACAGTAAACTTGTTTCACTTAATTACAATGGTTCTATCACTGTTTTTGTGTTATGTACTCTAGTGACTTTATGCAGTGAAAGAATTACTGGTCTCAAAGTTTATAATATACATCATGTTTTAACATTGTATGTTTCTCTGTGTTCATCATTTTTTAAATTTCATACAGCTAGTGAATTAACTCTTATTTGTAGTGTTTCACATTGTCATGACTTAAGTGTGTAAATTTAGTACTGTTAGAAATGTGTGTGGATTTTACTCAGAATGCATAAAATTTTGATACTACCTAGGTGCAAAATTTCATGAAAATGTGTGCTAAAAACCTTATTTTGAAATTTTCATTGTGGCAGGGTAAAAATTACAAAGAAAAAGAACTACTTCACTGTTTCAATATTTCTAAATCTTTCACAACGTGATTTGTAAAGCAGGGTCTGCAGACGTCATTTGCATCAACCTTGCACTTACTTGGTGTACAAAGGAAGGAATACCTATTTGACTGCATGAAATAAAAAATTTTAATCGAACTGAGATTCACAGCTACTGTTATTTGTGACAATGTTCTGCTACAATGATGTTTTTAATATGACAAGTGAACTTGTCTACTCACTGACCAATCCTGATTTTTAGTCATTTTGGTAAACTACAAGGGCAGTTCAATAAGTAATGCAACACATTTTTTTTCTGAAACAGGGGTTGTTTTATTCAGCATTGAAATACACCAGGTTATTCCTCAATCTTTTAGCTACACAACACTATTTTTCAACGTAATCTCCATTCAATGCTACGGCCTTACGCCACCTTGAAATGAGGTCCTGTATGCCTGCACGGTACCATTCCACTGGTCGATGTCGGAGCCAACGTCGTACTGCATCAATAACTTCTTCATCATCCGCGTAGTGCTTCCCACGGATTGCGTCCTTCATTGGGCCAAACATATGGAAATCCGACGGTGCGAGATCGGGGCTGTAGGGTGCATGAGGAAGAACAGTCCACTGAAGTTTTGTGAGCTCCTCTCGGGTGCGAAGACTTGTGTGAGGTCTTGCGTTGTCATGAAGAAGGAGAAGTTCGTTCAGATTTTTGTGCCTAATAACACGCTGAAGTCGTTTCTTCAATTTCTGAAGAGTAGCACAATACACTTCAGAGTTGATCGTTTGACCATGGGGAAGGACATCGAACAGAATAACCCCTTCAGCGTCCCAGAAGACTGTAACCATGACTTTACCGGCTGAGGGTATGGCTTTAAACTTTTTCTTGGTAGGGGAGTGGGTGTGGCGCCACTCCATTGATTGCCGTTTTGTTTCAGGTTCGAAGTGATGAACCCATGATTCATCGCCTGTAACAATCTTTGACAAGAAATTGTCACCCTCAGCCACATGACGAGCAAGCAATTCCGCACAGATGGTTCTCCTTTGCTCTTTATGTTGTTCGGTTAGACAACGAGGGACCCAGCGGGAACAAACCTTTGAATATCCCAACTGGTGAACAATTGTGACAGCACTACCAACAGAGATGTCAAGTTGAGCACTGAGTTGTTTGATGGTGATCCGTCGATCATCTCGAACGAGTGTGTTCGCACGTTCCGCCATTGCAGGAGTCACAGCTGTGCACGGCCGGCCCGCACGCGGGAGATCAGACAGTCTTGCTTGACCTTGCGGCGATGATGACACACGCTTTGCCCAACGACTCACCGTGCTTTTGTCCACTGCCAGATCACCGTAGACATTCTGCAAGCGCCTATGAATATCTGAGATGTCCTGGTTTTCCGCCAAAAGAAACTCGATCACTGCCCTTTGTTTGCAACGCACATCCGTTACAGACCCCATTTTAACAGCTCCGTACAGCGTTGGCACCTGTCGGAAGTCAATGAAACTATACGAGACGAAGCAGGAATGTTTGAAAATATTCCACAAGAAATTTCCAGTTTTTTCAACCAAAATTGGCCGAGAAAAAAAATGTGTTGCATTACTTATTGAACTGCCCTCGTAATATTAAACAGTGGAAAAATTACACTATGTAAACAAGAGTTTATGTATCTGGCTCCCACCTCCCCCCCCCCCCCCCCCCTTTCCCCTCCCAATCATTTAGCAGACAATATCTTCCAATAGACATATTGCATCAACTGTCATCTGTCAAGAAGCTGACATACTTTTTTCATTGTGGTAGTCTTTATTCTGGCAGACAGTTATGTGATCAGGTACTGAAGAATTTCCTGAAGTGGGAGATTCATCATTTACACTCTTATGCGTACGAATATTCGCTATTTCATTCATGAATCCCAAAAATATTTATTTCTGACCAAATTAGGACTCCAAGTTGCAACACATCACTAGCATGTTGTTCATGCAAAACCATTACCCAACTGCATGTCTCGTGTGAATGCGTACTGGGTTGTTGCAACAGCTCTTGTTTCAACTTTGTCTTTGTTAATAATCAGCGAATAATTGTTGGAATGACCTGCTCAGTGCTGTAAGCCCTCACTAAAGAGAACGATTAACACACCCTCAGTCCTAAATTGCATTGAAGTCTACACATAATCCAGTAAATGTTGGCCATTAGGTGTTCCCCAATATCATCCTTTTGCATAAAAATTCTACAAGGGAGCTTTGAGACATTTGGTAAAAAAGCAAGAAAAATTGTAGGAAGTGAGGTCTGCCAGTTATGCAAAGCACCGTTTTTCCAAGTACCCAAAAATGTTTTAAGCACCACTGTGCCATCATCAGTTGGTTTCTGTTTTGTTTAATCTGATGATGGCACAGTGGTGCTGAAACATGTTTGGGTACTTGGAAAAAACAGTGTTTTGCATAACTGGCGGACCTCACATCCTACAATTTTAACTGCAAACACGGTAAACACAAGAAGCTGAAAATCCAAATGATGAATAGCAAGAAAAATGTTTCATAAACAACTGACCCTACTTCTCGACAGTCTCCTTTGAAGGATATACACGTAGTCCAATGATCATCCAGCTTTTTCATCCCATTGGAAAAATAGGTTCTGTCAAACTCTGCAAACTCTCATGACTGCAACTATCAGTTTCCCATTTGATCAAAATTTCTTCCCAGGAAGCCAAAGTTTCAAGTTAAGGAACAGTAAGAAGTCATGTGGAGCTAAATCTGGTGAATAGTGTGGATGAGGAACCAAAGTTGATGCACTTTCACTGGTGTTAACACTGATGTGTGGGATGGTGCATTATCCTGGTGAAAGAGCACTTTTTTTCGTGCCAACCTTGGTATTTTTTCAGCCAACGCAAGTTTCAAATGAACCAACAATGAAGCATAATAGGGCCCAGCTCTGGTTCTGCCTATTTCCAATTAATCTATGAGGATTATTTCTTGGGAATCCCAGAAAACAGTGGCCATCACCTTACCAGCTGACAAAATTGTCTTTGCCGTCATAGGTGCACTTCACCAGCCTTTGTCCATTGTTTTGTCAGCCGGTTTGACTGGTGTGTAATGATGGATCCAAGTTTCACCAACAGTCACAAATTGCCTCAAAAAGTCTTTCAGGTTCCAATTGAAAATCACCAGACACTGTGTTGAAATGCCATGACATATGTCCTTTTGGTCGGCTGAACACTCATGGCACCCACCTTGCACACAAGTTCTTCACAGCCAATTCTCCACAATGGGTATTATGCATTCATGCAGCTGAGATGCCTATGGTCTCAGCAATTTGATGAATTTTTATTCAATGGTCATGCATTACCATATCATGGATTTCGTCAATAGTTTTCTTTATAGTGTCTTCAACTGGCCGGCCGGAACACGCTTCATCTTCGGTGCTTGTCTGACCGCATTTAAATTCATTAATGCAACGATGGTGCAGAGTCCGTGTGAACTTCACCCAGTTCTGTTTTGATTTGTGCGGCAGTCCAACCCTTCAAATGAAACTGCTTAATATCAGCATGAAACTGGTTTTCTCCACTTTCAGTCGCAGTCTGAACATCAACCAGTTCAGGTGGCTGTAACAATGAACTGTACAATGTTGAAATACTTTATACGATTCTTGGAATAATCAAGCTTACCAAACATGAAGGTGCAACAAAAGTGTTCATTCTTTCATGGAAATTTGCCAGATTTATCAAACCAGGTACACTTAATAAAATATCTTCTTGCTATTGCCTTACTCTGGTATTAGTTTGCACATGCCAGGTGATAATTGTTGATCTGATGTACAGCTTGATGCCAGTGGTTACTGCATCTTGTAGTAGATATTCATAGTGCTATAAAAATATTCCCATTTACTTATTATAAATGCCATTTAATAATGCCAAACTCAGCATGACCTTTTGTTGAGTACAGTTGGTACGTTGGGTTTGTCACTTTTTAGTTGTACAATGTGTCCGAGAAGTCCCAATATCTCCAGATAAAAACAGTATGTTGTATGTTTGGGTACTTGCAAGTAATAAAACTATGTACGTAGTGGATCCATAAGTGCAACACTGTGCCTTACACAGTGATCTGTGGGCCTCCACATCGTCCTTGACATGTACAGCATCTAGAGTTATGCTTCGAAAGGCTTTCCCTAGCTTTTGCACAATTTGTCATTCAAGTCACAAGGACTCGCTTATTCCCCACAATGAGTTGCCTGCCATGGTAAGGCCCAGGTTTTTTTATGGCCATTTTTGTGAACTGAAAGTGTTACTGAACCATGCCCAGTCCCACAGCCTCAAAATCGTTCATCAAGGAACTAGCACACCTGAACAGCAAAGTGTGCTGTAGCTCCATCTTGCTGAAGTATTAAACATCTTTCTAACGTATCCAAATAAGAATTTCTGTTCTTTTACCCTTTGAAAAAATATGGTCTGAACAAGTATTGTGACTTCCTGGCCCATATTATAATATGAGACTGGTTTCTTTCCAGATTCTGCACATAATGAGAATTATCCTTAGACCAGAAACAACATTCCTCCTGTGTGATCTATGGTATGCCGCACAGTCATCAGAAAATTTACTGCTCTGTGTTCTTGTCAGATAATTCATTCATGAGAATCAGCCTAAATCCTTTCATTTTCAAGTCTTGAAGTTCAAATGCTCTTTTGCGAATGGGTTCCACTAATGACTGCCCGGCTGATTGAGTGACAGCAGCACACATTTCCTGTCACATTTTCTTGCATCCACTACACGGCCTGTCTTCGACGCTGCGTGAAACAAGAACACATGTAACTCAATCAAGTAAGGTTGCTTTATGAAGTGAGGCTTTGTCAAAGTGATCTCTAAATTCTCTCATTATCTCTAATTGTTTGCTTTGTCTGGATTTTCATGCGCTCACTCCTCAACAGTGTGACTGTTGACTGTCACAGTCAGAGTTTCACAACTGAAGTGAAACAGTACAATACTGGCAACAATTCTTAAAGTAGTGATATCAGAAAAACAAGTATTTATTTCCTCAGCTGAGCGACTTGGGGTACAAGGCCTCCTCAGACATCCTGTTCTCTTGCATTTCCACTAAATTATGTTATTGTACATAATTAACTTTGGCATGTTGACTTGCTATCTTTATGGCAGGATGTAACATGACTACACCTGGTATGTTTTCAGATTAGTATGTTTTGTCTTGACTCAGTGTCTGCGAGTCGTGTGCAGTGGAAACTGTCACTGTGTTTAACATAGGCTTCTCATGCTGCCTGGATTATTGTTGACGTACAGTAAAACAGTATTGGGTCTTTGGTAGTACTGTAATGAAACATTTGAAAGTAATTAGCTGAGGAACACAGAGTATCGTAGCCACATGCATCCCATAATTACTATTTGTAACAATTCATTTTGATTCTTGTTTAGAGATAAAAAGTATTGTGATGGAATTTGGATCTGTCTGTAATGAGAAAAATAATTAAATTTTTTGCCAGTGCACAGTAGCAAATCCGAATGAGAATACATAATCTCATAGATGAAAATTCAGTGTTTAATGAAAGAGATGGATTTCTCATAAATCAGATGTTACAGATTGGTATGTGTCAAATTATATACATTTATCACAGTGAAGTACTTACTGATAATTTTCTTACATTTTAAAACCATTACAGTGATCTCTGCTTTGTAAAATATGATTGGTCTTGCCCACACTAGCCGTTGTTGAAGTGTTGAGTGTTGAAGATGTGCATGTTAATCGAATATCGATTCCACTTTGCCTCTTACCCACATGATTACACAGCAACTGAGTCCACATAGATCTTGTTTTCTCATCCAAAACTATGGCAAATATGAAGATGGAAAACCCCTGCAGAGAGGCAGTTACATTGAAGACAGCATCCATATGCATCAAGCCAAAAATCCATCCCATCCCAAGTAAGATTGACAGATATATTGCAAACAGTAGCTGTCTGCGAATGCGTTTTTCCATTTGAGAGGCATTTGAAAGTCGCAAGGATTTATGAGATGAGCTGCAGGTAATGTGGATGCATAATGCTAGTATCAGGGTGTTGGCTGCAATTAGCATGTGAGCAGGCACTGTTACACTGAACTGCAGTATCTGACCTCGTGGATAACAATCTGGTGGCTCATATGCTCCTTGTGATGTCCATACAGAAACTCCAGCCAAGGCCAGTGGTAGCATCCAACAAAGAATTGCTGATGCCCAGAGCTGTGGGAAGACAAAATAAATAAATAATTACATTTACTCATGTATTTGTAGCATAAGAGGGACATTTACTTACCATTGTTGAAATAGGGGCATGATTAGTATACATACAACTTTATAAAAATGGTTTATTGTCTAACTTCTCGACTTTTTATTTCTTCATTGGGAGAAACAGAAAAAAGAAAGATAAGGTAACATGTGTCAAAAAGGACATAAAAACACAGCAAATAAGCAGTATCCCAGTAGCAACTGAGTTTCACTTCTGCATGACAGTAGCATATAGTGCAGCATGGCGAACCACACAAGATGGCAAGGACAATTTGTCAAACAAATATTTACCAATACATTTATGTCTGGTTTCAAAACCAGTGTCTCCTAGCATTCGCCAAATCCAAAAGAAATCCACCATGTCGTGCTCGACTCCCTCATCTTGGGTGCCAGCCCATGCTGCTGCTGCTGCTGCTGCTGCTGCTGCACTTTCGGTCTGCTACTTATGCACCAGTGCTGCTCAGTCTCTTCTGGAAAACTGGTTAATGCTAACATCTTACCTCCCCCGTTAGCACTTATTCTTACAGCAAATACTACAATAGACTAATTTGGAACTGGTTTACCAGATGACCACATAAAATTCAGTTTAAAAAACATTTTGTTTGTAATGAGAAATAAATGTTTTCTGTTGAAACTTGCATTTCATGAAACTTAATTAGCCAAACATCTATGCTGACTCCATTTACAAGTTGTAAATATCAGTGAAAACACTAGAAAAATTTTTGCCTAGCCTTATAAGTTTTAAGGAGAAGCTGAAATCTACTTACTTGTATTCTATGATGTGTTTTCTTATTTGTACTTAAAAAAATAGTAAATAGAATTTAGCAAACATTTAATTAGCATTCTTTCGTCTAATGACCACAAGAAATGGGTACATCTATATACATGCTCCGCAAGCCATCATACAATGCATGGCAGTGGCTACCTTGTTCCACTGCTAGTCATTCCCTCTCTTGCTCCACTTGCAAATGGAGTGAGGGGAAAATGACTGTGTATATGCTTTTGTACAAGCCCAGATTTATTTTGTGTGCATGGTCTTTAAGAAAGATGTGTGTTGGTGGCAGCAGGATCATTCTTCATTCTGTTGAAAATGCTGGTTCCTCAAACTTTTTCAATAGTCATAGTATGCAGGCTTTCAAAATCAGCAATATTTCTGAATGTTTTGCAAGAAGAATGTCTTCTTCGCTCCAGAGAGGAACTTATTTGAGTTCACAGAGAATTTTCATAATACTTGCTTCTTGATCAAACTTAATGGTAATAAATCTAGCAGCACGCTGCTCAATTACTTCACTGTCTTCCTTTAATCTGACCTGGTGGGTGTCCCAAACAATCAAGAGTGGGTTGTGCAATTTTTCTGTGCACAGTTATCCACAAAATAAAGAATATCTTGGCATAAATAAATAAAAATTAAAGATATTGACTCAAAACTTTATTTACAATTCACATGTTGTACTCCTCTACAGTCAAAAATTTGAACCAGGATATAACTGCCTGTTTGAGGTCATTACCGTTTACGAACTGTTTTCCACCCAAAATTTTCTTTAGTTTTGGGAATAAGTGAAAATCACTTGATTCCAAGTCAGGGGTGTAAGGAGGATGTCCAAAAATTTTCCACCCTGGCAATAAGAGTTCCTGCTGTGTTCGTGCTGAGGTCGTGCATTTTCATGAATCAAAAACAGCTCTACCAATGACCACGTCTCTTGATCTGGATGGAGTGCTGAAGTCATTGAAGAGTTTCACAATAGATCTCGGAATTGACTGTTCTCCTCTTGGCATGAACTCCATGTGGATCAAACACTTTCAGTCCCAAAAAAAAAACTGCGGGTATCACCTTTCCAGTATTGAGATTTGCTTTTTCTTTTCCGTGTCATGGGGGAGTTTGAGTGGGCTGCTCCACAGACTGATGTTTGTTCTCCGTAGTCTCTTATGAAGTACAAGTTTCATCTCCTGTTACAATGCAGTAAAAATTTGTAACTGAGATTGTCATATTCTGGCAAAAATTCAAGTGCTGCCCACATCTGTTGTACTATACGGACATCAGTCAAACTCTTAGGCACCCACAGCACACTTTTTTTGTAGCCAAGATGCTTTGTCACAATTTGATGTGGGAGATATCATGAAATTTGTGGAAAAGATTCATCTAATGTACTTAAAGTGAGATGCTGGTTTTCCTGACTTTTCTTTTCAAATTTTGCCTTCAAGTCATTTGTAATGACTCATGGCCACCCGCTCTGATCTTCATTGTGCATACTGGTTCTTCCTTGATTAAACGTAATGCACTGTTTCCTCACTGAATACTCGTTCATTCCTATATCACCATACACATTCTTTATTTGCCTATAAATTCTGATACGTGAAAAATTTTATGAATTTGGAAAATGTGTGACATTAGAGGCACACTTAACATTTGGTGGGATTTTTAATGGGTACTGTCATTTCAAAAGGTTCCAGAACAAAGAGGTGTGACCACTTGGCTCATGCCAAGATGAAGGAAGGAACTAACTAGCACACTTGTGACTGTGGTAGTGGAGAATCGGTGCCGCGTATGGTGGACAATCGTTCTTTACTTTCTGGATGACCCTTGTAGATGAACCACAATTTCCATGAATTCTCCCAAAGAACCAAAGTCATTCACAGCCTTTGCTATGACCGACCTTACATATCTATTGTATTTCATGTCCATTTGCAACGTTATGCCTTGATATTTAATTGACATGACTGTGTCAAACAGTACACCACTAATATTGTATTCAAACATTACAGCATTGTTTTTACTAATCAGCAGCATTAATTTACATTTTTCCACAGTTAGAGCAAGGTAGTATTCATCGCACCAAATAGAAATTATGTCCAAGTCATCCTGTCATTTAAAAACAACATTGTCCTGTACTCTTCAGCATACTTTGAGGTAATTTTAAAAGTGTGTGACATGCTTACCTGCTTTGTAAGGGGTGTAGGAGAAAAATCAAAGAAAGGATTCAACAGTCTTTGGCGCATATGTAGACCAGCCGCAAACATCCACAGGAGAGATGCCAGGAGGAAGACCTGAAGTGTGGCTCCTGACAAAGTGCAGGGAAGGCCAGGCTGAGGACGCCAGTCTGGCAAGAACTCCTCAGCTGTCACACGCACTGACAAAGTGGTTGCTAATCCACAGAGTGCAATGCATAGCTGTAACTGTACTATTGCACGGCCTTGGTGACGCCAATTTGGAAATATTAATGCTGTTACTATTATAGCGACTAGTCCAGCTGTCGACAGTACGCAGCCAACAAGTGCCACATAATGTAGAGCTGTATTGCGAACTGGATTTAAAATTGCTTGATGGTCTCTCCCATGCAGCATTTCACCAAAGTGGGTGGTATGGAAACAGGCACAGCTTGTTAACGTGCTGTCAACTGGTAGGCAACCATCATTTGACCAGCCACCACCAGCATTCAAGTTCCAGAAGACGCATCTGTCCCTTTGATTTCTGTCTGTAACAGATTTTACACAAAATAGCTATTTCTCGTCACACTTATAAAACTTTTGTAACCTACAGAACATTTGAAATATGTTTTATTAAGTTAGTCCCTATGTGGATGCATAAAGTGATTCCATAAGCTTTTCTAAATTCCTAAAATACCACAATTTTGTAAACCAAAATTCTGTCAGCTTAATAGTCCATCCTAAATAGCAAAATTTTACCTAGCCACTTTTTAAATGGTTGTATAATTTCCAAAATAAAAATCTGCTCATCTGCCAATTTTTAAATAGCGGGAAGTCACTCAGTCAGTCAGCACCCACTCCAGGTTGAGCTAACAAGCATACACTCCTGAAATTTGCTAACATTGTAGCTATATGCAGTTTGCAGGAATGCATGCACCTGGACCTACAAAAAATCAGTAAGGTCGATGTCTAAAAACTTCCAAGCGATTTCTGTTACTCAAATTAATGAATATTTTGACTTAACTGTGTTGTGGTTGGTAGGAGGTTTGAGCTGTCATTATCGTGTGAGTGAGTTATTGTTGAGTGTTATGACTTTAATTGATGAGTGAACTAAGTGAGCTATATAGTTTACTTTAATTTCAAAAGATTACTACAAGGCAATACTGTATCATGACTTTTGTGTAAATATGGACAGTGTTTTGTGCCAGTCTTGATTACTTCATTTAGTGACTTGTTAGAACTACCATCGATTACTGGCCAGTGCTTCATCAATGTCTGATATTTTCACAAAGTGCGAAAACAGATTACCATCCAAACCATATAAAATTGAGGCATCAAAAAGTGTAATCTATGCTGTGATGGCGTTTACATTTTTGTTGGGCAAACACCATCAAGAGTAGGGTTTCAGCTTCAAGACAACAGAAAGACTTGCTACTAAGGAAGCGATGGAGACGACAGAAAATAAACTTGGAGCTCTATATCTAGTTTGAACAATTTGTAAGTGAAGACATAGAACAGTAGTTTTGTACACTATTTTATGAGTCTTTTTAAATGGTGACTTCACCTCTGTCCATTTTCACCATCCTCCTTGGAATACTGATTCATTACTGTGGACAAATTTCATGTTTTGCTATCAAAAACTGCTTTAATTATTTAGGTGGGTATTCCATTTCACCTAGTCATTTTTTGTATGTAAATTGAAGTGGGGGAGCAGTGAAAGGTAAATTAAGGAAAGGGAAGGGATTACCAATGTCAGCTGCATCAGAACATTACTCGGAATCAGTGGCCTCGAGTGAAAATGTGTATCAGCCCAGGTTTTGAACCCAGGATCTCCTGCTTACTGTTAGACATTTTAAATCGTTGCCATTTATTCTGCTTAATGTCCCGATGCAGCTGTAATCGGTAATCCCTTCCCTTTCCTTTCCCCTGCCCCCCCCCACTTTCAATTTACACACAATGTATCACAGCTGCTGATTCTGCGAGGTGTCTGTTCTTTTGGACATGTCTGAAAGAACAGACACCACACATTCATATAATAGTAATTTTTTGTATTTTTAAAGTTTTTTTGTGCTGTAATTTATTTTTAAGTTTAAAGTTTACCTTTCTTCTGGTACAAACTAAAGGGCTGCGTGTAATTAGGCAACCACTAACATCAGCATTTGATTTTGATACATATTGCTACACATTCCATATCTGGACAATGCACTTGCAATATGGATCTATGGAACATGATATAAGTAAAAAATAAATATATGAAGAAATTGGTGATATATTCTGAGATGTAAGAAGAATTTATAATTATTTTGTCTCCTATGTTTCAGAAATAGCTGTTATAAGTAAATATTTTTTTTATAATGGGGCATACTGCCTTTGAACAAGGAAGTGATGAGCAACAAACAGGCACATTTATATCTATATTTAAAAGTAGACTATAACTCATATACATTTATGGCCACTGCACCTATCTTCCATTCATCACACCTTCTATGAGTTGAGCAGCAATCCGTTTTAATTCACATTTCCTTTGACTTGTTTCCATAATTCAGTGTAAAATTTTTGTTTACTTTTTGTTTAGCCATTTCACGACACTAAATATGATTCTTATACATTGTTAAAAATATGATTCTTATACATTGTTAAAAATATGATTCTTATACATTGTTAAAAATATGATTCTTATACATTGTTAAAAATATGATTCTGTATCACTGAACATCAAGGAATTGTACATTTTGTAACAGATGATAACTGGGGGGCTAAAAATTGTAGATGAGCACCAGACTTGACTACAGAAAGCAGGCTCAAAAGTATGTTGCTGTAGTGATGCAGAGATGAAAAGGTTTGCACAGGATAGACTAGTGTGAAGAGCTGCATCAAACAAGTGTTCGGACTAGATACCATAACAATAACAATAACAACAACAACAACAACAAATCACTGAACATATTTTATTAAATGCAGGTTAGTGTTTCTGGGCACTGTGGCCTCACAGTGGGGTTGGGATTGCATTGACTGAAGACAACAGTGGCCACATGTGTGAGTTGTGCATTTATGAATATCCGAGTGTCTCTTTGTCTGATGAAGGATATTGTCCAATAGCTAAAAGCCATCCAACAATTTACTTTTAGATGTGCAGATCTGCTGCTCAGTGGTTCCTCTATGCAGTGGTGGTACATATGGGGGGGGGGGGGGGGGTGTGCGCTCCCCTTTTGGGGCCACCTACATTGCCACTCTCACTGCCCCCACCAGTAAGCCCACACACCATTCTTTTGTTTCTGTCATCAGTCAACTTGACTGAATTGCGATCTGACTACCCTACTCTGCACACACTGTACAAAATATTTGCTTGTCTACCTGCACCTATTGCTACAGTAGAAAGAAGTTTTTCAACATTGTGCCGTACAAAGACACGGCTGAGGTCGACAGTGGAGGAGGTTTGACTTAATGGCTTATCTCTGTTGAATACTCATCCTGACATTGATTGTTCTATTGACGATGTAATGAACTAATTTGCCAGGAAGAATAGGCACATAGAATTCATCGTTTAAGGAAGAGAACCGTAATTGTAACTTTTATATCATTAGATGGCATTATCTTGTATATGTGTATGATCAGTTTAAAGAAAGCTTTCTTAAACTTTGCACGTGACTTGATTATTTTTTATTACGGTGAAAGTAAAGGTAACTCAAGATATCTTTAGCGCACCCTCATTGAGGTTTTTCTGTATGTGGTGCTAGCTATCTATCCTAATTTGTATTGTTATTCCGCCCTTAATTATCCAGTGTTTAGTTATCACTGTCACATCTTTCAGTGCTCCTTATCACCCCATTGTACATTTGATTATACTTTTTTGCACAGAGTTTTAATTTTAATGTAGTATTATTGTATTTAATGAATGAGTGCTGTGTAATCTGGGACCACAACCAACGTACTTCTTAATCTGTGAAAAAACAGAATGAATGACATGAATTGCAACTTAGTCCCACAAACTACAAAAGCACCTACTGCCTCTGAAATGTGAACCATGGACAATAATATTTATATCTGTATTTTTCTGTTACTTATATTTTTACTGTTATGTTCTAGACTTTATTTAAAATTGCAATCTCAGTGTAGTCCATATGTTCATGACTGGTGTAACAAGATAGCTTTGGTAATAAAAAGTATTCCTACGTTTTATGTAAACGGTCATCCATAACTTTTCCATTCATTTGATCTACAATAATATAATAATATGATCAAAGGAATGAGAACTTACCATAAATGTTAAGAAAAGAGCCAGTTTCGGAGTCCAGGTTGTATTTTAGGAGAAGTGGATAGTCAAGATTCATGTGAGTGTGACCATTAACTGTCACACCCATTATGGTTGACAATTTTATTCTCTGCACATTCTGCTGTATAAAAAGTTTATCATTCCAGAAGATGCTGATAACTATCCTGTCGTGGTGTCCTCTCAATTCATCCTTTGATAAGCAAGATCTTCTGAGCTGAGCAATCAGTTCGGTTTCGGATAAGTTGTCTGTAGCAACTCCCATCAGAGAAGAAAGAAGCTGCAGGGGCAACACGGCAGCAGCACGAACTCCTTTTGCTGTCAGTGTGTCTGCTGTGTCATTCCACCTCAAAATTACAATTTCCTAAGTTTGAACAACACACAACATTGTAAAATGTTTGGCCACACTTCAAGATAAAATTAACATAATGAGGTATACAATACTTCAGATGATAAATTTTGCATTTAAGTAAAGGAAAACCATGCTAATTAAACAAATGTGACAATATGGTTTATGATTAATGAGCTCTTTACAGAAGAATATATTCTGCCACAGTTTGATGTCTTCTACTACCATTTGAAAAAGTGGACTTCCATCATATTTAGTTTTCATAATTTTTTGCTGCCCCACTAAATTAACATTCAAAATGTAAACATATTTTAATGAATTTGTTTATTTACTATTTATATTTTATTTATATACACATTCCACTGATCTACCGCTACATCTGTACACTCTAATTAATCCAACCGTGTCTTTGGTATCCATATGTAGGGGTAGATTCATCCCTTTAAGCTGGTTCCAGGAAATTTCTAAGTAGATTTTCATCAGTTACTTTGCAATGTGTCTGCAAATGTCTACCAGTTCATTTCTTCTAGCACCCTTGTGATGCTCTCCCATCAACATCATCTCCCACGAACAAACGTGACAATTTGTGCTGCCCTTCTTTGTGCCCATACAATATCCCCTGTTAGTCCTATTTGGCAAGGGTCCCACACACTTGAGTAGTTTCTAGGATGGGTCACATGAGTGTTTTGTGTGCAGTCTTGTTTGTAGACTGATTGCATTTCCCTAGTATTCTACCAGTGAACTGTAGTCTGCCACATGCTATATCTGCAACGAGATTATGTGATCATTCCTTTTCATATCCCTATTAATTGTTATACCCAGTTATTTGTATGAGTTGACTGATTCTAATTGTGACTCTCCAATATTATACTCACTAAATATGACCTTTTTTTGTGGAGATCACAGTTTCAAGTTTCTGAACTTTAAAAACAAGTTGCAGCACTTTAAAATCTTACCATGATTTGCCTGAATATTTTAAAATCTTACCATGATTTGCCTGAATATTTCATCCTTTTATGCATGTGGTACACTAGGATGTGGAATGAGTTAAAGGATATATAAATGTAAATTACATGGAACAGATGACGAGGGAAGGATAGTTAATTTATAGAAACAACTGCAGGAAAAAAAATTATAACAAAACAGAAACAAAGTGAAAAAAGAGATCACACAAGGATTAGCAATGGCATCAACAATACATAAAAAACAAACAATAAAATATAAGCATAAAAATTCTGTATGTCTGTTTAAATGGCCTCTAATGAGTAAAAAGTTTTATCAAGCAAGTACATCTTTATTTTAGTTTTAAACAATGTATTGTTATTGCACAGACCTTTCATATTATTTGGCAATTAACTAAGTATTTTAATACAGTGATATGGAACAACCTTATGTACCTGAGATAGATTTCTGAAATCACAATGAAGGTAGCCGCCTTTGTAGTGTTAACGTGGTACAATGGTTTCATAGTGCACAGGATTGTCAGCCATGAAGCTCATAATGGAATAAACATTAGGAAGTAAAAGGAATAAGATAGGACCACAATTAAGAGAACAACAACAAGGATTTTGGCCTGGAAGATCAGTTATAAATGCCATATTATTTACAGCCAGACAAACTGAAGGGGGGGGGGGGGGGGGAATGCGAATTTGGGAAAGACACTGTAGTTCCAGTATACATAAAAAGGCTTATGACACTGTTAGAATGGAACAGAGATGACAAGGTCAGAATAGACTGAAAGTATATTCCCTCTTTCCTGATGAAGCAACCGTTGGTTGTGAAAGCTTGAATTTTGTGTGTGTGTTTGTGTGTATTTGTGCGTCTATCAACATACCAACGCTTTCGTTTGGTAAGTTACATCATCTTTGTTTTTAGATATATTTTTCCCATGTGGAATGTTTCCCTCTATAATAGAGGGAAACATTCCACGCGGGAAAAATATATTTAAAAACAAAGATGATATGACTTACCATACAAAAGCGCTGGCAGGTCGATAGCAACACAAACAAACATACACACAAAATTATACCTTTCGCAAGCAATGGTTGCTTCGTCAGGAAAGAGGGAAGGAGAGGGAAAGACGAAAGGATGTGGGTTTTAAGGGAGAGGGTAAGGAGTCAGTCCAATCCCGGGAGCGGAAAGACTTACCTTAGGGGGAAAAACGGACAGGTATACACACGCGAGCGCGCACACACACACACACACACACACACACACACACACACACAGGAAAAATATATCTAAAAACAAAGATGATGTAACTTACCAAACGAAAGCGTTGGTATGTTGATAGACACACAAATAAACACAAACACACACACACAAAATTCAAGCTTTCGCAACCAACGGCTGCTTCATCAGGAAAGAGGGAAGGAGAGGGAAAGACGAAAGGATGTGGGTTTTAAGGGAGAGGGTAAGGAGTCATTCCAATCCAGGGAGCGGAAAGACTTACCTAAGGGGGAAAAAGGACAGGTATACACTCACACACACACACATATCCATCCGCAAATATCGGTGTGTGTGTCATGTAAAACAGGTATCTCCTATGGGAATTTATGTTCAGAGCTGAACTGGATATGATTAGTTTTTCTCAAGTTTACTGACAGTTTGGTTACTTTGGGCTAGATTAGGAGTTCTGAAAGTAGCCTTCTGGCAACAGGCTCTAGGTCGGCAGACTGCTTGTTGTTTATCACAATACTTGTCTTCTTCTTTTCTTTTTCCTACCGAGTGCGAGGCCTGTTGGCCTGTTATGGTCTCGTTGAGAAGTTCTACTGCCAATTTTCTATTCATCAACCTTGTGAACTTAAGTCACACAAATGAGTTAAAAACTGTATAGTGGAGATGCTGAGTCGCAGTCATGTGTGTGTGTGTGTGTGTGTGTGTGTGTGTGTGTGTGTGTGTGTGGGTGGGTGGGTGGGGGGTCTATTTTTGACGAAGGCTTCACTGGCCGAAAGCCTTATTTGTGACAGTCTTTTTGTTGTGCCTGTATGCGACCTTAGGATTTCCGCTATATGGTGAAGCAATTTTCCTTTTCAAATATTGTTACATTCCATCCTGTATTTTCCATTGCTTGAAATGAGTTAAAAATGTTTGCTTATGTTTGTGAATTTGAATAATGAAGTCTGCATCACTGCATGTAATATAACACAAAAATGCCCTCAATGGCTAAGTGCAAATAATCATAGGTAAGGTAGATTATATAATGGTAAGACAGGAGATTTAGGAATCAGGTTTTAAATTGTAAGACATTTCCAAGGGCAGATGTGGACTCTGACCACAACTTATTGGTTATGAACTGTATATTAAAACTGAAGAAACTGTGAAAAGGTGGGAATTTAAGGAGATGGGATCTGGATAAACTGAAAGAGCCAGAGGTTGTAGAGAGTGTCAGAGAGAGCATTGGGGAACAATTGACAAGAATGGGGGAAGAAATACAATACAAGAAGAATGGGTAGGTTTGAGAGATGAAATTGTAAAGCCAGCAGAGGATCAAGTAGGTAAAAAGACGAGGGCTAGTAGAAATCCTTTGGTAACAGAAGAGATATTGAACTTATTTGATGAGAGGAGAAAATATAAAAATGCAGTAATTGAAGTAGGCAAAAAGGAATACAAATGCCTAAAAAATGAGATCAACAGGAAGTGCAAAATGGCTAAACAGGGATGGCTAGAGGACAAATGTAAGGATGTAGAGGCATATATCACTACAGGTATGATAGATACTGCCTACAGGAAAATTAAAGAGGCCTTTGGACAAAAGAGAACCACTTGTATGAATATCAAGAGCTCAGATGGAGAACCAGTTCTAAGCAAAGTGGGGAAATCAGAAAGGTGGAGGGAGTACACAAAGTGTCTATACAAGAGTGAGGACATACATCAAGATGAAATGGGAGATATGATACTGTGTGAAGAATTTGTCAGAGCACTGGAAAACCTAAGTCGAAACAAGGCCTCAGGAGTAGACAACATTCCATTAGAGCTACTAATAGCCTTGGGAGAGCCAGCCCTGACAAAACTCTACCATCTGATGAACAAGATGTATGAGACAGACAAAATACCCTCAGACTTCAAGAAGAATATAATAGTTCCAATCCCAAAGAAAGCAGGTGATGACAGGTGGGAATATTACTGAACACTCAGTCTAATAAGTCACGGCTGCAAGCTAGTAACACGAATTATTTACAGACGAATGGAAAAACTGGTAGAAGCCAACCTTGGGGAGGATTCCGTAGAAATGCGACATGTGTTTCTAGCATTTGTAGACTTAGAGAAGGCTTTTGATAATGTTGATTGTAATACTCTCTTTCAAATTCTGACGGTGGCAGGGATCAAATATGGGGAATGAAAGGCAATTTACAATTTGTACAGAAGCCAGATGGCAGTTATAAGAGACGAGGGGCATGAAACGGAAGCAGTGTTTGGGAAGGGAGTGAGACAGGGTTGTAGCCTATCCCTGATGTTATTCAATCTCTATATTGAACAAACAGTAAAGAAAAAAAATTAGAGTAGGAATTAAAATCAATGGAGAAGAATTAAAAACTTTGAGGTTCGCCGATGACATTGTAATTCTGTCGGAGACAGCAAAGGACCTGGAAGAGCACTTGAATGGAATGGACAGTGTCTTGAAAGGAGGATATAAGATGAACATCAACAAAAGTAAAACGAGGATCATGGAATGTAGTCGAATTAAGTCAGGTGATGCTGAGGGAATTACACTCCTGGAAATTGAAATAAGAACACCGTGAATTCATTGTCCCAGGAAGGGGAAACTTTATTGACACATTCCTGGGGTCAGATACATCACATGATCACACTGACAGAACCACAGGCACAGACACAGGCAACAGAGCATGCACAATGTCGGCACTAGTACAGTGTATATCCACCTTTCGCAGCAATGCAGGCTGCTATTCTCCCATGGAGACGATCGTAGAGATGCTGGATGTAGTCCTGTGAAACGGCTTGCCATGCCATTTCCACCTGGCGCCTCAGTTGGACCAGCGTTCGTGCTGGACGTGCAGACCGCGTGAGACGACGCTTCATCCAGTCCCAAACATGCTCAATGGGGGACAGATCCGGAGATCTTGCTGGCCAGGGTAGTTGACTTACACCTTCTAGAGCACGTTGGGTGGCACGGGATACATGCGGACGTGCATTGTCCTGTTGGAACAGCAAGTTCCCTTGCCGGTTTAGGAATGGTAGAACGATGGGTTTGATGACGGTTTGGATGTACCGTGCACTATTCAGTGTCCCCTCGACGATCACCAGTGGTGTACGGCCAGTGTAGGAGATCGCTCCCCACACCATGATGCCGGGTGTTGGCCCTGTGTGCCTCGGTCGTATGCAGTCCTGATTGTGGCGCTCACCTGCACGGCGCCAAACACGCATACGACCATCATTGGCACCAAGGCAGAAGCGACTCTCATCGTTGAAGACGACACGTCTCCATTCGTCCCTCCATTCACGCCTGTCGCGACACCACTGGAGGTGGGCTGCACGATGTTGGGGCGTGAGCGGAAGACGGCCTAACGGTGTGCGGGACCGTAGCCCAGCTTCATGGAGACGGTTGCGAATGGTCCTCGCCGATACCCCAGGAGCAACAGTGTCCCTAATTTGCTGGGAAGTGGCGGTGCGGTCCCCTACGGCACTGCGTTGGATCCTATGGTCTTGGCGTGCATCCGCGCGTCGCTGCGGTCCGGTCCCAGGTCGACGGGCACGTGCACCTTCCGCTGACCACTGGCGACAACATCGATGTACTGTGGAGACCTCACGCCCCACGTGTTGAGCAATTCGGCGGTACGTCCACCCTGCCTCCCGCATGCCCACTATACGCCCTCGCTCAAAGTCCGTCAACTGCACATACGGTTCACGTCCACGCTGTCGCGGCATGCTACCAGTGTTAAAGACTGCGATGGAGCTCCGTATGCCACGGCAAACTGGCTGACACTGACGGCGGCGGTGCACAAATGCTGCGCAGCTAGCGCCATTCGACGGCCAACACCGCGGTTCCTGGTGTGTCCGCTGTGCCGTGCGTGTGATCATTGCTTGTACAGCCCTCTCGCAGTGTCCGGAGCAAGTATGGTGGGTCTGACACGCCGGTGTCAATGTGTTCTTTTTTCCATTTCCAGGAGTGTAGATTAGGAAATGAGACACTTAAAGTAGTAGATGACTTTTGCTATTTGGAGAGCAAAATAACTGATGATGGTTGAAGTAGAGAGAATATAAAATGTAGATTGGCAATGGCAAGGAAAGTGTTTTTGAAGAAGAGAAATGTGTTAACATCGAGTGTAGATTTCAGTGGCAGTAAGTCTTTTCTGAAAGTATTTGTATGGAGTGTAGCCATGTATGGAAGTGGAACATGGACAATAACTAGTTTAGATAAGAAGAGAACAGAGGATTTTTAACTGTGATGCTACAGAAGAATGCTGAAGATTAGATGGGTAGATCATGTAACTAGTGAGGAGGTACTGAATAGAATTGGGGAGAAGAGGAATTTGTGGCACAACTTGACAAGGAGAGGGGATCAGTTGGTAGGACATGTTCTGAGGCATGAAGGGATCACCAATTTAGTATTGGAGGGCAGCGTGGAGGGTAAATATTATGGAGGGAGACCAAGAGATGAATGCACTAAGCAGATTCAGAAGGACATAGGTTGCCATAGTGACTTGGGGATGAAGAAGCTTGCACAGGATAGAGTAGCATGGAGGGCTGCATCAAACCAGTCTCTGGACTGAAGACCACAACAACACAAGCTTCACAGTCCATAGCAAATGCAATTTACAACAACTGTCTGTTCACTTCTAAAAAGATCACTAAATGATGTTACCAAAGTCAGCCCTGGATGATGATTTATAACCAAGTGGTGAGAGCTGCTCTTATATCTTCTGAGTAGTCTCTTGTCCATTGTTGTCTTGTCGTTGGGAGATCATACTCGGCCAGCAGTTGGCCAAGGTGAAGTTGATGTCTTCGTCCTCAGTGTTGCCTGTGGCCCTTGTGGAACTCGTGCAAGTGGTGAGTCTCTATGGCACTGGCACCAGCTCACATCTTTGCACCTGTGGTGCTTCTGCCCTGGCTGCATATTGTTTGGATGGCACAGCAGTTTTGGCAGTTATGTATGTAATGTGTGATAGGTTCAGTTTAAGTTCTTTCAATACATCTTCATTTCTTTTGTGATCCCATTTGGTGTAACCAGCTGTTTATCTCAGGAATTTCATTTCACAGGGTGTTAGTCTTTCTATGTCTTTCGCCTTTGTTGTCCAGGCTTTACTGCCGTAGCACAGCACAAACCTTGCTAAAGTCTCTCAGTGGCATACTCTGGTGTGCTTATGATCTGGGGAAGGTTTCATTACATCCTAAAGCATTTATTAACCAATACGTCACAGTTGCAGTTTATACGTTTGGTGGCTAATCTCAAGCCAACTGGTTCATTCTCAAGCCTGAGTTACTGTAGCTGCACTGTAGTTTACAAAGTAATTGTAGATGACTTTCACAATCACCATGCACCTACTCAGCAAGTCAGAATCAATCTCAGATTGATTGGTAAGTAGGCACATGTTGGTTGTGAAAGTTACCTACAATTACTTTCTAAGGCATGTATTGCTGTTTCAGTGTTCATTATTATTGATCAGGCACTTTCAGTGCAGCCTAAGTAGGTCAGAGAATGAACCAATTGCTTCAAAAATAGTCGCCAAACATGTGTAATACAATTGCAATTGTGACAGATTTCTTAGTCACTTCATGAAATATTGAAAAATGTTGCTGATCATGTATCAACAAAATGTTCCCCATGTTTTTGTATACCTAGTGGCTTTTTAGCAAGGTCTGCTTCTTCCAGAAAAGGTAGTTATAGCCTAAATATGTGAATAATATGTTCATTCATTCCAGAATTTTACTTTTAAAACACATCTTACTTTTTTACTGGCTGTTTTCCACATAAGGCCATAGTTTTTGTTTTTCCTGTGTTGATGCCCATGCTGTGATATAATCTGTAAATTATGTACAGAATGCTCTGCCCGCCACAAGTCAGGATAAAAGGTAAGTGATAGAGGAGTCACACCTCTTAGAAAAGACCTGCATCTGGTAGTTCTTGTAATGGTCCATTGCCAAGGTTACAGGTGTAGATAGTCAGTGGTTTTAAAGGCAGAAGAGGACAATGCATCCCTGTGGCACATGAAGTGGAGGAGCTATCTCAAATCCACCAGGTAGTGTCTTGTCCCCAGGCCTGAGGCGGCTACCAGCAGCGTCAGTTCCTTGTGTTAAGGGCAACTGAAATAACGTCTGAAACTGGTCCAGAAACTATAAGATGGCAGCCCCATCACTAGAATTGCTTTCTATCAGCAAGCAACTGAGTGGAAGGACACAACTTATTGCTTTCAAATCTCAATGGACATAATCGCACAGACCACCACAATACTAATATCATCAACAGACATAGTAATTCTGCATGTTTTGTATGATAAAGAGGAAACAGCAGCACACCAAGTACAGACTCCAGGTGACTATATGGAGTACAGTGTCCCTGTTTGACTCTACTTCCTCATCTGCTTTGTTGCTCTCATCCAAAACTACCTTCTGCTTCCTGTCTTGGACATAGGATTTTAGCCAGTTCCCCATTGCCCCATTGAAGCCCTAGTGGTGTGTTTTGTCGAGATGTATTTTTTGATCCACACAGCTGAAAACCTTAGAAAGGTCACAAAATATTCCAACTGTCTCCATTTTTTATCTAGGGATTCCAAAACATTGTCTGTGAAAGAAAATACAGCTTCAGTTGTGGACGTACCTGTTTGGAAACCAAATTGTCTTTCACTGATGACCTCAAAGTTTTCATGGTGCCTCACAATTCTGGAATACAGTACTTTCTCAATGACTTTTCTGAGATTGGTCAAGAGAGATGGGACAGCAGTTTGTGATTTCTGTTGCATCTTCCATATGTGGAGATGCTTCACTATATGTCGCTGGGTTCAGTCCACCAGGAAAGGCATCATAATACAACAAAGCATTAAAGATGGGGACCAAAACTCTGCATAATTGATCTGAGCAGGCTGTTAGAAGTTTACTGGAAGTATTATTTGTACAGGATTGCAGCCAGTCAAGGAATATTAGTTTTAAAAAATTATTTCAAATTCCCAGTGGAATCTTTACAAGTTTTCTCCCAGAGTAATTCATGCTGTGTCTGCGTGACACAAGTCGCTTGCCTTTCAAAACCAAGGCGGTACTGTCCAGTTAAAGCTGCTGACAGGAGACGCCCTGAGCATTCTGCTGAAACTGCTAGCTAATTCACGCCATTGATTTTAGCCGATAGCATGCGTGGGATACCAATCACACGTGTGGATGCTAGTGGTCTGCAGTGCAGTACACAGTTGCTTCTCTCTCTTGTAACCCAGACCTCGAGCAGAACAGACATCTTTTTTGGGAGGCAGAGCCTTGGGCTCTGTTCTTCACGACTGGCCACCAATGTAAGTTAACATAAACCGCTTCTCCTTCCATTACCCATTTCATTTAATTGTTCGACCTCCTAGACTGGCCTAAACCTGGTAACTTGTGACCCTCGGCACGCCCTTTGTACTCAGTATATTGAAATATATTCTCTTTATTGTACTTAATTCCCAGTTTCTCATTTAATGGCAGTCCTGGATGTCCACTATCAAATCCCGACTACTTGACCTCCTGCACACTGCCGCCACGAGGCATATTTAGCAACCTTCTTCCCCCTTCCCTGCCATTTTATACATTAACATTGGTGTCCGAAGTCTCTCTCTCCCATCCCCAAACCATGCATATCTTTTACAATTGGTGTCAGAAGTGGGATGTAACAATTATATCCTCCCTTCTTGGTTCATACTCTGTTACATTTGAAGTCAGAATTGTGATTCGTTCCCACCGTTCGGTCTACAGGGTGGCCATTTATTTTGGTTCATGTTTGACGTTGTGTGGTTGGTCAATATTTGCTGCTGTTGTTCCTCTACGAACCAAGCCTGGATAGAGCATGTCGGCTATAATGTCACACCAGACGCTACATCCACACATACCAGCGCCCGATGCGAAGTCTACTTCCTGCCTCTCGCAAGCAGCCGCTGCACCAACATATGCGTGCTGAGTACAGCGAGCCATGCCTCACTGCGCACATGTATACTGCATGCGCTCCAGCCCCATTTGATGGTCACAGTCAGCCCAGCTTGTCAGTAGCTGTCTGTCAACTCGGAGCTGGGTGCCGAGATATGGAGAAAACATGTGAAGCGTCCTTGCCACTCCCGTGGCTACACAAAGCTCACGGGTGCACTATTCACGGTCGGCGCGGTTTCCCTGCTGCTGCCACCGCCCACCTGCCACCCCATGTTCGCCACTGGTCAGCCCCCACTGCAATCTGCGTTTGGGTCCTGACATCAACACCCGGGGCGTGTACTTTCAGCGCCATGTAGCCAGCCGCCCAAGTCGCTGCTGCGCGAGTACCGCATGCGTACGGCCCTCAGCCGCCATCCTGCCACTGCCACCATCTCTTCTGTACTATGAGTGTTGATATATACTGAAGCATTTGCAGCGGACACAGAGAAGAACTTTAAGATCTCCTTTATAGCATAAATTTTGCATCCATAATACAGTTACTGCCTGTGTATTTTAAAAACACAACTCTGTTGTTGAAGAAGTATGTCATGCTTAGTTGTTGTGATGAGAAGTGTTTTAAGTTATTTTTTTGTATAGCTTTTAGTTAATCTCCAGGGATGTGCAGCTTGCACAATGTGTTTGGCAACCACAGAGTCTCCCAGCTGTTCGTGGCATTTTCTTCCATTTCATTTTCATGTCATGATCAACTCTTTCTCTTTCATCTTTCCTATAAGCATCATTTCTCTGCCCTATAATGAAGGTAGGTTCCCTATCCTTGCCCCACAGACATGAGTGCTTAAGGGTTCTGTAATGCCCTTTGCCGTCATACCGCGTCCGCAAGGTATTTGAAATCGTTGCTGCCATAAATGACCTTTTTCTAGCATCCTCTTTGCTGACCATTTATTCTTTATCTGTCCATGCCTTCTGTTTTTCGTAAGTGGTAGTTCCTTGATTGGTTAATTCAATGCACGAAGCTGTGAAACAGAATTGATCTGTTTTACCCCTGTGTAAGTTGATAAGAGAGGATAGATGACATCCGGCTGTTATCCCCCAGAGGGCAGCAAAGTTTTGTTAATATGAAGTGATGTATGAGGTTGTTTTATTGAGGTTATTGGAGAGCAGGCAAAAGGTCATGTGTGTTTTGTTTTATGTGATGTTAAATGGTCTGTTTTATGCTGGCACCCCAGAGGTCAGCGCAGAACCATTAACCATGATTCATTTTACCATGCAGTGAGTTTCCAGTTGAGACAATGTTTTTTTAGCCTCTAAATTGCGGCCTATGTTCCCAGCGAACACTTACTGTAAGCAGAGACTGCATGACGCAACCACGTGGACTGGCACAGCTGTTGCCTTGTGATAAGTCAGTTATGCCCCAAACGTTACCACTTCTCTCCCTATTCTTCATCTTGCCTGTCAGAAATTAAGTCTAATCTTCATTTGGTTTATAAGACATTTATTGTATAAGTTTTGAGTGACCACGTATGGAGAGTATTAAGTGTTTGGAGGTACCCTCTCCCCACTACTGTATAAGTATTTGTTATTTGATGATGTTAAGATATTTGCTTTATATTCAGCTTTGTTGTAGAATTTTTGTATTGTACTGTATTTCACTTTTAGATCTCCTTTATTGACAATGATTTTGTTTTGCCTTTCGAAAGAATGCATCAAGTCCAGCCGTTGTGGCTGAGTGGTTCTAGGTGCTTCATTCTGGAACCGTGCGACCACTACGGTCTCAGGTTCAAATCCTGCCTCAGGCTTGGATGTGTGTGATGTCCTTAGGTTAGTTAGGTTTAAGTAGTTCTAAGTTCTAGGGGACTGATGACCTCAGATGTTAAGTCCCATAATGCTCAGAGCCATTTGAACAATTTTTGAATGCATCAAGTTTACCCTACTGAAGTTTTTTTACAATGCTACTTTTTACAAGCCTACATCGTTGAATGTTTTGTTTTGTTGTCAAACCTAGAATGTGGAGCCCCTCCTTGCATTTTCCGTTCTGCTTTTCTTTTCTTGTTCAATGGATTGTGATACTTCGAATTTTCATCTAACTTTTGTAAAAAATACTCCACTGTTCCACTGCTTTGCAGATGAGCTAAGCCTACCGCAATTTTAGAAGCATTTATATCCCTGTTTTCTTTCATGCTGCCTAAGATTAAAAAATTATTGCTAGTTTTTCACTCTCATGCCCACTGACCAGGCTATAATTCCGATTGGAGTTTGGAAGCAAGTGATCTCCAGCTGATGGAACGTGAAGTGGAAACACACCATAATAACGAAGCACCCCATTGTGGGGTGTTTTTCCGTGGACCGCCATTTAGTTCGGTGGCGCTTCGCACTTTGGAGCCTCTTCTGAAGTGTAGTACCACCATACCACCTTCCATAAATGCTTAACATGCCCACTACGATATGCATTCTCATGGAAATCTTTGCTAAGTGAAGCACCTGAATTATATTAAATACCCAATAGAGAAGAGTTGAATGTGCCCCTGAAGTTGAGAAGAAGTGCACTACCCTCTCGCTGTAGAGTGGTAAGAGTGATAGAGTGTTCACCCAGACAAACACAAGTTTCATTATTATTCACCCTACTTCTTACAAAGTAATTTATTGATGAAGTGAGGATGTTACGAGCGAGCACGGAAATTGACACTGCTACCATTTGGATACAGTGCTCTACCATGTGTTTAGGAAATGAGAGAGATCCGTTTGTTTATTCAAACAAACACACCAGTGATGTTACAAAATTGAAGCTCCTGCTGAAATAAGCACTAATTTGTTCATGTTTAGCACCCATGACGTGATGTCATTGCCCAAGCGCAGTAATGCATTATTATAGGTAGGAGACGAGGTACTGGCAGAAGTAAAGCTGTGAGTACCGGGCGTGAGTCGTGTTTCGGTAGCTCAGTTGGTAGAGCACTTGCCCGCGAAAGGCAAAGGTCCCGAGTTCGAGTCTCGGTCGGGCACACAGTTTTAATCTGCCAGGAAGTTTCAATGCATTATTTTGTTGATAATTCAGCTAGCAAGAGACTTCCACCCAAATGAATAAAAAGTTTCATTGTACAATGTCGCAGTAGTTCTTGCCCCCGCCCCCCCCCCCCCCCCCCTCCCCCGCTTTTTTTTTCATAGCTCACCCTGTTACTTCAGGGAGTTTGGGAATTTTGTAGTAGTTAACCCCCATGAGACGTGATCGCCCTATGTCTTCCTTACCCATGCATTGCACTGGGTTACTGCCATTGCTTTGAGTTGCTCGTTTCCACCTCAACAGTTACTTTTTACCTCCCTCCTCCAGGGCTGTGTGCCATACACTTTGCGGTTAGCGCCCGCAGAGTGCTCAGCTGATCAGTTTATTCTTTCAGTTTTCAGTTTTGTAAATGGATCGTCTACCTATCTCTTTCATTTATCATCATTGCCTCCCCCCAGCGAGGGGGAAGGGAGCCTTTTGTATTCTAATATGACTACTACAGTCAGAATTTCTCTGTTATCACCGCTGAATCAATTTTTACTCTGAAACTTGTTACCTGAACTTGTTCCCAATTATACCCAATTCCTTATCCTTTAATGTGAGCACCCTTCCGATTCACCGAGAGTGTGTCGCTCAGCATAAATGGCCAAAATGTCAAGCTACCCTGGCATTGCAATCATAGGCGGCTGTCCACAGTTATACCTAGAACAAACCCTGTGTTAAATACAACATAATTTTCCCAGTGGTCAAATCCCTTTTCTTCCTAAGCTCCAACATCCAGTACTAAAGCTTCCAATTCAGCGAATCACTTATGATACCACTAAATTCCACCGGTACACGCTGCCAGCTGTGCCGTGTGCCGAAGTGCCACTGCCACTGCCACTTCCCCTTCATCCCTCCCGCCCTTCCTCCCTTCCTCATCCCTTGTGCTTACCTCTCTGCTCCCCCCCCCCCCCCCCCCCCTCACAAGATGTCAAGATGTGCGTTACGCCACAGATAACTAGAGAGAATGAGAGAACGGCCATTAAAGTCTGTCAACGTGACGCTTCCCCACCAGACAAGCCACGTGCTCTTCTCCCATCAGTCGAAGTTTGCTTACAAACAGTGTGTGCGCTTGTGTCGCACAGAATCACATTCTAGATGTGAACCTTTCTGTATTTTGTGTACTGATTGAAAACTCACTGCATTTTTTCCCTTCCTTTGTATGAAGTTTTATGAATAGGACGAGAATATTGTTAGCTGTTTTGTCACTATGGACACACTTTTTAATTAACTTTGTTTTACGAGCTTATGTTATGCCATATGACACTCCCCTGATTTCATCCTTAATTCCAGTGTTTTGTCAGTATATGTTGTAGCTCGTGGAACTTTATACAACCATTACCTGTGACTAATACGTCGAGGATTTACTAAGATTTTACATTTGTTATCACTCTTCTTTAAATGTACTTAACCCAGTTGTAACCCAAGCTAGGTGTTAATGATCTGCAGTACATTAATTTATTATCTTTTTTACCAAAATATTTTGATTACCATAGAATTAAGTATTTTGTTATAATAGCAGATTTTGCCCTCAAACTAGCAGAAACCATGTTAGTTCATTCCTATTTTGTGAAGCGTTATGGCATCATTTTAACTTCGTTTGTCTTAAGACTTGATTATATGGACAGTCATGATTTCAACTATTACAAGAGATATTGTATTGTAATTTGAACAAGTTAATATTTTACTATTTCCTTACTCATGAAATTTGATGAACTTGACTGCATGTAAATCCTCTCCCATTAACATACACTAAACGAAACATTGTAACATATCCCTCCCATAGTATTAAGGCCCCTACTGTGGCAAACCATCTTTCCAGGGAGTGACTGACACCCTTTTGTAAACAATATTTGACACCAATTCTCTGGAAGGGGAAGGAATGTACAGGATGGCAGCCAGTCAAGGTATATTTCAGGGAATTAGTTTAAAAAATTTATTTCAAAGGCCCAGTGGAATCTCTACAAGTTTTCTCCCAGAGTAATTCACACCGTGGCTATGTGACACAAGTTGCTTACCTTTCAAAACCAAGGTGGTTCTCTCCAGTTAAAGCTGCCGACAGGAGACGCCCTGAGCCTTCTGCTGAAACTGCTAGTGAATTCACGCTATTGGTTTTAGCCAATAGCATGCACGGGATACCGATCATGAGTGCGGACGCTGGAGTAGTCTGTGGTGCAGAACACAGCTGCTTGTCTCTCTTGTAATCCAGACCTTGAGCATAACAGATGTCTTTTTGGAAGGCAGAGCCTCCGGCTCTGCTCTTCGCGAGTGGCCAGCAATGTAAGTTAACATGAACCGCTTCTCCTTCCATTACCCATTTCATTTAATTGTTCGACCTCCTAGACTGGCCTAAACCTGCTAACTTCTGACCCTAGGCACGCCCTTTGTACTCAGTATATTGAAATATATCCTCTTTATTGTACGTAATTCCCTGTTTTGTCATTTAACGGCAGCCCTGGATGCCACTATCAAATCCTGACCGCTCGACCTCCTGCACACTGCCGCCATGAGGCATATTTAGCAACCTTCTTCCCCTTCCCTGCCATTTTATGCATTAACATTGGTGTCAGAAGTTTCTCTCCCCCATCCCCAAACCGCACATATCTTTTACAATTGGTGTCAGAAGTGGGATGTAACAATTATATCCCCCCCTTCTCGGTCCGTACTCTTTTACATATTATTATTATCATTATCAGAATTATTATTATTATTATTATTATTATTATTATTTACTTTTTAAGAAGGCAATGGTTTTCTTTTCTTAATTTTAGTTATGGGGGATATGCTTATCTCACTTACAGCATTAGCAAAATGGTGTTACAGTGTCTCCATGGCACCTTCTTTGCAGCCATTGCAGCCTATTTGCTTTGTAGCCCAAAAAATGGTCACTGAATTTTTTTCAATTGTCTCTTGGTTGTTTATACATTTATCATCTATATTTAAGACAATGTCCTTGCTTTTCCTGGCATGGTTGGTACCTGTCTTCTTATTGCATCCCAGACTGTTTTGACTTTATTACAGGATCAGTTGATTTTAGAACTAAAATATAAACTTTTGGTTATTTGTTTACTTCGATTACTGTTTTCCTATAATTTTATAATGATTTATTTGGGTAAGGTTTCATGAATTTTTTGATGTAATGTACAATTCTTATTTGTGTTTGCAAAATATGCTTTCCTTCTTTGTCATCTATGGCTTCTGTGTTGTTTCCCTGGGTAAATTCCTGTAAATTTTATTTGAAACAGACTCTTAAAGACTGCTGCAATTTCGTTGGTAAATGGATTGTATTTGGAATTGTCTGAAAAAGAACTAGAAGATGATGAATCCAGGAATGCATTTGTGTTCCATTATTTTGGAAGCCATTTTTCTAATGTTGTCTGTCTGCATGCAATGCATTTTGTAGAGAGTACCACACTGACATATGCCATGCGTCTCGAGGAGAGCATACGGAATACCTATGAAAAGGTGTGAAAAAAAACTTTTTGAGTTTCCTGCTCATCAAAAAACAAAATCCATTGTATATGTTTATTAGTTTCAGAAATATAGATGTGTCAGATTGGGTGATTCTTTTTGATACACTCTGCATTACTCATTGCTTTGGCTAACTGGTTTTTACTGTACTAGTTAAAGTGCAATCTGTAGTTTGTGTAGTACTCTTGACTGAAGGTGCTTCAATCATGTTCATGAAACTGTTCCAGATTTCTGCATAATACATATTGGTGACTGTCAGTGCCTTATTTGCACATGAGGATCAAGCTAAACATACATGATTGGGACATACAACATAACGTCACTGGTGTGTTTTAACTTGTTTGAAGTCATTCTCAAGGCACAAACAACATTCAGACCTCACTTGTGGCCAAAATAGTTAGAACCACTGCAGATCATAATGACGTCCTTTTTTATTAATTTATGAGAAGTGGCACTTGTTTCAGATACTAACATTAACTTAGAAAATTGCATTACACATACACCAAAGGAAAAACCAAACAGAAGAAAGGATATGGGCAGGATAATTTCTGGGGTAAAAGTATCCTGTGATGGGAAGTCCTGACTGCATGGCCAAGAGTTGAAACTCCATTCTACCAATCTCACAAAATCCTCCAGTATGTCTTTAAAAAAGCAACACAAATGCACCTGTGCTCAGAATATAAAATACTCTAAGAATAATGTGACAACATTTGGAACATTACTAAAAATGAAGATAAAAGTAATGATCCAAATGAAATTGAGACCCAGAAACTAGCTGTGCCAGAAATGGTGATACATTTCATCACTGGCCACCAAATTCAATAATCGCTGGTTCATCTTCACAGTGATGGCAAACACTGTACCCGCTGATATGCACCAAATCAACTAAATACAGACACATGATATTTACTTCAGCAGAGGCCACATGCACCACCAACAAGTCTTAGTTTCAAAGATCTAATCATTAAAGAGGATTTAAAATATATCAAGTCACTAAAAAAGAGAAATTTTCTGGCTGAGATGACGTTTCAAGCAAACTTTTAAAATATTGTTCTCAGGCCTCAGCGCCTGAAGATGACAGAGCAGCCATGTTTGTGAGATATGTGCACATAGGATTGTGTGTGTGTGTGTGTGTGTGTGTGTGTGTGTGTGTGTGTGTGTGTTTTTCTATGTCTGTGGAAGGACTTTGTCTGACAGCTAGTCTACTTTTATATGTGCCTGTCTGTCACTCAACACCATCTCTACATGTAGAGTAGCAATCTGTGTTACTTAATTGTTGTTAGGGTTCAGAAGTTAGTAGCAGCTGTGCAGTAAAAGAGGAGGAGCAGTGACTTTTCTCAAAGTAGCTGTTATTCTCCTGATATATACAAACATGTGTAAAGAACATATGGTAAGGTAAGTTATGGCAGAATGTAAATGGTTTAGGAGTAAAGGAAACCACCAACTGAATAGTAGAAACATTGTGTCACCAACATGCACACAAAAAAGAATGAAAACTTTGCTTGGATGTGTTCTTTAATGAGGTACAGTACACATACATATGTGTGCACAATGCCCTCCCCCCTTCATCCCCCAAGGGAGGAGAGCCCACACAAGCACATATGTATGTTCTCTCTACCTCATTGTAGGATTCATCTGCAAACTAGCGAAGTTTTCTTTTTTTTTTTTTGTGGGGCTGTTGGCAACTCAAAGCTTCCACTATTCGGTGAGAGGTCTCCTTTATTCTTAAATTATTTACATAAATAAATTAATTTAGAAGTAATTCCCATGATTATTAGTATGAGTGGGTTAGTAGTGGTCAAAAGTTTGTTGGTAAAAATCTTAATAAGAACAACCTACAATGCTGCTTGTCTTGACTTGTTACACACCCCTGATAGTCTTTCCTACATAATGGAAGTTGTCAGTGTTGACATGAATCTTCAAACCTAAAATCTAAATATTTATTTGTGAGGAAGGAAACAACACTTCCAAAAGTGAGGAACATTTTTTCCAGTTCTAATTGTTTCACTTGGCCGTAATGGAATATGCCCTCCTGAAGGTAAGTAAGGTCTGTCTCCTTGTAATCTCACAGTTTTCTCAAATTAATTCTCCTGCTGACACAATTAATGGCTTTTGTGGAATTCATCTTCCTGTTAATTGATCAGTCATTGTTCATGCACATTATTTATTGGCTAAACCAATTGTGACCCTTACGTCATTTTCAATACCCCATATTACTTCTTAGCCAATGGCTGTGTCAGTATGTGTAGGAGCGTGCATCTTCTATACTCTCCTATCATGTCCGCTAGTAGCAGACTTGAGGAGATGGATGCTTCTACTGCATACTGACACAGCCTTTGACTAAGAAGTGTTATGGGCTATTGTGAATTATGTAAGTGTCAAAATAGGTTTAGCCAATAAACAATGTATATGAGCAATGACTGAAAACCTCTGCAGTCAAATTTATTGTGCCCTGAGATGCTGTAAGCCAACAACATGATGATTACAAACAAATTTTTTGTTGTTGTCAGTGATCATTTTTTATATTTAAAATCTGTTTTTCTCTGTATAGTGACTGTTTTTCTTTGTATCACCATCTTCTTTCTGTACTCAATGATGTTTTCCCTGTGCCCAGCAATCTATTTTATTTATTTGGCTATCTTGTGTTTTTGGTGATCTCTTATCTTTGTGTAACAACATTTTCAGTATTTAGCAATCTGTTTTCACTGTTGGGAAATCTGCATTCAGTGTTTGTTGAATTTCTTTCAATGTTGAATGATTTTCTATCATTCTTTGGCAATTGTTGTTCCTTATTTTCCAAATGCTTCCTTTATCATTTGCCTGCTATTTTTCTCCATCTTTTACATTCTCACTTGTTTTTCAGGTATCTTTACAGTGTATCCAATCATTAACTCTTGTTGAAAAACTATTTTACTGTCAATTAACTTTCTGCACATCTCCCAACAGCCAATTTGCATATGTACAGAGATGAAAACCTTGTTCTAGTCTTGTTTCCTCTTAATAGTGCTACCTTCACAAGCCTAAGCCTTATCCATCGTATCCCCCTTTTTGCTAAACTCACCACCTACCTTGAGACCTTGTACTTCAATATTTACACTCCTTCTACAAACGTGGTCTTGCTACAATCAAACACAACAGTTCTACATACTTTCCCCTGGTCCTGCTTAACCAGTGTTTTGGCCTGAAAGCCTCACCTTAAAAATTCACATTTGTGGCTGCAACTCACATTTCCACCAACTCCTCCTTAATTACCAAACTGGTCAGTCCGTAGCACACATAATGCTTGATGTATACACTCCCTCTGCCAACCACCATTCCCAATAGCTGCTGTCTCTGTTAAAAATCCTCACTTTTCATCCTTTGGATCAGCTAGCACACATAGTTCATTTCTCATTTAATTACTCCTCGAGGGATGAATTAACTGTTCCAAAAGTTAAGAACCCTTTTTCTACCCCTAAATATTTTTATCGGCTGTACTGGAATTTTCTCTCACAAAAGTATGTAGTGAACAGCCATTCCATATCGTGATAATGTTAAAATCTAAATATTCAGCTTATTTATTGAATGAAGACTCACAAGGTAATGTTTTAACTTAGTTCTGAATTTTTTCAGGTTCCACATCCTGTTCTTTACATCAGAAGGCAATTTGCTAACATCTTGAAACTTTTCGACAGGTCAAAACTGTTTGCTGCACTGGGACTCGAATCTGGGATCCTTATCTTGTTATCAGACTGAAGAAGAGGTCTACACTTCTGGCCATTAAAATTCCAACACTGGGAAGGATGCCAAATAACAAAATTTTGCTTATTGTGCATATACAATTTAGTGCAAAGAATACTTGATTACATTTGTAGGTGATTTGGGGGTGTATAGAGTGCAAAATTTAGTACTCAGATCTGCCACCTTTGACAACATTAATAACTCTAACCCAGCTGGATCTCAAGTTTAACTGAGCAGGTATATTATTCTATGGTGCTCTAACGCTTTAGACGACCTAGAATGTGGTGCGAAATTGGATTGTATGCAAAATTCACACTTCTCTCACATCAGTTGACTTACTTGATCTGCACAGGTGGCCTTTTTCTCTGGATAGCTGGGTACGTCAATCTCCATGAACTTCTTCACCGAAGAATACTGCTGGTTAATAGAATTTATCAGACTCTCTCTCTTTTTCTTTACTCATGAAATAAGTGGATACTTGCAGAATACTTTTAGTTTAGTCTTGGTATATTTCAACTTCCACAAAGAACAAATTCGCCACTTCTTACATAAATATTCGAATTTTTGCAAGTCAACCGATTCATGTAGCATTAGACTCAATTAAATACATTTACAATAGCATAGTTTTTACAACCACATAATTTATGAACATGTCTTGTTTCTAGCAAATCCAACACATGAAGTACAATTAACAAAGTTTTCAACTGTTCTTCTTCTTTTTTCTCATTACAATAACACTGTTCTACAAAAATAAACTTTTTTCTATTTCTAATAAAAAATATTGTGATCCTAGCTGTATTTTGAGTGCTGAATTGAAAACTGTTTTTGGTTTTTTTCTGTTAGGGATAGTTTATGAGTAATCGCAATTTTATTTCTCTTTTCAGTTTCTGATATACTGCAGCAAACGTGAGGTGAAATTCGACAAACAAATGCCCATCTTTATGATGTTATAAGTTCATCACATTAATGGAGGGTGTGATCTAACATATAACACAGTAACCTATGTGTATACACTTTGAAGCATTTATTTGACATGAGAAATTACAGAAAATTGACAAACAACGAGCCACTGCCTTGTAATGCACATTACTTTTTTCTCTTGTATTGTGAATCTTTCTTCTCTCAAATGATATTCCAGCAATAATCTGCTAACATAGAAGGTACCCACTGCCCTTCATAGCGCCTTTCTATGGTAGAAATGTCTTTATGGAATCTTTCCCCATGTTCATCCGATACGTCACTACAACTCTCTGTGAAGTAGTCCAGATGAGAGTCCATCATATGTACCTTCAAAGACATATTGCACCCCAAATCCTGATATGCTTTGATCATATCCTTCACCATTGCTTTGTAGTTAGTAGCTCTTCTTCTTCCGAGGAAGTTTTCCGACACCATCTTGAAACAGTCCCATGCGGTTTTTTCTTTATCAGTTAAACATGCTTCAAAATTTGCATCTTTCTGCAGATCCCTGATTTGTGAGCTCACAAATACACCTTCCTTTATTTTTGCAGCTGAAAGACACGGGAATTTGGTAGCTAGATGTGCAAACCCACAGCCTGTTGGATCCATGGCCTTCACGAATTGTTTCATCAGGCCAAGTTTGATGTGATGCAGTGGAAGTAGTATATATTCAGGACCTACCAGACTTTCACGTTGTACATTCTTTTCGCCAACTTTCCATCTTCGCCTAGGCCATTTCTTTTTCACGAAGTGAGAATTTTGGTCTCGACTATCCCACTCGCAAAGAAAACAGGCATACTTTGTGTAGCCTTGTTGCTTTTCCAGTACCATAGCAATTACCTTGAAATCTGCACATATTTTCCATTTGTGTTCATTCTATTTTAATGAATTTAGCATCCTTTGTACGAATTCGTAACTCTCTTTTGTCAAACTAGCGTAAGCTACTGGAACAGAGGGTATTTTATTTCCGTTATGGAGCAAAACACCCTTCAGACTTGTTTTCGATGCATCTATGAAAAGTCTTCACTCCTGTGAAATATAAGTGAAGTTCAGCACTTTCATCAGGCCAGCAACATCATTGCAAAATGTCAGTGCTTCGTCAGTTGAAAAATAAGAAATAAAGGCATGTCCTCTGTGCCTGAACACACTGATTTTAGTACTTTGGTGCAGTAGATTATACTCTTGTAATCTTGAACCAAGCAGCTGCGCCTTTTGTTTACTTAGTCCTAGATCACGTACTAAATCATTTAAATCTGTCTGTGTTAACAAATGTGGCGATGACTCACTTGTGCTGTGATATAAAGAATCATCATCTGTGATTTCTTCAGTACTACTTATTTCACTGTCACTCGGAATCTGACCTCGAGCTCTTGAAGGTACTGGAAGGTTGTCCGAATGCCGCACTGGCATTCTCGCTGAAGGCAGATCTGGGTAAACAATGTGCCTCTTCGACTTTTTGTTTGTAAAACCCTGAATTTTTGTTAGACAGAAATGACAATCAGTAACATGGTCCTTAGGCTCCCTCCACACCATGGGAACAGCAAACATCGTCACATTCTCTTTACCTTTCCACCACTGAATTAGTTTGCAGTAACATGTAGCACAACAGAAATGTGGTGCCCATTCTTTATCTTGGTCTCCTACCTCTACTCCAAAGTAATGTTTGTATGCTTTCTTTATGACTGAAGAAATTTTCTTCCTATTTCTGGCAAAAATGAACTTCCCACAGATGTAGCAGAAGTTGTCTGGCTTATATCGACGTCCACGACGACATGGCATTTCTACAAATTTAAAAATACCGCTTTGGTAATACACCTGTATTAACTTAATAGCAGGGAACTAGAGGAACGCTGATGTGTAAAAACAAGCAGTCGTTTTACCTTCAGCACCAGGCTCAATCAGTTTACACACTGGAACTAAAAAATTCAACCGTGCTCGGAAATACGACAGACAGTTACTTGTCAGCCAAAACACCCACTCGTTAAGATTGACACAAACTGCGGCCAACACCACTGTTGTAAACTCGATGCACCTGCCCCTAGGAGGCGTGAAGCTTTACTGCCGAGGCAGCGACCGGCTGTCGCCGTTTGAGTTAATGAGATGTTTCAGGTGGTCTTAGTGACATAGGTGTGGCAGGGGATAACCTAATGATGCCTGATTCTTCCCACCTGCTGTTGCACAAGAAATTATCACGTTCTATCACTACTGGATGCAGCAACATACTCGTATTTCTCTATAACGTCTCTGTGTTTGCCATGAATTGTGAATATACATATATATACATATTACATAAAAAGTATCCCTGACAACGATATTTTGTTTACATATTTGAATTTCCCACGGTAAAATGGTCTAGAAGCACATACTTTAATATCAGAAATAGAACCCATGTCGAACAGTGTAATCAATGATATAAAACACCATAAGATACATAAACACTTCTTGTTCTTCCAATCTGATTTCCGTGGCGCGAGCGGCAAATACTTGTCAATGCCGTTCGACCGTCACGTCTACCTTGTGCTCGTGACTCCTTTCCAGCCTGCACACATAAACATGTGTCACGCAGTATGTATATTCTCTCACACTTATTTTTAAAAAATCGTGTGTTCGAGACGGTAGAAGGATGAGTGGTTCTAGAATTTATATGGAAATTCTTGAAGCACAACATATCCCTCCCCTCAGTTCGAACACACAAGATTTTATACATAGTCTTTATGTCATGTCATAGTCATTACATGTAACAATAATTCATATTACCATAGTATACATTCCACATTTTTTTATTAACCATGCTTCCATGCTTAACCCTTTTATTTGCCATTTAGCTTTTCTTTTTTCATTTTACTTTGATTATAAAATGGGTATATTTCATTCAATGTTGGAGTCAATTCTTCTATATCTAGGAGTCATGGGGCCTAAGCCTTTGGTTTCCCATCATGAGCTCCAGGTCTTCATGATACTTCAGTATTTTATTCTTTATTCTAATTATTTGTACTGCTTCTTTAGTACGTGATAGTCTCATTAATTATAGACTGTTTGTAGTCTGTAGGAACTCTGGGCAAATGAAAGTGTTCTTCTCGACACTAGTAAACTCACATAAAACATAATAATGCCAGTGGAATATAGAATTCAAACTCACCAGAACATTTCCTACAAAATGTGTGATTTCTGTCACGATACTGTCCTTTTCCCCTAGGAACAGTACCTATACCTTACATGTGGGTTGACCCTCTGAATGCACTTACTCCTTCCATTTTGGTAGTTATCCCCCTTTTTTAAAACATCCCTATTCATCAGCTCACAGAGCGTCCTATCTCCACGTAGGTACGCCTGCCCTATATGGTTAGCAAATGTCGGGTACGTCCCCCTTTATTATTTGTGAGTAGGCCTCATGGTTCATTGCCCTAGTATACATTATTATGTACACTACAATTAAATATTTCCCAGTAAAAATATAAATATATTATGCACTTTTCATATCCTTCTTAATACTTCCTTTGGTCCCTTGAGTTCTCCCCTACTTTTCAACTTATACGTGCTTGGTATATACTATGTCTCTATACACTATTCAATATATAATATGTTTACTTAGGTTATAAGAGTCCCACTATCCTACAAATTGTCAGAATATTTGTTAAACTGACATTCCTTAATAATTATTACAATTGAACCATACCTTCCCACTACAACACTTGACGGTTCATACCTCTCGACAGGTTTCTAGTTAGTAGTTTCATTGTTTGCATACTCGTATATCTTTGTGTGTATGATGATGTGTGTTTGTGCAGCTTGATTCTTCAGCCTTCTTATCTGGAGATAAGTTGTAGGTTATTGGAAACCACAGAATCCAGGAAGGACTTCTGCGATAGAAGTAGATGAATATGGAAAGAGGGAAAAATAGATAGGTACTCAAAAGAGAAGTAAGAAAAGAAAAAATAGAAATGGTTGCTAAGATTGAAGAAGAGAAGGAAGTTAGCCCCAAAGACAGGAAATCCTTCTCACCCCCTTTCCCCAGGATCCCTACCTCACCGGTACTTTAGTGAGAAGCCAAAAGAGGTATGGTGTTAAATCGTCTGCTACAGAACGGACATTCCCACCTTCACCCTTGAGGTCCCCAAAGAAAATCTTAGCAACCCCTATGGAATGGTAAATGGTGAAGAATCAGTCACACTTGTTCGTGAGGGTTGTTTCAAAGGTGTGGTGTGTGTTCTGTGTTAGCTATGATTTATATGTTGGTGTAAATCGTGTTTTAATCGACAATACCCATCCCTTCCAAAAATTATACAAACCCCCCCATATATATCATATCTCACAAAAGGTATAAAATATTCTGTACAAAACAGAAAATTATACACTATGATAAAATAGTTGTTCTGTTCATCACCTTATATTACGTTATCCATAAATATAATATTCTACTTGTTTTATTTCATGTCTACAGATCACCGTTTATTCGTGATTCTCTCAAGTTTTCTACTTGACTGTCATATCCAGTTTCCTATGTACTAAAATTATAAGGTAGTTTAAGATTTTAGGAGTAGATTACAGAATAGTTTAAGATTTGAAGAGAATTTGGTGCAAGAAAACTGTCTTTCAAGAAACCCCGAAAACAACTTGGGTTCCGATGGTCGTCACCTTGCCCATTAACTCAGAATGTTAACATCCTTGGGGGACATATGTGATCCCACCCGAATCCCATGGATCTGATATTAAATTCACTTGAGCAAGTGCAAACCAGTACTTCTCATTAAATTTTACGTGAAAGTCTCCCCACGGCAAAACAATCACCACTTTACTTGGTAACATAACATCAGGTAAAGTTGTTCTATTTTCTACATTATCCTGGATAAATATGAATCCTTTCCATAGTTCACTCATACCTCTCTTGGTATTACTAAACTCAAAAGATAAAACAGGAGATACGCTCTCGGAGATTACTCTTGTGGCAACTTTTCCATCTATCATCTCTTCTACCTGTTCCTCCAGGCTACTTATATTTATCATATCTGAAGTTGCTAGTTTTTCTTTAAAGTTTCATTCCACATTATCTACTAGAGTGTTGATGCCTGCAATTTGCAATTGGAATAGTGGTAATAACTTGTCCTGTTTCTCAACACTCACTTTTAAAGTGTGTAATCTATGTTTTATAGCATCAAATGTAACATTACATACACTTTGAAATGATCCTAATTTTTCACCAAGTTTGGCTTCTACCTTATTATATTTATCTGCAATATCCAATTCTAGCTTTTTAACTAAGTCATGGAATTGTTTACTCTGTGTCTGACTAAAGACAATGAACAGTTGGTTTACATGACTGCTAAACAAACTAGTTAATTCCTCTTTCAAATCTATTTTAAAATTTTCTACTTTAGTAGTTAAAGCATCGAATTCAGTCTTCAAATTTCCCATACCTTCACATAAATTACTAAAGTCTTTACTTTGTGAATCTACCTTAACACTTAACAATCCTAAAGTTTCATTCTGAACATCCAATTTATTATTTAATTGAGTATTCACTGAATCTAATTTAAGACTTTGTTTATCTATTTTATTATTTTAAGTTTTGATCAAATTCGCTAATTCGGACCAGTCTGGCACCTCCTTACTCACTTTCATTGCCATAGCTGGTTTTGAAGTTTCCCCAATTCTCTGTGTATTATCCATATTTCTCTTAGTTTTTGGTCTAGTGATCATCAAAAATAAATAAATAAATAAATAAAAAATAAAAAAATTCTACATTAAGTATAATAACTATACTAACAGTCTATTATTCAACAGTTTCTGTAACTTTATATGCAAACACTTATTGTCTTGCACCCACCCAGCGTAGAGTTCTAGCTGCGTTGGTGAGCGAATGCGTAATCAACGCTGGTAAACTGCACTGGTGCCAGTGGTGTCGAATATTGGTTTCAGGCATTGAATATTGGTTTCACCGTCGGCGAGTGTATGTGGAATCGGCACCGGTGATCAGCGACTGGTGCCGGTGTCATTGGACGTAGGCTGGTTTCCCTGTCTGTGTCCCTGCAGTGTGGGTGAGACCCGCTTACTCCCCACACTGGATCTTCTTTGATGAATTATTCTCGTCATATTTCTTCTTAGTCTAGTACATTGGAATCTTCTCTCTTTTCTTTTACCATAATATCTTTCTTATGTCTTCTCTTTTATTGCATTTATTAATTTTCACCAATTGAATTTTTAAACCAAATCCAATTCCAGGAAACAGTTCTCTTCATCTAGCATTAGGCTCAATTAAATTCATTTACAATAGCGTAGTTTTTACAACCACATAACCTGTGAACGTGTCTTGCTTCTAGCAAGTCCAACACTTGAAGTATAGTCACCAAATTTTTCAACTGTTCTTCTTTTATTCTTCTTACAATAATCAACAATATAAAACACCATAAGATACATAAACACTCCTTGTCCTTCGAATCCAACTTCCGTGGCGTGAGTGGCAAACACTTGTCGATGCCATTAAACTGTCGTGTCTACCTTGTGTTCGTGACTCCTTTCCAGCCTGCACACACAAACATGTGTCATGCAGTATGTACATTTTCTCACACTTATTTTTAAATTATTGTGTGTTCAAGATGGTAGAAGGATGAGTGGTTCTAGAAATTATGTGGAAATTCTTGAAGTACTACAGTGGTGAGTGGTAGCCTGGCAGAGAGATCTGCAGAACATGTCAGCCAGAGGAGCAGTTGAACACCATCTGTAATGAGTCAGGTTGAGACATGCAGTCTTGTGTTATCTTGTTTAAAGATCTCAAGGCACAGCCACCAGCTTTAATATACCAGAAATGTAAAGCTCAGTAAATGACCTTCTTTTGTGAACTAGAGGTGTTCGCATTGTGTACCCTGTGGCACCCCATAACATCGTGTCACATGCTGGTCCCTTATGATGATGACTAATGCAGTCTGGAAATATTCCCTCACATTGTAGCCTCCACACCTGGATACATCCATTGTGATGCTGTACAGAGAACTGGGATGTGCCTGAAACGGCAATGTGCTGCCACTGCTGTCTCCGTGTTATCATTGGGGTCTCTTTGAAGCCTCATCAATGAAAGCCACAACGCCATGCTGGCAGTCCATGGTGCTTCAGGTGTTGTCTTACTGCAAACAAAGTCACTTCCTGATTCACGCTACATGACATGACTGTACACTCCTGCAATACATCTTTGTTGTTGGGAGCTTGTCTTGTGAGACCTTTGAGATCCTGAACAGTATTGAGTACTGCCCTCCTGAGCCCACTTTCCTCAAGACAGTATGGGATCCTGACCTATGCAAGAAGCAATATTGCAAAACAATAAACCGTAGTCTTGATAGGATGTGATCCTGCCACTGTCAAATTCTGACATGTGCAGGTAGACTTTGCTCCTTGCTCAAGGCATAACTCGATCTTCTCACAAACAAACAACATTCAGATGTAATTTCCAAATGAGAAATCTGTTGCATAATCTTTCCCTATAAATAGAATGTAAGTGGCATTATTACTCTCTACTTTGTGCCATTGCACTGAAATGCTAATCAGTTGCATATCCAAACAAGTAGTACACTTCATGCCATTTGATGTTTGTTGCATGCCGCTTAAATCATGAGTATGTAAATGACAGAAGTCCATGGTCTTTGAAGAAGCTTTAGTATGGTTCACAGTTATTTATCTTCATCAAATATTTTTATCAAAATAATACATAAAAACAAGGAAAGACGAGCACTCACCTACAGCCAACAAGTTTGTGTTATACAGAGACATGTATTAGTTCAGAGATTCAGTTTTGGGCTACCTCTTTTTTTTCTACTCTAATTACACAGTCTCACACTCGCAACCAAACATGTGCCCAAATGCTTCCACCGATAGTGACATATTTCCTATTTTTTCAGATTCCATGTTTTGTTCTTTACATCAGAGGGGAAGTTTTTAATATCTTGATACTAGCATCAAGAACAAATCTATATTGAAAATAATTTTAAACCTCGTAAGTTTGTGTGGTGTATCCCATTTAATGCTGAACTTAACTTTTACTAGCAGTAATTTCCATTACTGTAATATTGTTTTTGTTTGTTTTTTATCTGAATAAATTTCTCATGCTCATGGTTCTCCTGGTATAGGTGTTACCCAGCTGTTATCCCAACTAAGATCAACTAAGTGTTTTTAATCCTATTGCTGGTGTGGGTCAGGTGACTGCATCATTAAGCTAGTATTTCATGAAGAAAAATAGTATGTTTGTACTGGGTAGGCTGGGCAATAATTGTCATTGTTAATTCATAAATAACCACCCTATCTCCATTCAGTTCTATGTTTACATTCACATTTATACTCAGTGAATAACTGTGAAATGTGTGATATTGTACCATATACTAAGGTCTCTTTCTGTTTCTTCCATTGTTGGGCAGAGGGAAAGTATGACACCTAGTATGCCTATGTGCAAGTTGTTTATCATTTTATCATTATTTTTCATTATTATAAACAATCCTCTGGTTCTGAAACGAGTGTATGTGTGTAGTAAGTGTGTGTGGCTGCTGCCACTCGGCAGGTAGAAATTTACGTCTCTCTTTCTATTTCTATCCAACTATAAACACACGCTTCATAGTCTAGAAATCCTGTCAAGCAGGAACTATATACAAAGGTTTTTTATCATTTAGAAGCACTATTACTGAATGTTATGAAGCATTTTTTCAATTACCTCACTGCGTATCTCATGAATGTCTTGTTTTTTCAGTAAAGCGAGACCTCGAATTTGATGTCTGCATCCTGCCGTTTGTAGATTGAAGACAAGTGTTGCAAATGTTGGAGTGACAGCCAGTACTGTAGGATAGACATACATTTGGATGAAACAGTTATCTAAATATCTCTAAGTGTTTTCACACTTTAGTTTCAACAGTTAAATGTTGCATCATCAAATCATTCAACAGATTAGCTAGAACTTCTTTTCACTTATCTATTTTGTATTCCATGTTCAATATAGAAAATCTTAATTATAGGCTAAACAGAAAGTTCCATTTCACAAAGTGTCTCAAATTAATCTTTACACTCTTTGAATATGAATAATTGTAAAATATATAGTACAAAGGAAAAAATTCACGCATGTCCTAATGTTACCCTGAAATTTTTTTAAAATGAATGCTACCGATGCAAATATACCACATGAAATCTGGTAAAACCAAGTAATGAAGTGTATCCATGATTTCCAAGGGAACAAATTCCCAATTTGTGATACTTACTGTGAGGTATTTGTGAGGAAGATCAAAATTTAATGTCCTATTGATTTGTTTATGATCTATTTTAAAAAGGAGTTTTCTCTTCAGTAATTTTTTCTATTATTGTAATGCTATGGGTAAAATCTTAAGTAAGGAGAGCAGAATGCATATTCATGCTTGCATGCAAATGCAATGCTGTTCTTATTTTTTCAGAATAAAAAATCAAATTTTATTAATGTTAAAAGATTATATCCACTATGCTACAATACTTTTCCTGTAAATAATTGAGTTCTCTCTGCTTTTTTTCAGATAAAATTATTCACAAGTAATTAAAATAGTATTCAATAAACTGCAGCAGATAGTCAAATACAGAAAAATTTGAATTACTCTGAGATATCTTGCATTTTACACCACATAGTGAGACAGGGTTGTAGCCTCTCCCCGATGTTATTCAATCTGTATATTGAGCAAGCAGTAAAGGAAACAAAAGAAAAATTCGGAGTAGGTATTAAAATTCATGGAGAAGAAGTAAAAACTTTGAGGTTCGCCGATGACATTGTAATTCTGTCAGAGACAGCAAAGGACTTGGAAGAGCAGTTGAACGGAATGGACAGTGTCTTGAAAGGAGGATATAAGATGAACATCAACAAAAGCAAAACGAGGATAATGGAATGTAGACAAATTAAATCGGGTGATGCTGAGGGGATTAGATTAGGAAATGAGACACTTAAAGTAGTAAAGGAGTTTTGCTATTTAGGGAGTAAAATAACTGATGATGGTCGAAGCAGAGAGGATATAAAATGTAGACTGGCAATGGCAAGGAAATCGTTTCTGAAGAAGAGAAATTTGTTAACATCGAGTATAGATTTAAGTGTCAGGAAGTCGTTTCTGAAAGTATTTGTATGGAGTGTAGCCATGTATGGAAGTGAAACATGGACGATAACCAGTTTGGACAAGAAGAGAATAGAAGCTTTCGAAATGTGGTGCTACAGAAGAATGCTGAAGATAAGGTGGGTAGATCACGTAACTAATGAGAAGGTATTGAATAGGATTGGGGAGAACAGAAGTTTGTGGCACAACTTGACTAGAAGAAGGGATCGGTTAGTAGGACATGTTTTGAGGCATCAAGGGGTCACAAATTTAGCATTGGAGGGCAGCGTGGAGGGTAAAAATCGTAGAGGGAGACCAAGAGATGAATACACTAAGCAGATTCAGAAGGATGTAGGTTGCAGTAGGTACTGGGAGATGAAGAAGCTTGCACAGGATAGAGTAGCATGGAGAGCTGCATCAAACCAGTCTCTGGACTGAAGACCACAACAACAACAACAGTGTATTAATGATATTGCCATATGGAATCTGAAATCATGTACCAGTTATGAGAGTACATCATCAACAAGAAGTAAAACTCTACACTGAAAGCACCTTTATTAAGCAAATACAAAGGTACAGACAGAGCTAAACTGCATGCCTCAGCAGATGGAGCACTTACTTATACAAAAATAGAATGTTTTAGCAAATTACATAATCCACAAATCAGCAAGTCACAGAATTTTCCATTAATTATATCAAATGATAAATAATTGGAGGAGGCTGGAATTGAACTGGTGACCCATGTTTACAGACCATGACAATAACTGCTATATCACAAATGATAACACAAAGTGTGACATTGCTCCCCCTCCTTACAAAAGAGAGACCCTCTGGTTTTTTGAAGTTAGAAAAGGACTATAGTGTCTTGTACCTGGATCTAGTCATGGTCATACACTCATGGTCTTTGGGACTTTAAAGAGTAGTTACTTCCATTGAGCCATCACAATCATCTTCATATCTTAATTTCCTTTATGTTGGAAGCTCCTGTCATTGATCTGTGCCATCCAAATATGATAGTGTTTCATGCAAACAGTATGGGTGAAGTGTCTGCCCTTTTTGTCTCCTCAATTTAGGATATTCACCTTGAACTTTGCCAGTGGAATCTGACAAATGATGAATGATTTAGTATCAACCAAAATATTGCTTTAATAATAGTGTAACTTTCAACACACATATAAATATCCACAACAGGTCACCTTGGTTGTATCTAACAGTCTAGTGTGTGGCATTATAACATTTATGGTCCTTATCCTGGCTACCTAACATCCATATGCATGTCAGAATTGTCAAAGTGAAATGGAAACAAAGTATCCATTGTTGTTTCCTTCTCTCCACCATGCACCAGAAGTAATGGTGTGCGAACCATAATGTCTTGCTTTGTAGTACTGTACAGAGGTTGGACAAAAATGTGGAAACACCATCAGAAATGCTTGCTTGAACATACATACAGATATTAACCAAGTCTACAGGTTGCTCTGTTGTTTTTGACCATGAACGGCCTCTCTGCAATGTTCTCAATATGTTTATAAGTGTCAGTTGTGGTTAGAACTGTGTTCTATGATGTTTTGAGTGCATTACATCAGAGCTAAGTGAATTCAAATGTGGCTAATTTGTTGGCACTTGTATGGTGGCTGCTCCCATAACCAAGTTAGCCAAAATGTTTGTTATTTCAAGAGCCACCATATCAAAGATTTGTACTGCATACAGGGAAAGCGGAAAAACATCATCTGCTAAGTCACAATGCAGACTAAAGCGTGTGTTGTGTGATCATGACAGATGATCGATGAAGAGTATTGTGGTGAAAAATAAGAGGGTGACAGCTGCAAAAGTCACTGCAGAAATGAATGTCAAACTTGTGAACCCTGTAAACACCAAAACAACATGGAATGTGCTCCATAAATTGGGAATAGCAGGACGAACTGAAATTCCAAAATGACACACCAGTGCTGCACATGCCATAATAGGAAAATGTGGTGCCAAATCCATGAAATGTGGACTATGGAGCAGTGGAAGAAAGTCATTTGGTCTGATAAATCTTGTTTCACATCCTTTCCAGATTTATGGGATGTTAAACCCATTTCCAATTTGTGGTCGAGTTTACATCCCAAGAGTGAAACATAGTGGGGGTTCAGTGTTGATTTTGACAGCCAAATCACAGTGTTCCATGGTACTGCCAAAGATTATTTGACCATTTTGGCTAATAAGGTCTATCACATGGTAGAATGTTTGTTCCCATTGGCAATGCTGTGTTCCAAGACAACAAGGTTCCTGTTCACCTAGCTTGTATCATTAAGGACTGGTTTTGTGAACACAAGCATGAATTGTTGCATTTTCCTGGCCACCACAGTCGCCTTACCACAATATTACTGAGTCTTTGTGGTCTACTTCAGAGAGAATGATGTATGACTGCTATTCACTTCCATCATTGTTATCTGAACTTGTCACTTCTTTTGCACAAAGAATGGTATAAGATTCCCTTGAAAACCATACAGTACCTGTATTTATCCATTCTGAGATGACTGGAAGCTGTTTTGAATTCCAGTGGTTTCCTACACCAACAGGAACATGATAATGTGTTGTGTCTGTGGTGTTCCCATATTTTTGTCTGTGCTCTGTATGTGAATGTCACAACAGGCAGCATTATATCCCAGTCTTTCTGTTCAGCATCTGCAAGCCACCAGATGATGCATGGTGGAGGGCAGCTTGCCAGTCATTCCATTTGCTGTTCCACTCACAAACAGAGCAAGGGAAAAACGACTATCTGTATATTTCCATACAAGCCATGGTTTCTCTTATGTTGCCTTTACGATCCTTACACAGGATTTACGTTGGTGGCAGTAGGATGGTTGTATAGTCTGTCACAAATACCAGTTATCTAAACTTTCGCAGCAGTATTTTGCAAAAAGAACATCTTTTTCCCTCCCATTGGAGTTCACACAGCAATACTCACATATTGATCAAACCTACCAGCAACAGACTTTGGCACAGCTCTTAACCGCTTCACTGTCTCCCTTTAATCTGACCTAGTGTGGATCCCAAACACTCAAGTAGTACTCAAGGAAAGACTGCACAAGTGTTTTGTATGCAGTTTTCTTTATACATGAGCTACAATTTTGTGGAATTCTTCCAATAAATCACTTCGCAACATTATGCTTAGATATTTAATTGATGTAACTGTGTCGAGCAGCACACCGCTAGTATTGTATTCAAACATTACAGGATTGGTTTTCCTACTCATCTGCATTAATTTACATTTATCCACATTTTTCCATCTATGTACATTAAGAGCACTTCTGCCAGTGTTTTATTAAAATGTGCACTGAGGCTGTGGTAATGTTGATTCATGATTAAATATGAACAATATTAGCAGCAAACATTTTATTAATTTTCCAAAAGGATACATGCATCCCTCAACAGATGATACATGTTACAGAATAAACCAAGAAGACAATTACAGTCAGTAAAATAAACTAAAGAACTTGTCAGTAAGTGAAACAAAGATATTCACACTTTTGTCTTGGCCTTAATGTTCGACTATTTGCATTACAAACCCACAGTCCCTCCCCCCGTTGCCCCTCACAGATTGGAGCTCCCAGGATAAATGGATATTTACACCATATAATTCTCCCAGATCAAGTGAGCGTCCTGTGAGGACTGGTCCAGTGACACTGTAGCCTTGCCAGCAGTTGCACCCATCAACGTAAGCAGTGGCTGAACAGACTTGCCTGCTGACAGTTAAGTAGGTCAGCCACTGCGTGTTGTGACGTAAGTGTCAAGTGACAATAGTGGGACCAAACTGAACCGCAAAATCTGCCTGGATCATTCAACAGAAGCCTTGATAAGTTCAGCAATAACCAAATGTGTTCAACGGAAACCTTGGTAAATTTGGCAATATCCAATATTATCACCGTGTGGACACAGCAATCCAAAACCAGATATGGACCCATACAAGGCGTTTTCAAAAGGGCCTTGACAGATCCATACATTGCATAACATGAGAGCACATACTGAAATATTTGTGAACAAAAATGGGGGAGGGGTGTTGTGGGGTGGAGGTGGGGGAATGCTGTGGATGGGAAACTGGAAATGCAGTTCTTGATTTACTGTATGAGGAAGGAAGGATCTCAAGGTAGGTAGCCTGTTGTTGGTTGAAGAACTTCAAAGGCAGCCAGACACACTCACTGTACACAAACTCTGCAGTGGATGCACCAATATCAGGTATGAATGCTGCAAGTGAACTGAGCAACATGAGGGGTAAGGACAAACAAGAATAACCATGACACATCAGGGTGGACTTTAAAGTTCAATGCCAACATTCCAAAATGTTGTTGCCAGATGAATGGTAGCTGGTTGTATGATGATGTACAAAATCACATAATCTGTCATTTCACAAAACAAGGTGGACTCAAATTGTTGGCCCTGGACTGTGGTCACATCCATCAGACAGCCAAACTGAGAGAGCCATGAGGTGAGAAAGTTATTTGCGACTGTCTCTGCCAAAATATCCATATGGGCACTGCCTCCAGGCAACGGGGCAATTTGGGGTGGGGGGGGGGGGGTTGGAGGGAGGGGCGGCGGCAGAGGGGGGGGGGGGGGAGTTAAAGCTTTGCACATGGGAGAGAGGTCTGGCCAGCTCGATATGGATATGAGAAAAGTGTTGTGCACAGGCTCCTTCCTCGAAGGAACCAAATGGTTTGTGGACATAGCATCTCATCTTATCAGATCGACAAGCCAAACAAGTCGTCATCCACAACCAGCAGTCACACCAAAGACTCAGCCACACCAATCTGTCCAGCTGCTTTTGTACAGTACCATTGGCTCCAGAACGAGTGAGTCCATGGATGATATTAATGACTTGTTTCCTAAAACACAGCAAAATGAAATAGTGTGGACAATTTCATGAAATATCCCAATACAATAAAACCGGCCACTGCTAAGTTCTATAGACATTTTCCGGTATTTGGGTTCTTGATAAACTCCTGTAGCTGTGCAGAATGTCATCTAGATATACCTGGTAGAGTCACATCTCCAATACTAGAGAGCAATCCACCTTCTTGTGACTAAGTGTTCACAGCCAATTTCTGTTCAAAAGAAGTATAAATTCTGGCAGTGGAGGGGAGTATGCACTGATTGCTGTCTTCATTTGGTTAGTTGCACAGAGAGGTTCATTTTCTAACAAGCAATCCAAAGCAGGAATTATACCAAAATAAAGTATTTATTGGCAATGGTAACCACTTTCGATCAAAATGTTACCATTTTCAGACCATATTACACTGAAACGTAAGTATAGAATTGATCAAGGTGGTAATCTGATGATAACAGTAAAATGTAATTACACCAACACTGTGTTAAGCACTTGCTGATGTCACAGCACATGCTGCATCATCTGACAGGCAGAGGGATTCTGGGATTCCTGGGAGTTTGCTGGAACTCCACCCGGGGAGCACTGAAGTTGCACTGTAGCTAGCTATCTAGTTCTGCTAGTGGAAGCTGCTCCCCTTTAGCGGCATGCCCTGTAATCTTGCTCACAGTGTCACCTCCGCATGGGGAATCATATAACAGTGTATTACATATCTTATCAGCAATAAGTGACTGCAGGTCTAAATTTGAGGTGCTACTTGGCCACAGAAGGCAACTGACTAACCCACATTTGTTTCGGCATTGCCTCATGCTCTTCACATTTGGACACTAGTGACCAGATATCACACCAGAATACAGAAAGTAATTTGTTGCAAATAACTTCACTTTTCTAGACTTGTTGGACTCGGTGATCTGTTGGTTTACACACTCAACAAACCATATTGTCCTTAAGACATACATATTTGCACACCTGAGGCATGCTATGTATGATATCAGGCAATAACAACAAGATTTGAGAGTCTAATGCAAATTGTCAGAACAAACATAAATTTGTCATTAGCGACACCATAGGTGGCAAATGAAAGTTCTAGGAACCGGGGCCGTATATCCAGTTGTTGCAGCATGTACAGTGGGGCAATGAATTTTCCTCACAGTGCAGAAGACACGCTGCAGCTTTTTGACAAATAGCCCATGAGCTACAATTCCTGGAGAGTGCACACCACTTGTCTGAAATTTATTGCCAGTTACAGAATGGTAGTCACTTCCTCTGACGTACACAACAACTGTCCCGATGAGATGGTGACCACAGTAGCCAATGGAGTATCCTCACTTTTGGTGCGTTTGTCACCTTTCATGACACTCAGTGGGATCACCACTTGTGGGAATGATGATCCACAATTAAATGCGAACAGTATTGGCAACACACACATTATTAATTTACCAAAAGAATACATGCGACACTCAACAGAGCATACAAATCACAGAACAAATCAAGAAGACAATGGTGGTCAGCAGAACAAGCCAAAGAATTAATCAGTAAGGAAAAACAAAGTTTTGGTCTTGATCTTAATAATCCACTAATTGCATCACCACAAGATCATTTGTCTGCAGATGGTAGGCAGTTACCATCCTGTGTGCAATGCTGCACCATGAAATTACTCCTGATACCGGTCTTGAACTGGAATACCATTCAGAATCAGAGGTCACTACATGTGATGCTCCATGCTTCAAAATTATGCCTTCAACAAACCTGGCAATTTCTGAAGACTTTTCAATTGGTACAACCTTGGTAACAATGAAATGTATGAAATAGTAATGCTCACTATTACCCATTTATTCCCATTTTTAGACTTAGAAAACCTCCCTGAGACTTGGTGAAATGATACAATTACAGGTGGAATTGGTACAGATTTCCAGGGTTGAGGCACATACTTCTGTCATAGCACTCTCTATAGTGGCATACATAATGCTTGAGAGATCAACAACAACCAGACCACAGTCCGATTCACAAACGATGGTGGTTCGCACAGGTCGAGGCACAGACATAGACTGCAGTGTTCTGGTTCCAAGCAGTATATGTATACAATAGCTTTGTGGCTGAAGAAAGCATGTATCCTGCAAATTATGTCTGTCACTTGCTTATGTAGAATTTTTTGCTTACCACCACCATCAGTGATGACAACTCACAAGTAATGGAATAAACTATCAATAAATAATTCACTATGACATTCACAACAGAGGACTCAGAACACTACTGAACACTCATTGGTTGTTGGAGGAAGTGTGACACAGGTGCACAGAAAAAGCCAAACTTGACTGCCATCATTTGAGACTCCAACTATAATGATACCTGCGTCTGATTCTATCAAGGGTCTTCACATGTCCTAGATGAACTGACTTGGAAGCATCATGAAAATACTTCAGTAAAGCTGACTGTAAATGAGCAGGGATGATGAGACCATTTCTGTCCCATTGTTTCACAATTTCTTTTACACAGTGTCCGATCTATTAATATGAACACTCCTTTAACAGCTTTTTCCTTCTCTCAGGCTTCAGTAATGTTGCATCTCCTCTTAATTCAGCTTCAGTTATTATCAATGTAGTGATATCAAGGATGTCACCAACACTTTAATGCTCCCTGTGGATTCTGCAAAAGGTAGTCAACATCCTTGTGTTTGCATCTTTTTTTATATACAACTGTGCCCGCCCGGTTAGCCGTGCAGTCTAACGCATGGCTTTCCAGACTGGGAAGGAGTGCCTGGTCCCCGGCATGAATCCACCTGGCGGACTTGTGTCGAGGTCCGGTGAGCCAGCCAGTATGTAGATGGTTTTTAGGCAGTTTTCCATCTGCCTCAGCAAATGTGGGCTGGTTCCCCTTATTCTGCCTCATCTATACTATGTCAGCAATTGCTGTGCAAACAAGTTCTCCATGTATGCACACACCACCATTAATCTACCACGCAAACATAGGGGCTACACTCATCTGGTGTGAGGCGTTCCCTTGGGGGGTCCACCAGGTGCCGAACTGCACAATAAAGAGTGGTTTGGTGTGGGGCGGTGGAGAGGTGAAGTGGACTGCAGTAGTCATTGTGGGGATGTGGACCACTGTGGCTGTGGCAGGGATGGAGCCTCTCAGTTGTTTCTAGGCCCCTGGTTAACATACTATACAATACAATACAATATACAACTGTGATGTATTCTTGAAGCTCTAATGTCCATACTATTCTTCATCCTGATGGATTGTTCAGGCATCATAACCAGCATAAAAAGTGTCAGCCACAACAGTGATTGGTCTACCATACAAATAAGGTCGGAACTGTAAGGCAATCTTTCTTGATCACAATTGTTCTCAGACTTGGGACGCACTCTAATTGCATGTGTAACCATTTTCCAGCACCTTCTGATTTTGGCACTAGCACTGCACTTATGCCATTACTGTAGCATCAGTATATAGCTCTGTCTCAGCATTTTGGTCAAAAAATCCTAGCATTTGTGAAGGTATCAGCACCTCCTTAATGATACAGGGAGATCATTCTTGCTACTCTCTGTAAAAAAAAGGGGGGGAGCTGCATCTTCCTGCAGCCATTCTTGTAGTAGTAGCCACACCCTGTGAAAGAAATCCTGTATGAAGCATCTATAGTAGGAGCACTTTTTGAGGAAGTATTTCAAATCATGAATGTGCTATGGAGTTGTAAAATCTGCTGTGGCTCTTACTTCTTCTGGATTTGGGTAGACATGGTTTCCATCAAATAGATGCTTCAGAATATATATTCCTTGGGTGACAAAGAGACATTTACTTCGACTGAGGAAAAAGCCTGCACCATAGCTTGGATGGTTATGTACTCAAGAAAACAACAATGTCATTCTGACAGCAAAGATATGTCAACCAGTTAAGATGTTGAAGCAGATTATCCATCATACATTCAAAAATGTTTGGAACATTACATGGATCAAACAGCAGAGCTTAGAACTCATAGAGTCTATCAAGTTTTAAGATAGCGGTCTTTTCCCAATCACCCTCTTCAACCTCTGTTTACCAGTAGCCACCTTGCCCATCCGTTTTGGAGGAATACTTTGCACCATTCAGACAGCCCATGGCATCATCAGTTTGTGATAATTGTTATGCATATGTTTTGGTGCTTTTGTTCTGCTGCCAGTAATGGATGCAGAAATGTCATGTGCCATTTTCCTTCTTCATGGTGGATACTCAGAATGGTTGTGTGGCCTGATTCTCCATTGCTGGCACTGAGTTGAGGTTCCTGAACTAGTTTGGCTGTGCCTGTGGACATATCCGTAGGGATGAGTTGCAGTTGGTCATGGTAGCTGATCACTCAGAGCCCTCCTTCAATTGTCATTTTTATAATCATCACTGCCATATAGATTTCTTCTGTAGGGCAGAGTACCTTTCTGAACTCAACTGGAGCTTCACAGTTTAACTGAACATCCAGGCTTGATCAGAATTCATCCCATTGATGGTGCTGGGATAGGTGTCACTGTTACACAATCACAGAGTGATTGTGGGTGAATGTGTTCAAGAATCTTCATCAGTCTAGTGCACGAATTTACCATAATGTATGGCTACTTGTAATGTCTGCAAGAAAACTCAGCAAAGGATAACATTATGCATGCATTCTGGTAAAATGACAAAGTCAGTGGAATGTGTTCTGTCATTGATAGTTACATTCACAGCAAAGTTTTCTGTCAGCTGGATGTATTTTCCATTTCCAACCTTCAGCGCAGCAGCATTTCAAACTCAGAAAATAATACAGTATTTCTCAGATGGTAATGATAAACACCAGATATCATGGAAAAAGATGCCCCAGAAGTGGCAAATGTCTAGACAGGTTGGCCACTGATATGAAGTTGATGTTATCTACTGAGACCTTGGCAGCTGTCATCCATGAAGTACTTTCATCTATGACAACCTCACCTCCATAGGTGGTTACCTTGTTTAGTTTTCCTGATTTTGGTAGCTGTAACCTCTGTAAGACATTGCGTAACAACTGTGGCACATGTGACAGCAGGTTTGAGTAGAATATAGTAATGGCATTCATCACACAGATCATCTGCTGTTGCCTTTCACATATACAATTGCCCTGCTGTTTGATGTCTCACAGTGTAATAGTTGTCAAACACTTTTCTTCTTTCTTTACAATAGTGTAAACATGTCCATGGTGTCCACAATGGAAACATACTTGCATGTTCTTGCCTGTTCTGTTAGTTTTATCTGTATCATATTAAATCTTGTGTGTTATGTAATGGTTGTGATGTAACTCTGTGATTTTTGACTCCATCCCTCAATATTGGAACACCTCACAGAGATTGATGTCAATGATCAACCAACATCTACTCAAATTAGTGATGGTATTTCCTCTTGACTAGGTACAAAAATTGTACTGCTACATCTAGTCTTCTGATTTCAACACTAACATACACTATAAACACTCACATCTCTTCTCTATCTGCTGTACTAGTGATGGAGGTCCTCATGGTCCTCCAATATTACCATCAATGCAGCATTTGCAAATCTGTCAAATGTTTTTCAGCACACTTGTTTAGTGCCACAATACACTTTATGGTTCATTGCTTCAATATACTTCTCTGTTGTGGATACTCAGCAGCATATATGACTGTGGCCATCTCCCCCTGAAGCTTCCTGACATAATAACTGCTTCATTGGTTCATGTCGTCATATCAGATAATATTGTAATGTTGTGGGAGCTGCACAGTCTTTCAATGAGACAGCTGTTCATCATCTGCAGATGCTTACTGATGTGTTGCTGTGGTGGCTCACCAAAATATATGTAGTGAACACAACTGGCAGTGCAGAGCAGTGCAGTTTGGCTCACGAGTGCATCACCTGTATGTCACGCTGCAAGTATTTTATTTTGCGCAGATAAATTAGTTCTGCGCTGGCCACCAGGAATGCTGTGTTGCGTTAGTTACTCCATGCCATTTATTCTTAGTATATAGTTTTTTTTTTGTATGTTATCATTTTCTCCATGTTAGTTCTTAAGTACCTTTTTTATATTTAGTTCTTGAGTAACAAGTCAACAAGTCACTTATTCATTTTTGTGTGAGTCTTGCCTTGACATACACTGCATCTAAAAGATGTCCTGTGTTAATTGTCAGCATTGGAGATATTGTTGTGCATTATTTATTGCAAACTAGTAGGCTAACTGGTTGGACAGCCCAGTACCTAGCCCTATGACCAAACTGGTGACCCTGATGTGATTTATCGCCTGCCTGATGCCCAAAATAAACTGACACTGTAAGATGACAAAAAATCTGACCATGATCGACCTTGCTGTGTCCAGATTCACCATTAGACTACCACCCTTTTGGCATCACAATCTAGCACTATGGTCTGTGCAAGTCGAAGCTGGCTTCTTTTACTTTGGAATAACTGCCGACGCTACTAAGTTTGCACTGGTTGTGAGCCAGCTTGATCATCAGTACAGGGCTGAAGTGCAAGACGTGGTAACTGCGCCACCAGAGATTAATGCCTGTGTCTTGCTCAAGGCAGAACTTATCCGCAAAGTATCAGCTTTGCAAGAAGAATGCCTCCGCCAAATTCTGATGCAGGAGGACATCAGAGATTGTAAACCGTTGCAGTACTTATGGCACCTGGAAGGTAAGATCAATGCTGGTACTCTGCCTGACAGCCTCATGAGAACAAACTGGAGCACTCGGTTGCTGCCTGCCATCAAAGCAATAATAGCATCGCAGTTGGAAATGCCTTTGGACATGGTAACAGAGCTAGCAGACAAGGTACAGGATGCTACCTCATCTGTGCCTATTAACGTAGCAACTGTGCAATGAGCGAGCACGTCAGCCACAGTTTTGTGTGCCAACTATGGTGCTCTGATGGCAAAGGTCGATATGCTGACATGACAGATTAGCCAATTGATGTCTCGGTGTAACACCAACAGTGATTGTGGCTGACCAAGATACTGGAAGCGCTCACACAGCAGATCATCAACTGCCTCATCTGCACCTGTGACTGAAACACAGCAGGGGATATGCTGGTATCACAAAAGATTTGGTTATCAAGCTTGTTGCTGTACCAAACCCTGCACATACCCAAATGCTAGCAGTGATCATGAGTAGACACTTCATCTGATTGCCAGTCTTCATCACAGCATCTATTTGCTAGTGACTGGCACACAAACAAGAAATGTTTGATTGACACTGGCTCTGATCTGTTTATTTTCCTGCGAACAATGTTACACCGGTGTAGGCTGCATGCATCGTTCTGTCTAGCTGCTGCAAACAATTATTCCATTGTGATGTATGGTACACATCATTTTGAACTAGATTTTGGCCTACGCAGAATGTCTGTGCAGGATTTTCACTATCATGGATGTCGCCGAGCCAATAATAGGAGCAGACTTCCTGGCACATTACAGCCTTCTGCCTGACATGTCAACACATGCCTGGTTGACCAAAACACTGGACTGATGGCTGAAGGATTCTGGCACCACACAACCATCCAATTAGCCAAGCTGATTGAAGCAGTAGACAGTGAGTACACCACCTTACTTTGGGATTTTCCAGTGCTGACAAAATCTCCAGGTATGCCTAAGGAAATGATGCACAGCACAGTGCACTATATTTGTTTTTGACCACTGAGGGGCCGCCATTATCCTGTAGACCTCAATGGCTAGCCCCAGATAGTTTAGCTATCACCAAGGCCAAGCTTGATAATATGATTCAAGAGGGTATAATGCGACCGCTCAGTAGCCCTTGGTCATCACTGTTTCATCTTGTGCCTAAGAAGTGCAGTCTGTGGTGCCCATGCGGGGACTAGAGAGCACTTAATGCCTGTACACTGCCCAATTGTTACCCAGTTCCATTGATCTGCGATTACAAGTACGCATTGAGCTGTGCCTGCCTGTATAGTGTGTTGGACTGTGCCAAGGCATACACACAGATACCTGTCACTGAAGAAGACAACCCGAAGATGGCCATAATTATGCTATTTGGCCTGCTTGAATGTAAATTCATGATGTTTGGCCTCAGAAATGCTGTGCAGACACAGCAGAGATTCATTGATTCAGTGTTGCAAAGTCTGCCATCTGTTTTGCTTACTTTGACAATATATTGGTATTTTCAGTCTTGCCAGAAGAACATCGCCAGCATCTCATACAAATTTTTAAACAGCTGGATGAATAAGGCATCATTCTCAACACAGCAAAATGTATTATTGGTCAATCACAAGTAGATTTCCTTGGCCACCAAATCTCTCTGTCTGGATCACTACCATTACCTGACAAAGTGGAAGCGATCCCACAGATGTCACAGCCATCCACAGTTAAGGAATGCGACGATTTTTGGGGATGTGGAATTTTTACCCCAGACATTTACCACACACAGCGGATATTCAGGAACCATTAACAGCTGTACTGGCAGGTTCAAAATGCAAATGGAATGCAACAATACAATGGACAGACTGCATGACAGCTGCATTTGAATGGGCTAAACAAGCAATAGTGGATGTATCATTGTTGGCACATTCTAAGCCAAATGCACCATTAGCATTGGTTGTAGATGCAAGCCAGACAGGTGCAGGTGCAGCATTGCAACAATACAACTGTGATGCATGGCAACCTCTAGCCTTCTTTTTGAAGAAGTTGTCACCATCTCAGTGTAAGTGGAGTGCCTATGACCGAGAACTCTTAGCAACATATGAGGCAATCAAATACTTCTGTCATCAGCTGGAGGCCCATGAGTTCACCATATTCACAGATCATAATCCGCTGTCATATGCCTTTCGACAGAACAATGTTAACTGTTCACCAAGGCAGCACAACCAATTACTGCATATTGTGCAGTTCAGCATGGACATCCAGCATATATCCAGGATTGAGAATGAAGTAGTGGATTGTCCCTCCCATGTCAGCAGTGTCTCCACCATAAACTACAAGGAACTCAGAGAAGCACAACTTACAGACCTGGAACTACAAGAGCTTTTGCAGGAAAAAAAGTCTACATTGGATCTGCAGTTAGTCAACGTTCTTGGCACAGGCATCAAGTTGTTCTGTTTTTACCCGCAAGATTCAGGAGAAACACGTTTACATCTTTGCTTCACCTGTGCCATCCTGGAGCATGAACTACAATATGCCTAACACCAGATTGCTTTGTGTGGCCAAGGATGAAGAAAGACTGCCAAAAGTGGACCTGTTGTTGTATACAGTGTCAGTGCAATAAGGTCGGCTTACACGTGCATACCTATCAGAAACTTTCCTGAAACCACTACCCGTTTTACTCACATACTCATCAATGTTGTGAGACTGTTACCTTTTTCAAACAGCCATCAATACTTGCTGACGATGATCAACCAACTCACACGCTGGCCAAAAGTGGCTCCAGTGGACAATGTCTCAGCAGAAACATTGGCATATGCCTTCATATTAAACTGGGTGTTACGATTTGGCTGTCCTTAGCATATCACCACAGATCTTGGTAAACAATTTGAATCTGATTTGTTCACAAAGCTAACAGCATTCTGTGGGATGAGCCACCACAACCAGCTACCACCTGGCCAGTAGAGTATTGGCACCACACTTTGAAAGCAGCCCTGATGTGCCACAATGACGGGTGGACAGAAGCTCTCCAAATGGTCCTGTCTGGCTTACAAAACTCACAGAAGCCAGATCTAGACTGTTCCTCTGCAGAACTAGTGTATGGAGAGTTGTTCGATTGCCTGGAGAATTTGTAGACATGACTCCACAGCCTGATATAGACCAGTCTACCTTTGTCAGTCACCTTCATGATCATGTCTGGAAAATTTGACCTCCACAACCATCTAGGCATGGAACTGTTGCCAGATTTGTACACAAAGACATCAGAACATGCACTCACATTATGTTATGAACCGATGGCGTCAAACCAGCCCTCCAGACACCTTACACTGGGCCACATCGAATCATCAGTAGGGGAGACCACACCCTGGATATTCTTGTAAATGGAAAACGAGCCACTGTTACAACAGACAGGGTCAAATCAGCCTACATCTTCAGAAAGCCCCCCCCCCATCCCCCCAATGAGACTTGGCGAACACAGCTTCACTCAGAACTTGGTCTGGCAGCAGCAGCTCTGGCACCACCACGGACCAGGATGTCAGCTCAAGGGGACCAGCACACCACAGCTCTAGGGGACCAGAACATCATGAGGTCTGGTCAGTGCATCCACTTCCTGCCGCACTTCCTGGAAGGCGCTCCGCTCCCGCCGAGGGGGCTGTTGTAGCAACCACAACTGGCAGTGCAGAGCAGTGCAGTGCAGTTCAGTTCATGAGCACATCACCAGTGTGTCACACTGCAAGTATTTTATTTTGTGCAGATAAATTAGTTCTGCGCCAGCCACCAGGAGTGCTGTGTTGTGTTTGTTACTCCATGCCATTTATTCTTGGGATATAGTTTTTTATATGTTATCATTTTCTCCATGTTAGTTCTTAAGTAACTTTTTTATATTTAGTTCTTGAGTAATGAGTCAACAAGTCACTTATTCATTTTTGCGCGAGTCTTGCCTTGACATACACTGCATCTAAAAGATGTCCTGTATTAACTGTCGAATGAATGAGTGAAGATCTTGTCGCTCAGCACTGGTGATATTGTTGTGCATTATTTATTGCAAACTAGCAGGCTAACTGGTTGGATGGGCCAGTATCTAGCCCTATGGCTAAATATATGCTGACTCGCTAGAAAAGTGCAGGCACCAAGGGGTGGGGCTGTAACATCATTGCAGACAAATCATAGAGAACAGCAACATCCAGTGCCTCCTGCTGAAGAAATGGGCTACAGTCTTTGCATACACAATGTGGAAAAAGTGCGGCCACAAATTGTGTCCCAGCATGCACACAGGTTGAGTGTTGGCACCCAGTTTAAGTGTGCGGACTCCGATTCTCTGTCTGTGTTGAGTCGAATTCGTTCATCTGCCGCCGTTGGTGCATTAGTACCACCAATGCTGGTTCACATGCCTTTCCGAGTTGAAATCCCATGCCTCTATTAATCAGGTTGTTACTTACATGTATTTCAACTGCTTCTTTAGTAATGGAGTCCCAGTAGGTGGAAGCAGACGAAAGGATTTTGTCTCTCCATAATTCATGCTGTGTCCCATGAGAACACAGTGTTCAGCCACAGCAGATGTTTCTGGCTAACCCAGTCTGGTGTGATGTCTATGTTCAACACTTGTATCCTTAACCTGCTGGCAAGGAAAACAATACTGTACTTTTGCCTGCAACATCTTACTTCGGCAAGATGACAGATTTACTGCAGAACTCAATGTATCGTCATCTCCAGAAAGATGGAACTGATGTACTGCAATGAAAGACATCTGTCCTCCTCATATCCAGCCAGTTTTCTGAGCATTTTAATGAGAGCTTAAGAGTACCAGCTCCAGTTCCACCATGACTTTATTGGCTGCCTAAGATCCATAAGGAAGGGGTTCAACTTCACCCCATTGTCAGCAGTATAGGAGACCCAACATATTACCTAGCAAAACATCTAGCTCCTCTTGAGCCCTTTGGTAGGAAAATGTGAATATCACATCCAAAACTCAGAAGATTTTATACAATGACTGAAGACTTTGCATCTTGAACCACCTGATGTATTAGTGAGTTCTGATGTAGTTTCTTTGTTCACAAAAGTACCTATGGCGGACTCACTACAACTTATAGGAACTAAGTTGGAAGAGACGTCTTACAGCTATTCAGACACATGCTTACCTTGACTTACCTTCTATTTAATGAGCAATATTTTGACCAAACTTATGTTGCTGCTGTAGGTAACACTTTATCTCCCATAGTGGCTAACCTTTTTATGACAGACTCTGAGGAAAAAGCACTTCAGGCAGCAGTGTTGAAACCCAAATGATTCTGGAGATATATGGATGACACCATAGTTTGGCTGCATGGGGCTGCAATGCTTTCTGCATTTCTGGAGCCCTTAAGTCTTTCCATCTGAGCATTTGCCTCACCATGGAAGTGGACAAAAATGGAGACCACCTGTTCTTAGATGACTTGGTCCACTGAAAATAAGACGGACCCTTGGGTCATGGTATGTTTCATGAACCAGCTCACACTGATCTATATCTACAAATTATGAGCTGCAATCACCCATCTCAATGCAGTGGTGTATTACGGACTCTCATTCATAGGGCTAGAGTTATCTCAGATGCCAATGGGTACTCTGTGTGCGTACTAGGTGGAGTCATTCCAGATGTCATGAAGAGCACAGGGCACAGCCAACTGCAGGTGGTTGGTCACATCAGTATCAATGATGTGTGTCACTTTGGATCGGAAGAGATTCTCTCTGGTTCCAAGCAGCTAACAGAGGGGTAAAGGCTGCCAGTCTTGCTTGCAAGATGAAAGCAGAGCTGACCATTTGCAGCACGGTTGGCAGGACCAATAGTGGACCTCTGGTACAGAGCTGATTGGGGGGTCTGAATCAGAGCCTCAGATGGAACACAGGAATAATGTGGATACAGAAAACATTGCTGTAACACTTGTAAATTGTCATAACTGCATTGGGAGAGTACCAGAGCTCCAAGCGTTAATAGAAAGCACTGATGCTCAAATCGTTAAAGGCACTTAAAGATGACTAAAGCCGGAGATAAGTTCAGCCAAAATTTATGTGAAGAACCTAATGGTGTTCCGAGAAGATAAGCTAAACACAGTTGGTGGTTGTGTGTGTGCTGATGTTAGAACTAGTTTACCATGTCGAGAAATTGAAGTAGATAGTTCCTGTGAGTTAGTATGGGCAGAGGTCGTTTTTGGCAACTGGAATAAAATAATAACTGGATCCTTTTACCAATGTCCCAATTCAGATGACACAATTGCTGAAAGGTTCAAAGAGAACTTCAGTTTGATTTCAAACACCTACCTGACTCATACAATTATAGTTGGTGGTGACTTTAATTTACCCTCAATATCTTGGCAAAAATAAATGTTTAATTCCAGAGATACACATAAAACATCATCCAAAATTGTTCTAAATGCATTCCCTAAAAATTATTTCAAGCAGTTAGCTCATGAGCCCACACCAATAGTAAACAGTTGTGAAAACACACTTGACCTCTTAGCAACAAATAATCCTGAGCTAATAACAAGCAGCAAAATGGATACAGGGATTAATGAACACAGGGTTGCCATAGCCCCCAAACCGACCAAAAATAAATGAAAAATATACCTTCTCAAAAAAGCAGACAAAAATTAATTTGATGTCTTCCTGAGAGACAATCTCCACTTCTTCCAAATTAAAAATGTAGCTGTAGACCAGATGTGGCTTTAATTCAAAGAAATAGTATTGGTAGCCACTGAGAGATTAATAACAAATAAATTAATAAAAGATGGAGCTAATCCTCCTTGCTAACAAACACGGGTCAGAACACTGTTGTAGAAACTATGAAAAAACATGCCAAATTTAAATGATGCAAAATCTCCAAGACTGGTGATCTTTTACAGAAGCTCAAAATTTAGCATGGACTTCAATGTGAGATGCTTATAATAGTTTCTACAACGAGACTTTGTCTCAAAACCTGACAGAAAATCCAAAGAGATTCTGGTCGTATGTGAAATATGCTAGCAGCAAGACACAATTGATGTCTCCTCTGCATGATAGCAATGGAGATGCTATTGAAGATAGTGCTGAAAAAGCAGCGTTACTAAACACAGCCTTCCAAAAATCCTTCACCAAAGAAGATGAAGTTAATATTCCAGAATTCAAATCAAGAACAGCTGCCAACATGAGTAACGTGGAAGTAGATACTGTGGTGTAGTGAAGCAACTTAAATCACTTAAAAAAGCAAGCCTTCTGATCCAGATAATCATATAAAACCATACACTTGATGAAATATCCATACCCAAAGACTGGAAAGTTGCACAGGTCACACCAATATTCAAGAAGGGTGGTAGGAGTAATCTGCTAAATTACAGTCCCATATCATTAACATTGATAGGCAGCAGGATTTTGGTATATATATTGTGTTCAAACATTATGAATTACCTCAAAGAAAATGCTCTAACGGATTTAGAAAACATTGTTCTCATGAAACACAACTAGCTCTTTACTTGCATGAGATATTGAGTCCTATTGACAATGGATTTCAAATTGATTCCATATTTCTGGATTTCCAAAAGGCTTTTGACACTGTACCACACAAACAGCTTGTAGCGATATTGCGTGCTTATGGAATATAGTCTCAATTATGTGACTGTATTCATGATTTCCTGTCGGATCGGTCACTGTTCGTAGTAACTGACAGAAAGTCATCGAGTAAAACAGAAGTGGTTTGTGGCATTCTCCAAGATAGCGTTATAGGCCCTTATCTGTTCCTTATCTATATCAACAATTTGGGAGACAATCTGAGCAGCTGTCTTAGGTTGTTTGCAGATGATGCTGTCATTTATTGACTATTAAAGTCATCAAAAGATCAAAACAAATTGCAAAACAATTTAGAAAAAATATCTGTATGGTGCAAAAATTGACAGTTGACCCTAAATAACGAAAAGTGTGAGGTCATCTACATGAGTGCTAAGGGGAATCCATTAAACTTCAGTTACACAATAAATCAGTCAAATCTAAAGGCTGTGAATTCAACTAAATACCTAGGAATCACAGTTATGAACAACTTAAACTGGAAGGAACACACAGAAAATGTTGTGGGGAAGGCTAACCAAAGACAGTGATTTCTTGGCAGGACACTTAGAAAATGTGACAGATCTACTAAGGAGACTGTCTACACTACATTTGTCTGTCATCTTTTAGAAAATTGCTGAATGGTGTGGGGCCCTTACCAGATAGGATTGATGGAGTACATCGAAAAAGTTCAAAGAAGGGCAGCACATTTATATAATCATGAAATATGGGAGAGATTGTCACCGAAATGCTAAAGGGTTTGGGCTGGACATAGGCATTTTTTGGTGCAGCGGAATCTTCTCACAAAATTTCAATCACCAACTTTATCCTCAAAATGTAAAAATGTTTTGTTGACACTGACCTACATAGTGAGCAATGATCATTATGATGAAATAAGGGAAATCAGAGCTTGCACAGAAAGAAATAGGTGTTCATTTCTTCTGAATGCTATAAAAGATTGGAATAATAGTGAATTGTGGAGGTGGTTTGGTGAAACCTCTGCCAGGCACTTAAATGTGTTTTGCAGAGTATCCATGCAGACATAGATGTAGGGAGCTTATCAACAGAGATTAACCACCTTTGAACAAAACAGGTATTCTGATAAACAGATACATTTCAACCTGCATGCAATAAATCTTAAGAACAGCCAGAAGAAATAGGGAACTGCACAAGGATGTTTTTTTTATTTTTTTCTTTTTCTTTTTATTTACAAATCAAGTTCTGTAGGACCAAATTGAGGAGCAAATCTCCAAGGTCACGGAACGTGTCAGTGGATGAAATTACAACATAAAAGTAATAAAAGATAAAAATAAAATGTTTATGAAGGCAGAAAAATTCAAGCCTTAAGTTTGACTACACACAATCAACAATATAACATAAGAATGAGGTTAATTTTTCAGGGAACTCCTCAAAAGAATAGATGGAGTAACCCATGAGGAAACACTTCAGTTTTGATTGAAAGCATGTGGATTACTGCTAAGATTTTTGAATTCTTGTGGTAGCTTATTGAAAATGGAGCAGCAGTATACTACACACCTTTCTGCACAAGAGTTAAGGAAGTCTGATTCAAATGCAGGTTGGATTTCTGCCGAGTGTTAACTGAGTGAAAGCTGATTATTCTTGGGAATAAGCTGATATAGTTAACAATGAAGGACAATAAAGAATATATATATTGAGAGGCCACTGTCAAATACCCAGACTAGTGAAGAGGGGTCGACAAGAAGTTCATGAACTTACACCACTTATTTCCCAAACTGCCCATTTCTGAGCCAAAAATGTCCTTTTAGAATGGGACGAGTTACCCCAAAATATAATACCATATGATATAAGCAAATGAAAATAAGCAAAGTAGACTAATTTTTGTGTCAAATGATCACTTACTTCAGATACTGTTCAAATAGTAAAAATGGCAGCATTAAGTCTTTGAACAAGATTCTGAACATGGTCTTTCCACGACAGTGTACTATCTATCTGAACACCTAGAAATTTGAACTGTTCAGTTTCACTAACCATATGCGCGTCATGTGAAATTAAAATGTCAGATTTTGTTGAATTGTGTATTATAAACTGTAAAAACTGAGTCGTACTGTGATTTAGCGTTAGTTTATTTTCTACAAGCCATGAGCTTACGGCATGAACCGCTCTATTTGAAACCGAGCCAATGCTGCAGATAACATTATTTACTACCAAACTAGTGTCATCAGCAAACATAAATATTTCAGAGTTATCTGTAATACTAGAGGGCATATTATTTATATAAATAAGGAACATGAGTGGCCCCAACACTGATCCCTGGGGTGCGCCTTACTTGACCGTACCCCACTCAGACACCACATCACACCCATTCTCAACACTGTGAATAATGACCTTTTGCTGTCTGTTGCTAAAGTAAGGGGTGAACCAATCGTGAGCTACTCCCCATATTCCATAATGCTTCAACTTCTGGAACACTATTTTGTTATCAACACAATTAAATGCCTTCGTTAAATCAAAAAATATGCCTAGCATTCGAAACCTTTTGTTTAACCCATCCAGTACCTCACAGAGAAAAAAGAATACAGAATTTTCAGTTGTTAAATATCTTCTAAAGTTGAACTGTACATTTGGTAGCAAATTATGTGATACAAAATGATCAATTATCCTTACATACACAGCCTTTTCAATAACTTTAGCAAACATGATGGCATAGAAATAGGTCTAAATTTGTCCACATTATCCTTTTCTACCTTTTTGTAAAGTGGCTTTACTACTGACTACTTTAATAGTTTAGGAAACTGACCGTTCCTAAAGGAAAAATTACAAATATGGCTAAGTACAGGGCTAACATGTGCAGCACAGTACTTTAATATTCTGCTAGGCACTCCATCATATCCATGAGAGTCTTTAGTCTTCAGTAATTTAATTATTGACTTAGTCTCCTTCTTGTCAGTATCGCAGAGCAGTATTTCAGACATCAGTCTCAGAAAGGCTTTTTCTGAAATAGTTATATGATTCCCCATAGAAACTAAGTTTTTATTTAATTCACCAGCAATGCTCAGAAAATTATTGTTATATACTGTACAAATATCTGATTTATCAGTAACAGAAATATTTTTACTATGAACTGACTTTGTATCATCGGCCTTGCGTTGCTGACCAAACACTTCCTTCACAACTAACCACATGATTTTAATTTTATCCTGTGAATTAGCTATTCTATTTGCATACCACATATTCTTTGCTTTCATAATAACATTTTTAAGCACCTTACAGTACTGTTTGCAATGGGCAACTGTAGCTTGATTGCGACTACTTCTAACATTTTGATATAATCCCTGCTTTGTTCTATCCTTATCCCGCTAGTCAGCCACCCTGGCTGCCTTTTACTGCTGGTACCCCCATTTAGAATGTTCTAATGGAAATCAGCTCTCAAAGTGCATGAGAAAAGTGTTAAGGAAAGCATTATATTTGTCATCTATGTTATTGGGACTATAAACATCCCACCACTCTTGTTTCTTGATGAGTTTTAAAAAACTCTCTTCTGCCATTGGATTAACTTTCCTACATAGTTTGTAATTATATGTGACATTTGTTTGAGTACAAAAGCCTCATGGTCTGAAAGGGCATTCAATCTTTTACTAATAGAATGCCCATCTAGTAATGAAGAATGAATAAAAATATTTTCTGTGGCTGTACTACTGTTCCCCTGCCCACTAGTTGGAAAAAACAGAGTCATCATCATATCAGATGAGTTAAGGAGATCTACCAACATCCTTCTTCTGGCACGATCCTATACAAAATTAATATTGAAGTCACTACATATAACTAATTTCTGGTACTTCCTATAAAGTGAATCAAGAACCCTCTCTAGCTTGAGAAGAAATGTTCTGCAGTCAGAGTTAGGGAACCTATAAACAACAAAAATTAGAAGTTTAGTTTCATTAAATTCAACTGCCCTCATACAACAGTCAAATATATGTTCAGTGCAGTGCCGTGATACATCTATGGACTCAAATGGAATATTGATTTTTACGTACATGGCCACTCTGCCACCCCACAAGGAACTCCTTGAAAAACAACCTGGTAAAGGAAGCCTCTGAATTGTCGAATTATTTAAGTGGTGCTCCAATATACCAATAATTTCAGAGACAACATCTATACGCAGTTCAGTAACTTTAGCTCTAATACCTCTTATATTTTGATGAAATATGCTAATTCCTTCTCTGCTTGGTAACATGACTTCCTCTGAAGGTGATTCCTTAGTTAGTCCTTAGTTAGAGGGACTTCCTTTAAGCAGGTATACCTATCAGCTGACTTCAATCTAAAAAAGGTGCAGCTCTAACATCAACTACTACAGGAATTTTTCCATGAGTGATCCCACCACCCTCCACTACACTATCACCTATAAGCTTTGCCAGCCTCCTCTTCCCATACCCATCGATGTTCAGCCCACGCCTAGTGAAACCCGATCTACAGATAGACTCAACTACAATGTGACCCAATCCCTCTGCCATTAGCACCCTCTCCAGTCCCATGCTAACGCACCTAAAAGCTGCATTAAGATGAGGTTGATCATGATGCTGAAACAGTTACATCAATTGCGCATTAGTGCCACCAGTTTGAGTAGCTATCTATACCAGGTCACCACCTACATCATATTCCCCATTCCTATAAAGACTATTCCCTGCTCCACCCAGTATTACTACCTGATACTCCTCTGTAAAATTCCTACATAACTCCCCTATGCTGTCAGTCACATGCACCAACCCACTAGGCTTCAAAACGCTGGTGACCTGATACTCACTCCCCAACATTTCCTGCAATTGCTGGCCCACATCTCTATGATGTGAACTACCTAGCAACAGAACTTTCCTTCTGTTAGAAATTTCAACTGACTTAGGCCTCCAAATTGCTGAGGACTCCTGCATGTTTCCTACACCTACAGCTACGAGAGGCTGCTCTCCACTCAACTCTAATAGTTGGCCAAATCTATTGCATATACGCAAAGTACAACTGTATGAATACCTCCTCCTCCTATCTGCCTTCTTGCCAACTGCCAATTCTCATTCCCCAGAACCCTTCACTCTCCTCATCCTATCTAGTTCCTCCTTTACATAATTGTAACTGAATCTGAAGGGCACAGATGTTATGTTCCTGCTCCTCTATCAACTTATTTCTACTACAGATTCTGCATTCCACTATTCTCACTATGCCCACTGGCTTCCCTACTGCATTCCCTCCAAAGAAAATACTTTGAACAAATCCTATGCCATAACCCACTATTCACAAACCTACGACAGAGCCCACACTTCTCACTCATGGTAAAATTTTACAGTTAATGAAAAAAACTAGTCTATGTCACCTAAGTTCAGTTACACCAGTAGAACTATTTATAGAACTAACAATAGCAGTCTCTAAATTCTCTATCCACTAAGAAAGCAACAACTTTTATTAAACTACTAAACCACAACTAATACCAGTACCAACAAAACTTCATAAAATGTTTTAACTAAAACCAAAAATTCAAGCAGCACTGGAACACTCAACAAAGTTGAAACAGTGAAAATTTTACTGAAATATTTCACTAGAAACAATAAGAAACGTTACTTGAAAACTAAAGCACGAATTTTCTAAAAGACTTCAAGGCACAGAAAACTCTCAAAAAACAGAGCGAGCAAATGTTTCAATAAATTTATTAAATCATTATTTCCCTGCAAACAGCATGAAACACCGTTGAAATCTATTAAGTTTAATAACTCTATAACAGTATGCAAGCAACTTTGTCAGTATGTAGCTTTATAACCACTACAGCTGCAACCGCATGCTGCGAAATGTAAACACACTACTGCGGTGTGAGACTTGGATGCCTATGTTGGTGGTGTGCCATTTAAGATTGGCAGACTGTTCAAGAAACATCAAATGCAACACGTCTTCTTGACTCCAGTGTGATTGCAAACTCTGCTGGTTTCTGTTAAAGACAACCTGGGTCTAAGAAGACCAGGGATTTATAAAATCCCATGTTAATGTGGGAAATCATACAGTGGCCAGATGTGTCACACCATTAAGGCTAGCTGTGTCAAACTTATGACATCACACCAGATTGGCTCAGCCAGAAAAATCTGCTGTGGTTGGTTGGTTGGTTGTTTTGGGGAAGGAGACCAGACAGCGAGGTCATCGGTCTCATCGGATTAGGGAAGGACGGGGAAGGAAGTCGGCCGTGCCCTTTGAAAGGAACCATCCCGGCATTTGCCTGGAGCGATTTAGGGAAATCACGGAAAATCTAAATCAGGATGGCCGGACGCGGGATTGAACCGTCGTCCTCCCGAATGCGAGTCCAGTGTCTAACCACTGCGCCACCTCGCTCGGTAATCTGCTGTGGCTGAACACTTTCTTGACATGGAACAAAGCATGAATTATGGAGATACAAAGAACCTTTCGTCTGCTTCCACATGCTGCGACTCCATCATTAAAAAAGCAGTTGAAATATGTATGAGTAATAACCTGATTGATAGAAACATGGGGTTTCAATGCAGCAAGGCATGAGAACCAGCACTGGCAGCACTAATGCACCATCATTCACAGACAAACGAATCTGAATCATGACAGTCGGAGAACCAGAGTCTGCACATTTAAACTGGGTGCCAACACACTACCGAGCATGCACTGGGCCATGATCTGTGGAAACACTTTTTCCACATCGTGCATGCAGAGACCATGGCCCATTTCACCAGGAGGGGCACTGGATGTCGCCTTGCTCTATGGTTCATCGGCGATGATGTTACAGTCTCACCCCATGGCGCCTGTGCTTTTCTAGCAAGTCAGTGTACATATTGGTGAGCCATTGCTGCAACACATCAGTAAGCAGCTAAAAATGATGAACAGCTGTCTTGAAATATTGTGCAGCTTCCACAACATTATCCAATGTTCTGCTACAAATTGTCATCAAATGTTTCAAAGTACTCTTGAAGTATTCCTCATTGTTCTCAAACCAATACTGGGCTGTAATATCCAACTGAAAGTAGAGGTTGGTGAGACACATCACGTCATCCTAACTGTAATATTAACAACTAAAACAATCAATTTTTTACAAAATAATTTAACTGGATGGATAAGAAATTTATTCACCAAGTGATGGCAGAACATATGTATAAAAGAAGGTTATAATCAGGCAAGCTTTTGGAGCCAGTGGCTCCTAGTTCAGGCAGAAGGTTTGAAGGAGAAGGAAGAGGGGTGAAGGACAAAGGACTGGAGAGGCCTAAGAAAAGGGGAGACTTACCACACAGGTTGAGAAGGATATATTGCAGGGAGAGTTCCCACCTGTGCAATTTAGAACAGCTGATGTTAGCAGGACAGATCCAGATGACACAGGTTGTGAAGCAGTCATTGAAACAAAGAATGTCATGTTGGGTGGCATGCACAACAGTGGGGTGGTCCAGCTATTTCTTGGTCACAGTTTGCTGGTGGCCATTCATGCAGACAGACAGCTTCTTGGTTGTCATGTTCACATAGAATGCAGCACAGTGGTTGTGCCTTAGCTTATAGACCACATGGCAGCCCTGCCTTTGATGAGATAGGTGAATCTTATGACTGGTCTGGAGTAAGTGGTGGTGGGAGAACATATGGGACAGGTCTTGTAACTATGTCTATTACAGGGATATGTGCCATGAGGCAAGGTGTTGGGAGCAGGAGTTGTGTGGGGATGGACGAGGGGTTGTGTTGGTTTGTCGGGTGGCAAAATTCTACTGTGGGAAGGGTGGGAAGGATACTGGGTAGGACATTTCTCATTTCAGGGCTTGACAAGAGGTAGTCAAAACCCAGGCAGAGAATGTGATTCAGTTGCTACAGTCCTGGGTGGTACTGTGTCATGACGGGAATGTTCTTCTGTGTGGCTGGATTTTTTTTTTTTTTTTTTTTTTTTTTTTTTTTTTTTTTTTTGTGATGTTGGAATGTAATTACAGCCTGTGAAAGCTCTGTGAGACCCCTCGATATATTTCGAGAGGGACCACTTAACACTACAGATGTTACAGCCAGGGCTGGCTAGGGTATAAGGAAGGAACTTATAGGTATGGAAAGGGTGGCAGCTGCCAAAGTGGAGGTATTGCTGGTGACTGGTGGGTTTTATCTGGATGGAGGTACTGATGTATGCACCTTTGAGGTGGAGGTCAACATTGAGGAAGGTGGCTTGTTGGATTGAGGAGGACCAGGTGAAGCGAATGGGGGAGAAGGAGTTGAAGATCATGAAGATATTATCAATGAATAGGCAAATCTGAGGTATGGCCTTGGGCACCTACATGGCACACTCCTAGGCCAACCAATTCATGGACCATCTAGAGGAATCCTTCCTAAACACCCAGAATACCAACCTCTGGATTTATTCATGGTATCTTCAAAATCTAGATCGAGGGTGAGGGCACCCTATCCACATTCCTCCATAATCTCAATACCTTCAACCCCATTTGCTTCACCTGGTCTTACTCAACCCAACAAGCCACCACACTTGAAGTTGACCTCCAACTCAAAGATGGCTACATTGGTATCTCTGTCCATACTAAACATACCAACCACCAGCAATACCTTCACTTCAAAAGCTGCCACCTATTCCATACTGAGACATTCCTTGCACACAGCCTGGCCACCCATGGCTGTCACATCTGTAGTGACAAGTAGTCCCTCTCAAAATATACCGAGCATCTCACTGAGGCTTTCATAGACTGTAATTACCTTCCCAACATTGTACAAAAACATATCTCTCGTGCCTTATCTCTCCAGTCACTCACTTCTTCCCAAAGTCCCAGCATCTGGCCACAGGGGAGCATTCCCATCTTGACTCAATACCACCCATAACTGAATCACATTCTGCACCAGGGTTTCGAATACCTCTCGTCATGAGCTGAAATGGAGAATGTTCTACCCACTATCCTTCCCACCCCTCCAACAGTGGTACTCTGCTGCCCACCAAACCTACACAATACCCTCGTCCATCCCTGTAACAACTCCTGCTCCCAATCCTTTGCCTCATGTCTCATATCCCTGTAATAGAACTAGATGCAAGACCTGTCTCTCCACCACCCATGCCAGTCCAGTCACAAGCACCACCTATCCCATCAAAGGCAGGGCTACCTGTGAAACCAGTCATGTGACCTACAAGATAAGGTGCAACCACTGTGCTGCATTCCAGGTGCGCATGACAGGCAGTAACCTGTCTGTCCACATGAATTATCACAGACAATCTGTGGCCAAGAAACAGCAGGACCATCCTGTTGCTGAGCATGCCACCCAACATGACATTCTTCAGTTCAATGAATGCTGCACAGCCTGTGCCATTTGCATCTTTCCCGCCAACACCAGCTTTTCTGAACAGCACAGGTGGGAACTCTCCCTGCACTATATCCTATGTTCCCATATTGTCCTTAGCCTTCTAGCTCCTTCCCTGTTCCCATTCCAGCACTACACAGCCCTCTATTACACCAAAGCACCTACTTCTTCTCTTTCCGCTAATCCCTCCCCCCCCCCCCCCCCCCTGCCACTGCAAATTCACCTAGCTGCCCTACCCTCTCTCCACCTCATCCCTCTTTGTTCCTATAAGCAGCACTTTAGTGTCTCCCACCCCTTCCCTGCTATTCCTCCCCCTCTCCATCCCAGCCTTTTCCTTACACCCACCAATCAGTTGCTTCTCCCATCATGCACTGCTGCTTGCTGTCAGCTGGCCAGAGACTGTGGCCATGAGTGTATGTGTTGTGTTTATGGTGTGTGTGTGCATGAGTGTGTGTGTGTGGATGTGTTTTCTACACCCCTGGAAATGGAAAAAAGAACACATTGACACCGGTGTGTCAGACCCACCATACTTGCTCCGGACACTGTGAGAGGGCTGTACAAGCAATGATCACACGCACGGCACAGCGGACACACCAGGAACCGCGGTGTTGGCCGTCGAATGGCGCTAGCTGCGCAGCATTTGTGCACCGCCGCCGTCAGTGTCAGCCAGTTTGCCGTGGCATACGGAGCTCCATCGCAGTCTTTAACACTGGTAGCATGTCGCGACAGCGTGGACGTGAACCGTATGTGCAGTTGATGGACTTTGAGCGAGGGCGTATAGTGGGCATGCGGGAGGCCGGGTGGACGTACCGCCGAATTGCTCAACACGTGGGGCGTGAGGTCTCCACAGTACATCGATGTTGTCACCAGTGGTCGGCGGAAGGTGCACGTGCCCGTCGATCTGGCACCGGACCGCAGCGACGCACGAATGCACGCCAAGACCGTAGGATCCTACGCAGTGCCGTAGGGGACCGCACCGCCACTTCCCAGCAAATTAGGGACACTGTTGCTCCTGGGGTATCGGCGAGGACCATTCGCAACCGTCTCCATGAAGCTGGGCTACGGTCCCGCACACCGTTAGGCCGTCTTCCGCTCACGCCCCAACATCGAGCAGCCCGCCTCCAGTGGTGTCGCGACAGGCGTGAATGGAGGGACGAATGGAGACGTGTCGTCTTCAGCGATGAGAGTCGCTTCTGCCTTGGTGCCAATGATGGTCGTATGCGTGTTTGGCGCCGTGCAGGTGAGCGCCACAATCAGGACTGCATACGACCGAGGCACACAGGGCCAACACCCGGCATCATGGTGTGGGGAGCGATCTCCTACACTGGCCGTACACCACTGGTGATCGTCGAGGGGACACTGAATAGTGCACGGTACATCTAAACCGTCATCGAACCCATCGTTCTACCATTCCTAGACCGGCAAGGGAACTTGCTGTTCCAACAGGACAATGCACGTCCGCATGTATCCCGTGCCACCCAACGTGCTCTAGAAGGTGTAAGTCAACTACCCTGGCCAGCAAGATCTCCGGATCTGTCCCCCATTGAGCATGTTTGGGACTGGATGAAGCGTCGTCTCACGCGGTCTGCACGTCCAGCACGAACGCTGGTCCAACTGAGGCGCCAGGTGGAAATGGCATGGCAAGCCATTCCACAGGACTACATCCAGCATCTCTACGATCGTCTCCATGGGAGAATAGCAGCCTGCATTGCTGCGAAAGGTGGATATACACTGTACTAGTGCCGACATTGTGCATGCTCTGTTGCCTGTGTCTATGTGCCTGTGGTTCTGTCAGTGTGATCATGTGATGTATCTGACCCCAGGAATGTGTCAATAAAGTTTCCCCTTCCTGGGACAATGAATTCACAGTGTTCTTATTTCAATTTCCAGGAGTGTATTTCTGACGAAGGCCTTGTTTGAAACCTCACTTTCTGACAGTTTTTTTGTTGTGCAAATCTGAGACTCTGCATCTCCACCATATGGTGACTAGCAACTATGCTTTTCATAATATTTTTGCTCCTAAATCATTTAAATTCTGCCACAACTTTCCTTACTGTATTTATAGATTACTTGTTTCAATAGCTGACAACGTTTCACCCATGATGGCATCTTCTACAAAAATCATAAATTTACACACTTGGTCCAACTCTGGGCAGATCATTAAGATGAATCATAATCAATAATGGATCTATAAAAGAATCTTGGAGGGCTCGATGATAAATAAATTATAGTATGATGCAGCAAATACAGATCTGCAGTACACAGCTTTCAAAATTATTTTCTGCTGTTTGTTGATAAGAAAGCATTTCAGCAGGTTATCTAATAGGCTCCTGGAGCCACACATCTGGGCCTCCTCTAGTTTGTGAACAACACAATCAAATATTTCAGTCAAATCACTCAAGATACTCATTGGCAAAAAATTGTTATTGAGGGGCTCCTTGTCATTCTGGGTTTGTGTGTGACTTTTCTGAACTATACCCCTTTTCCTAAACCTTATCTGTCCATTTCCTTCACCTCTCTTCCTTCCCTTTCAACCATTCTGCTGGAAGAAGGAGCCACCAGCTCAGAAAGCAAACAAACTGCAATACCTTTTCTTTGTGTGTTATCCTGCCTCTGCTTGGTCAGATTGTCTATCTATCCAATTAGTTGTACTTTCAAATCCATCCAGTTACTTAAACTTTTTAAAATTGATTATTTTCAATGAAATATACAAATATGTAATGCTGAAAGCTGAACTGTGTTTTATTAATCACACAAAAGTTCCTAAATTTTCAGGTGGTCTTATTCCTATATAAAGTGTGGAAGAACCTCTGGTACTAGTGTTTAGAAATTGTGGGAAAAATGGTTAAGACAACTGCTGGCAAAAACCAGGAAATCTTGGTTCAAATCTTGGTGTGACACAAACTTTCAAATACACACATCAAAAAAAGTTTTGCATCACCTCAGTTCTGAGAGTTCTGGAACCTGTACAGAAAATTGGAATAGAGATCAACATAAACATCATTTCTGCACTTTCTATTGCTCATGAAAACCACACATTGCGTGTTGTAGCACCATACAGTGAGACCTTCAGAGGTTGTGGTCCAGATTGCTGTACACACTAGTACTTCTAATATCCAGTAGCACATCCTCTTGCACTGATGCATGCCTGTATTCATCGTGGCATACTATCCACAAGTTCATCAAGGCATTGTTGGTCCAGATCATCCCACTCCTCAACGGCGATTCAGCATAGGGGATCATGTCTGGAGAACATGCTGGCCACTCTATTTGAGTGATGTTGTTATCCTGAAGGAAGTCATTCGCAAGTTGTGTATGATTGGGGGGGGGGGGGGGGGCAAATGGTCATCCATGAACATGAATGCCTCCCCAGTATGCCGCCAATATGGTTACACTATCAGCCAGAGGATGGCATTCACGTATTGTACAGCCATTATAGCGCCATCCATGATCACCAGCGGTGTACGTCCGCCCGACATAGTGCCACCCCAAAACAGCAGGAAACCTCACTCATTGGACAATGTGCCTAAGGCACTCAGCCTGACTGGGTTGCCTCCAAACACATCGCCAATGATTGTCTCTCTGATGGTGTATGTGACGCTCATCGGTGAAGAGAATGTGATGCCAATCCTGAGCAGTCCATTCGGCATGTTGTTGGGCCCATCTGTACTGCACTGCATGGTGTCGTGGTTTCGAAAGATGGATCTCACTAAGGATGTTGGTAGTGAAGCTGTGCATCATGCAGCCTATTGCGCACAGTTTGAGTCATAACATGACATCCTGTGGCTGCATGAAAAGCATTATTCAACATGGTGGCATTGCTGTCAGGGTTCCTCTGGGCCATAATCCATAGGTGGCAGTCACCCACTGTAGTATTAGCCCTTGGGCAGCCTGAGCAAATCATGTCATTGACAGTTTCTGCCCCTCTGTATCTCTTCCATGCCTGAACAGCATCGCTTCGGTTCACTCCAAGACTCCTGGACATTCTCCCTGTTGAGAGCCCTTCCTGGCACAAAGTAACAATGCGGACATAAACCAACTGCAGTATTGACCATCTAGGTATGGTTGAAATACAGACAGCATGAGCCGTTTATCTCCTTTCTAGTGGAATGACTGAAATTGATCGGCTGTTGGACCCCCTCTGTCTAATAGGTACTGCTCATGCATGACAGTCAAAGGGACTGTTCATTAAATATTACCAAATAATTTTGAAAATCTACATAGTTTGAATTAAAAACTCCTTAAAATCTCCTTAAAATCTCCTTCACATAGAATAGTAGTTCCAAACCATGACTATTTAGAATTTTCAGATCAATAAAACTGGAGATCAGAAACAACAAAAATTTCTTTGCACATTAGTATATCACATCATATTCTGTAGTAAATGCTAAATTCTTTAGATGCTCAGAATTGCAGCCTGCCACTATTTTGTGTTAATTTGCACTGGGTTTTATAATTGCACAAACTTCAATACTGCATGTAACTACTGCTATAGCATCTTTCACAACTTTCAGCAAATGTATGAAACTATTACACCACTGATTCCTTTATGGCAGAATGTTTCTAGAATTTTCACTACTTATTATTGGATCTTCAGCCTTTGGCATATTATAAGTACTTTTTTCATAAAGTTTTATTCTTTATCACCTGAACACAAGCCTTGGCCAAATTTACTTTCAGTTGTAGGCCAAACACAGGGATCCATTTATTTCTGTTGGTGCTGAAAATTTTCATTTGGCACATTAACATTTAAATGTAGTTTCAACTTTGTCAGTTGTGCACTTAAAAAAACATGTTTGTGGACTCCCCATTTCTTTCCTAGTGCCCAATACATTAAGATCAGTATCTAATGGTCAAACAACCAACTAGTACCTGATTCCACATTGGACATGTCCACCTACAAGACATCAACAGGTGTACAATCTTCTACTATGTTGCTACTTGTCTGAATTCTTGTTGGGGAAAGCCACAGAGCAAAGTAAATTAACTGAAGAATACAGGAGTTTGCTTCCTTCTTCTGTGCAGAATGCCTCAAAAAGTTGCTACTGTAGTCTCCGTACAGTGTTATAATAGTAATTTCTTTGTAAGCAGATGTTAACAAAATTTTAAGTTTGTTGAGAAAGATCATGAAATTATAACTGAGATATTGTAAATTAGCATAAAAAGATAAAAAACTGATTACAGTAAATTCATCTTTATATCACTATACAGGGTGTTTTTGAAATTCCCAATACAAACTTCTAGAACTTGGAGGAGATAATATTTTGAATTGGAACCCATGTCCAGAAACATATAATTTCTGTGATACAACCATTTGCAAACATGTTGGTAACATGATTACTATTACAAGTAATTGATTAGGCATGATCCAGTACATCACTTGTTTCACAGTTAGACTCATTAACAGCCAAAGAAATTGCTCATGTGCTCATTAAAGGATTCTCTTCAATGTGATGGTTGTACAGCCTCTTCCAATATGGATGTGTGGCATCTCCTTGGAGTCACAGTCACATCTGCTGATGGTGAAGGTACCCTTTCTTGGAGCCTTTACTGTGGTAAAAAAGGGTATTTGATGGAGTCAAACATTGTGGAGAACAATCTTCATAAGGGTAATGAGTGACTCTTCTATTTCTGTGAGCTTCACCATTTGGAAGGATCATGTCAGTGTACTCTGCAAGTGTGTGCTCAACCATGTTGCATTAACACTCACAGTCATGTGAATGAGGCTACAGATGTAGAATGTATGTCAAATGACATCAGCCAATCTGATGTAACCACCCTCCACCATGACCACCCTGTTGCATACTTTATTAGAAAACATGTTTTCAAAAGGTTGTAGCACAAAAACAGTACATATCCAGACATGGGTTGGTAGATATTTATGTATGTAATATCTAAAGGGGAGACATCGTTAGAAAAAATCTTGAAAAGTTCTTGACTGATTTTCTTCCTATTTTTACATGATGCTCTAACTGGCTGTATATTTTTTAAATACATGTAATATATAAATACATATTTAATATACAAAGGGGAAATACTGTAACAAAAATCTTGAGAAGTTCTTGACCATTTTACTTCAAATTGTTACACAATACTCTACCAACATTCAAATGGACACAGGCCATATGTATTTTTAAACAACAAAGCACAGATTATCTGTAAAACTGACTGTGAACAAGAAAATGCTGTGCTGTACAAATGTGCAATTTTGGTTTCATTCTCGCAGTTTTAGCTTTGATACCAGTGCATGTAAACCATTAAACAAGCTGTTTCTTCCAAATATATTCTTTTTTCTTATATATAATTTCAAACAAAAATTGTTTACACAACAGTGTGCTGTTTTGTTTCTTTCATCACAGTTAGTTTTAAGAGGAATAATGTTGTATTTGTAGTTTATTGACTTATGATTAGAATACTGCTATGGAATCTGAATCATTAACCTACCTGTTCACAGATTAAAACTATAAGAAACACTGTTATTGAAGCTACTATCCTCACATATCCAGCAACTGGAGAGGTTGCTCTTGTACATTAATTATATCAACCAATTTATGCATTCCGTTTACAAGACTTCATTTCCCAATTGCAGTTTTGTTTGCAATAACAATAAGTCTCAGGGTCAGGGAGAGAGGGGAAGAGGATATGGACAGAAATGGAAGGGGGAGTAAATGGATGGAGAGAGGGAGAAGGAGGAGATGGACAGTGATGAAGGGGGGGGGGGGGGGGATTTGGACATATATACACTCAGCAATTGCAAAGCATTGCTGGGTTTGTTAGTACTTTGTAAAGTGAAGAACAAATGGAAAGTGTCCTTCATTGAATATCCTTAAAACATAATTAAGATTTTGGCAACCTGATTGATTGCCTCTATTCTTTCTCATTCAATGTTTGCTTTTTATTATTAATATTTTCCACACTGACATATCCCTGTACGTAGGGCATCATTATGCTTCAGTGTTCACTGTGTATTTCAGGTATGGGGTTTCATTTCTGTTTCATCCTAAAAGAATTGGCTGCTATTTGTTTATTTATGTGAAAAAAAGTACATAAAAATTTAAAATTGTATCATGCTTTGAATCACCCTGGGTTATGAAACCAAATAAACAGCAGCCTAACCACTTCAGTGATTTACAAAAGGTTGACAGCTTCTAGGAAAGATGGCTTAAAGCAACATCCTTGACAAGATTATGAACATACACAAGACATACTTGAAAATTAAGGGTAATGTGGTAATATAAAAACACATTCATTGAAATTAGTGGTTTTTTTTCCTACAAACCTATTTCACTTTTCCAGATAATTGGTGTTCACTTTCATGCTTTCTTTGTTGCATTGCACTATCTTTTTCAGATACTCTGCACAGAAGTTATTTATCTGGGATCAGAACCAGTTGATAACTGCAAAATTGAGTTCCCTGTCATCTATGAACAATAATTCACCAAGCCATTGTTTCAAGCGCAAGAAACTAGATGCAAGTTTTGGACTGTAAGGGTAGTTGGTTGAAAAGTTCCTAATGTAACTGCTGAATCTTACTGATAGTCTTCGTTACAAGTTTCCACAACAATCTCGTCAATAGGGGTGAAGCTATTTGTGCTAAAGGGAGATCCTTGTATAAAACCAAAGAAAATTTATGAATACAAAAGAAATCTCTCTGTTATCAACATTGCCAAACTGACAGAGAGCCTTGGTCATGAATCTCGGCATCTAGTATTTCAAGCCAAAGGAGTGAATAATAAACGGGATGCCTTTCTAGATGCATTATCTTATCATCTAAATAATACTATTCCCATCAGAAAGATAAATATTAATAAGAATAAGGCAAGACAGTCAAGGCCCATGGAATTTGATAATTCTACCAAAGAACTGAAAGAAAAAATGGAGGAAATGTATGTGATACAAAGAGAGACCATAAACAATGAGCATAGGGATAAATACAAACAATACATGTACCAGTATCATTAGCAAGTCAAAAGATTGAAGACTGAAAAGCTTAACTCGAAAATACAAAATTCAGATTGTATCTCCAAGACCTGCTGGTCAATAGTAAATGAAATAAGAGACAATGAAACAAAACTAAAAGGTAATATCAAAATACAGATCTCTAATAACAATATTGATGTCACCAATCCTCAAGAGATCAGTAACATTTTGATGACTATGTGGCATCGATCCATGGATCGATAGGCCAGAACATCATACGTGTATTATGTCTTCGAGTTGATCTTTGTTTTGTATACTTCCGGGACCTCAGTTCCGGCCTAGCCTTTGACCTGTACATTTGTCATGTAAAAAAAGTATTGATGATTAGAAGAGAGAACCATGGTCATTACCTTACCAACTTTATATCTCCTTCAGTGGTGACCCCGACGTGGAGGGTTAAAGTGGTCACGACGGTTGCTCGACAGGTTATTATGTAATTGGTCCTCCACATCTGCAGGGAAATTGTCCATCACAGAATCATTGATGAGCTTGGTGGAACCTGACGCACTCAAATTACTGCACTGATGAACACTCGGAGTAACAGGCTGTCGAATGTGTAAGCTCCACGTGTGTATCACTCCACGCCGGTTGCACACTATATGAATGACATTCGCCAGCCTGTTATTCCGAGTGTTCATTTGTGGGGATTTCAATGTTGATTCCCTGAAAGAGTGTAATAGGAAGAATGACCTTGTAGTATTGCTCAGTTATTTCAATTTGAGCTCCGTCATTGATTTTGCTACTCGGATAACAAAGAACAGCAGGACATTGATAGATAACTTTTTTATAGACCAAAATAAGTTTAAGGACATAAATGCTTATCCTGTTGAGAATGTTCTTTCAGATCATGGTGCACAGCTAGTTACAGTACATGACATAACTCCATGCAGTATATCAAATCAGATTTTCAAAGCAGTGTGTTCAATTAACAATATAAATATTGCAAACTTTAGGGAAAGCCTACAGCAGCTAGACGGGGATGAAGTGTATAAGTAACCCAATGCAAAATTGAAATATAACTTATTTCACGATATATTTTTAAGGGTATTTGAAAACTGTTTTCTCAAGAAAATAGTTAAACATAATTCCAAGAAAACATATAAAAAACCTTGGCTAACTAAAGGAATAAGAATATCTTGCAACTGTAAAAGAGAACTGTGTCTAACAGCAAGAGGGAGTACTGACCCTGAAATTGTTCAATATTATAAAAACTATTGTGCGGTACTAAGAAAAGATACACTCCTGGAAATTGAAATAAGAACACCGTGAATTCATTGTCCCAGGAAGGGGAAACTTTATTGACACATTCCTGGGGTCAGATACATCACATGATCACACTGACAGAACCACAGGCACATAGACACAGGCAACAGAGCATGCACAATGTCGGCACTAGTACAGTGTATATCCACCTTTCGCAGCAATGCAGGCTGCTATTCTCCCATGGAGACGATCGTAGAGATGCTGGATGTAGTCCTGTGGAACGGCTTGCCATGCCATTTCCACCTGGCGCCTCAGTTGGACCAGCGTTCGTGCTGGATGTGCAGACCGCGTGAGACGACGCTTCTTCCAGTCCCAAACATGCTCAATGGGGGACAGATCCGGAGATCTTGCTGGCCAGGGTAGTTGACTTACACCTTCTAGAGCACGTTGGGTGGCAAGGGATACATGCAGACGTGCATTGTCCTGTTGGAACAGCAAGTTCCCTTGCCGGTCTAGGAATGGTAGAACGATGGGTTCGATGACGGTTTGGATGTACCGTGCACTATTCAGTGTCCCCTCGACGATCACCAGTGGTGTACGGCCAGTGTAGGAGATCGCTCCCCACACCATGATGCCGGGTGTTGGCCCTGTGTGCCTCGGTCGTATGCAGTCCTGATTGTGGCGCTCACCTGCACGGCGCCAAACACGCATACGACCATCATTGGCACCAAGGCAGAAGCGACTCTCATCGCTGAAGACGACACGTCTCCATTCGTCCCTCCATTCACGCCTGTCGCGACACCACTGGAGGCGGGCTGCACGATGTTGGGGCGTGAGCGGAAGACGGCCTAACGGTGTGCGGGACCGTAGCCCAGCTTCATGGAGACGGTTGCGAATGGTCCTCGCCGATACCCCAGGAGCAACAGTGTCCCTAATTTGCTGGGAAGTGGCGGTGCGGTCCCCTACGGCACTGCGTAGGATCCTACGGTCTTGGCGTGCATCCGTGCGTCGCTGCGGTCCGGTCCCAGGTCGACGGGCACGTGCACCTTCCGCCGACCACTGGCGACAACATCGATGTACTGTGGAGACCTCACGCCCCACGTGTTGAGCAATTCGGCGGTACGTCCACCCGGCCTCCCGCATGCCCACTATACGCCCTCGCTCAAAGTCCGTCAACTGCACATACGGTTCACGTCCACGCTGTCGCGGCATGCTACCAGTGTTAAAGACTGCGATGGAGCTCCGTATGCCACGGCAAACTGGCTGACACTGACGGCGGCGGTGCACAAATGCTGCACAGCTAGCGCCATTCGACGGCCAACACCGCGGTTCCTGGTGTGTCCGCTGTGCCGTGCGTGTGATCATTGCTTGTACAGCCCTCTCGCAGTGTCCGGAGCAAGTATGGTGGGTCTGACACACCGGTGTCAATGTGTTCTTTTTTCCATTTCCAGGAGTGTACTAAAAAGTCCAGAAGCATGTGTTTCTTGTCTGAGATCAGTAACTCTGATAATAAAATTAAAGCAATTTGGAATATTATTGAAAGGGAAACAGGGCAACCAAGAGCACAGGAAGACTTTAATGCCATAAAACTAAATGACAAGTGTACTAACAAACAATCAAAAATTGAAAATATTTTCAATAATCATTTTTTAAATGTTATGGAGAAAATAGGATCTAGATCTTCACTAGAAGAGGCAAGGCTACTAATAGAAGAGGCCATACCTGTGCAGTTTGAAACAACTGTATTTCCACCAACCTCTCCCTCTGAAATCAGTAAAATAATAAACTCACTGAAAAGGGAATTGATAGCATTTCCAGCAAGGTACTTAAAGCTTGTTCCCCACAGATAAGTAGGATTTTCAGCCACGTATGTGCTCTTTGGTGCAGGATGTTTTCTCCGATAGACTGAAATATGCCATTGTAAAACCATTGCATAAAAAGGGGGATACGTCAGATGTCAACAACTACCGCCCAATCTCTCTTCTGACAGCTCTATCAAAAAATTTTGAGAAAGTAATGTATTCAAGAGTAGCCTCCCATATTTGTAAAAATAAAGTACCAACAAAATGTCAGTTTGGTTTTCAGAAAGGCTTTTCAACAGAAAATGCTATATATGCTTTCAATGATCAAATATTAAATGCTCTGGATAACCAGACATCACCCATTGGTATTTTTTGTGATCTCTCAAAGGCCTTTGATTGTGTAAATCATGGAATGCTTTTAGATGAGCTAAATCATTATGGTTTGAGGGGGGCAGTGCACAAATGGTTTAATTCATACTTAACTGGAAGAATGCAGAAAGTTGAAATAAGTGGTTCATCTAATGTTAAAACAACAGCTGATTCCTCAAACTAGGGGGCTATCAAGTACGGGGTCCCACAGGGTTCGGTCTTAGGTCCTTTACTGTTCTTGATATACATTAATGACTTACCATTCCACATTGATGAAGATGCAAAGTTAGTTCTTTTTGCTGATGATACAAGCATAGTAATAACATCCAAAAACCAAGAACTAAGTGATGTAATTGTAAATGATGTTTTTCACAAAATTAGTAAGTGGTTCTCAGCAAACGGACTCTCTTTAAATTTTGATAAAACACAGTATATACAGTTCCATACAGTAAATGGCACAACTCCAGTAATAAATATAGACTTTGAACAGAAGTCTCTAGCTAAGGTAGAATTTTCAAAATTTTTAGGTGTGTCTATAATAGAGGGAAACATTCCACGTAGGAAAAATATATCTAAAAATGAAGATGATGTGACTTACCAAATGAAAGTGCTGGCAGGTCGACAGACACACAAACAAACACAAACATACACACAAAATTCAAGCTTTCGCAACAAACTGTTGCCTCATCAGGAAAGAAGGAAGGAGAGGGAAAGACGAAAGGATGTGGGTTTTAAGGGAGAGGGTAAGGAGTCATTCCAAACCCGGGAGCTGAAAGACTTACCTTAGGGGGAAAGAAGGACGGGTATACACTCGCACACCCACATCCTTTCGTCTTTCCCTCTCCTTCCTTCTTTCCTGATGAGGCAACAGTTTGTTGCGAAAGCTTGAATTTTTTGTGTATGTTTGTGTGTCTGTCGACCTGCCAGCACTTTCATTTGGTAAGTCACATCATCTTTGTTTTTAGATATATTTTAGGTGTGTCCGTTGATGAGAGGTTAAACTGGAAGCAACACTTTCATGGTCTGCTGAAACGTCTGAGTTCAGCTACATATGCTATTAGGGTTATTGCTTTCGTATGGCATCATATTCTGGGGTAATTCATCGTTGAGTAGAAAAATATTCATTGCTCAAAAACGTGTAATCAGAATAATTGCTGGAGCCCACCCACGGTCATCCTGCAGATATCTATTTAAGGTTCTAGGGATCCTCACAGTAACCTCACTGTATATATATTCACTTATGAAATTTGTTGTTAATAATCCAACCCAGTTCAAAAGTAATAGCAGTGTGCATAGCTATAACACCAGGAGAAAGGATGATCTTCACTATGCAGTGTTAAATCTAACTTTGGCACAGAAAGGGGTAAATTATGCTGCCACAAAAGTCTTTGGTCACCTACCAAACACCATCAAAAGCCTGACAGATAGCCAACCAGCATTTAAAAATAAATTAAAAGAATTTCTAGATGACAACTCCTTCTGCTCATTGGCTGAATTTTTAGATATAAATTAAGGGAGGGGGAAAAAATAAAAAAAAATAAAATCCAACTTAAACATTAGTGTCATGCAATATTTTGTGTAATGTAATATCTTGTACAGACATCTTTTATTAACCTGACATGTTCCACATCATTACGAAGTGTCGTATTCATGATCTATGGAACAAGTATTAATCTAATCTAATCTCTAATCTAATCATCAGTGCAGTAATTTGAGTGCGTCAGGTTCCACCAAGCTCATCAATTACTCTGTGATGGACAATTTCGCTGCAGATGTGGAGGACCAATTGCATAATAACCTGTCGAGCAACCGCCGTGACCACTTCGACCCTCCATCTAGACACTTCCGTCATTTGGACTTTATATTGCAATTTACCTCTGACATACGATACATCAAGGGTGCAGATAATGTGGTTGCAGATTTTTTGTCTCCTGTTGGCACTCTCACAACTCTGATAGACCTCTCTAACTTGCCTCAGATACAGTCTGCCGACACGGACACTATGGACCTTATTTCCGATCACAGCTTTTCACTCAAACCTGTGCGATCCACCTTTCCCAGTGTCATATGTGAGGTTTGGTGTGATGAATCAACTGGTACGCTGCATCCCTTCATACTCAAACCTCTACAGAGACAAGTGTTCGACAAATTACACAACCTAACTCATCCAAGTGTGAGAGCCTCTACCAGACTTATTTCACCACGCTTCGTCTGGCGCGACATGCATCACGACTGACAACCCTGGGCCCATGCCTGCATTCCGTGCCAACAAAATAAAGTTTTGCAGCACACATGGCCCCCACTAGGCAGCTTCATCGCTCACCCCAGTCGTTTCCACCACGTTCGCATCGACTTGGCCCCCTCACCCCCTTCGAGGGTTACAGATACGTGCTATCTATTATAAACAGAACATCTCATTGGGTGGAAGCTGCCTTGCTACCCAGTATTACATCCGAATCAGTGTCACAATTCTTCATAGACACTTGGATTTGATGCTTTGGCTGCCCTGTTTACTTGACGACCGACCAAGGCTGTCAGTTTGAGTCTGCCTTGTTTTCTAAACTATGTAGGCTGTGCAGCATCAAGAAAAGTCATTCAACAGCATACCACCTTCAAAAGCAATGGCGTCGTGGAACATTGGCATAGGATGCTTAAGATGGCCCTACATTGCCATGGCCTCCTTTGGACGGAAGCCCCGCCATTCGTCTTACTCGGTTTGCGGACCACTTTCAAGGAAGACCTTAAAGGGTCAATGGCTGAGTTCGTCTACGGCCAGTCCCTAACACTGCCAGGCGAACTTGTTGCTCCTACTCCAGTTGCCAAACCGTCCGAACTGCCATCCTTGGTAGAACGGGTGAGGTTACACTGTAACAAGCTTCAACTCCCGCCCCCTTCCAGCCACAGTCCGCTGCACACATATGTTCCCAAGGCGCTCGAAACTTACGAATTTGTGTTCCTTTGCGATGACAATGTAAAAGCCCCATTACAGCCCCCTTACACAGGCCCGTACAGAGTTGTCAAATGAACCAGTAACACAATGGACATTGTAATTAAGGGCTCAGTAACTACTGTCTCCCTCAACAGGGTTCAACCTGCTTGCATCGAGTTTTCCCCTACCTCACCCACTGTTGAAGAGACCACACTCTCTGGCCACCCTCGGCCTTCTTCCTTTGCTCATGATTCGAGTAAAATCATGCCTACACTGGCCCTGTCAATGATCCCATACTCATTCCCGGGTTTTCTGCCTCCCGGCTCCCATAGCAGAGGCACCAGCTCCCAGGGCTCTAATATAACAGTTCCATCTTTGTGCGACAGCACACCACGCTGCTCTTCTAACCAGTGCAGCCTGCAGGTTCCTGCCACGCCCACTCAGACCTCACTGTCTGACACTTACCCTTCTACTTGCAGCACACCACCCTCACCATGCTACGGTTTCCCCACCCCACCGGCTCAGCATACCTCTCCGTTAGCAGGCACCACTTATGAGCTCTTTACCCACATTCATCCTAATGTCATCATTAGTGGTGATACCGCATTAGTGCTGCTTGTGTGTGATGAATCATGTGACTCGTTAGGTGGTGTGTCACAACGTATAGTGAAGTGTTTCAAAATCTCTCGAAGTGCTACATGTGGCAACCTACGTGCTTACGTTAGGCCAAGTGGAAAGGTGATCATTAAGTTCCCTGCTGACGACGCCCTCCCACACCAGCGCTCCTGCACCGGCCGATGACTATGACCGCCTACGTTGCTTCAAGACTTCAGCATCAGCATCCCAGGATTTGCTCCACCCTCTCCTCCCACATGGCCCATGCCGTTAGACGCGGAGGAACTCACTGTAACCCACTTAAACCCCCCCCACCCCCACCCCTACCAACGCGTACGTACTCCATACTGCAGGGCGGGCTATCATATGTGTATTATGTCTTCGAGTTGATTTTTGTTTCGTATACTTCCGGGACCTCAGTTCCGGCCTAGTCTTCGACCTGTACGTTTGTCATGTATTAAAAGTATTTATGATTATATGAGAGAACCGTGGTCATTACCTTACCACCTTGATATCTCCTTCAACTATTTCATAGATATCATAGAATCAAACTTTTCTACCACAGATAAAGTACCTGTTGGAAGTCTTGCTGAGAACAATCTGAAGCTAATCAACTGAATGAACTTGAAATCAAGGATATTTTGCAGCTCTTCAGAGAATGTAAAAACAAAAATCCGCTGGATGGTATGAAATTTCTCCATTTTTACTTAAACAGTGTGAAAACAGTCTAGCATATCCTTTGGTGCATCTAATAAATAGTGTATTAAAAGAAGGAGTGTTTCCTGACATACTAAAATTAGCCATTGTTAAACCTCTCTACAAAAAAGGTGATAAACAACTAGTAGAAAATTACAGACCACTCACTTTAACTTCCATTTTTAGCAAGTTAATTGAAAAAATAATTCTGAAATATATGTTAGAGCATTATAATAAGCACAACATTCTGGGACATTTTCAGCATGGTTTCAGAAGTGGTCATAGCACCATGACTGCAACGCTTCAATTTATGCTGAAAGCTCTTGCTAAAATTGATGAAGGCGTGCAAGTAGCTGGAGTTTTCCTAGACCTATCAAAGGCTTTTGATACGGTTGATCATAAGGTACTTCTGTCAAAACCGGCCAGAAAGGGCATAAGTGGAAAACTATTGCACCTCATCACATCATATTTAAAAAAGAGAAGACAGTGTACCTCAGTCTCACACAATAATGGAGAAACATTAAAAAGTTAAACATTAAGGGCCAGGAATATTAAATTTGCTGTGCCTCAGGGATCGATAATTGGTCACTTCCTTTTTATATGTTACGTCAATGACTTTCCAAAGATAGTAAAAAATTATACCTTCATTACAATGTATGCAGATGACACTTCAGGCCTTTGTTGGGGAAATGATATTCTTAATCTTGGCATAGAGGTAAAAAATTTATAGATATTGCAAAGGAAAAGTTTGAAAATGACAATCTAAAAGTCAACTTACAAAAAACATATATAATCCCCTTCAATGTTGGTGATTTGCAAACTTGTATTGATTTTCAAGATAGTAATATTTTAGGGAAAATCTGCAATGAGTGTAAATTCCTAGGTATATGCATAGATAGCAAACTACTATGGACACAACAAATTGACAACATATGTACAAGGCTATCATCTAGTCTATATGTTTTAAGGAGAATAACTCCATATGTCAATACCCAAACAATGAGGATAATGTATTTTGGTTTAATACATCCATTTCTACCATATAGTCTTGTATTGAGGCGCGCGGCTTCCAAAACTCATGTAGACTGAGTATTTAAACTCCAGAAAAGACCCTTGAGAATATTAGGCAAAAAAGATGCTAGAACATCATGTAAGGGATTGTTTATAGAATTGAAAATTCTGACTATGTATTCAATGTATATGTTTGAAACAATAGTATTAACTGTAGAAGATAAGAAATACACCTGAAACTTCCTGGCAGATCAAAACTGTGTGCCGGACTGAGACTCAAACTCGGGACCTTTGCCTTTCGCGGGCAAGTGCTCTACCATCTGAGCTACCCAATCACGACTCACGCCCTGTCCTCACAGCTTTACTTCTGCCAGTACCTCATCTCTTCAAACCTTCCAAACTTTACAGAAGCTCTCCTGCGAACCTTGATGGTAGAGCACTTGCCTGCGAAAGGAAAAGGTCCCGAGTTCGAGTCTCGGTCCGGCACACAGTTTTGATCTGCCAGGAAGTTTCATACCAGCGCACACTCCACTGCAGAGTGAAAAACTCATTCAAGAAATATACCTGTCGTAATGCAGAAATTCATAATCACAATACTAGACAAGTACAAAATTACCATATGATACACAGAAGACTGAAATAACTGCAAACAGTCCATATATTAATGGAGGAAAATACTTCAATGCACTGCCAAATGAACTGAAGGTAATAACTGGAGAGACATTCAAAAAACATCTAAAATCATGGCTCATTAAGCAGTGCTTCTATAGCCTGCTGTAGAAACTAAAATATAAAATATTATTATGTCAAGTAATTTGGACTAAATTCTTAAGTTCCTATTATAAAGTAAAATTAGATTGTATACTGTTGTATTGTACTACCAATTGCTGTGCATGTAATTACATGTTTCATGTAAATAAATTACAAATTACAAATTACAAGCTAAGTTTGGTGTGGAATCCCATGTTAGCAGCTGTATACTGAGAGTGCACCTGGCAGGAAAGGGAAAGGTAAACTGGCAGGGTTGTTAGTGAAATCCATAAGGGGGGACACTAGTACTCATGGATGTACCTCTTTTTTAGACTAATATCAGTGTCCACTGAGAAGTTCAGGCAGGCAGGTGCTAAAGAGGTCCAAAATTCACAAGATTCTTGCAACAGTAAAGTAAATAATAATGTTACCATATTTAACCAAAATATTGGTGGATTAAAATAAAAGTAGATTCTCACAAAAGTAAAGTAAAAAATAATGCTACCATTTTTCAGCAAAATATTCCGGGATTGGAGAATAAAGTATATGAGCTCCTGGTTTGTTTAGATGACATTGAATCTGATAATGTAATAGATATACTATGCCTGTCTGAGCATCACATTGTGTCTGATATGGAAAAGGTAAATATCAGTGGTTATAAACTAGCTGCACATATGAGTAGAGAGAATAAGGTGTCAAAAGTTATCACTGTGTAAAAAGCTTAGATACAAAAAAGTTTCGCCTAGAGCAACATATAGAAGCATGTGCCTATCAACTTAAACTGAAGGAGGGCTCTTTTATAATTGTATCAGTATATAGGTCCCCTTCAGGAAACTTTCATTTATTCCTGGAAAACTTGGATACCTTGTTGTGCTATCTGTCAGATAGGGGAAAGCAAATTATTATTTGTGGGGACTTCAATATTGATTCATTAAAATAGTGTAATAGGAAGAATGACCTGGAAGTCTTGCTCGGTTCTTTCAATTTGACATCTGTCATTGATTTTCCTACTCGGGTAGTAAAGGACAGCAGCACATTGAGAGAGAACACTTTATAGATCAAGATATGTTTAAAAACATAAATGCTTGTCCTATTGAGAATGGCCTTTCTGATCATGTTAATAATAATAATAATAATGAGCGTATGGCATTGGTGGCCGGGAGACCACTCATGGGGCGGTTCGGCCGCCGCTCCACAAGTTCTTTAATACCACTACGGCGACTTGCGAGTAAATGAGGATGAAATGATGATCAAAGACATACAACACCCAGTCATCTCGAGGCAGAGAAAATCCCTGACCCCGCCGGGAATCGAACCCGGGACCCCATGCGCGGGAAGCGAGGACGCTACCGCAAGACCATGAGCCGTGGACTCTGATCACCCAAACAGCCAAATATTATAAAAACTACTGTGCTACATTAAGAAAGGTTATTAAAAAGTTCAGAAGCATGTGCATCATGTCTGATATTAATACCTCTGATAAAAAAATCAAAACAATTTGGAATATTATTACAAGGGAGACGGAGCAACCAAGAGTACAGGATGTTGGCATTACCATAAAAGTGAATGGCAACTTGACAAACAACAAGCCGGAAGTCAAAAACATTTTGAATAATCATTTTTTAAATGTTGTAGAGAAAATAGGATCTAAATGTTCATGAGAAGAAGCAAGGCAGTTAATGAAAAAGCCTTACCCACACAATTTGATGCAATTGAAATTCCACCCACCTCTCCTTCTGAAATTAGGAAGATAATAAACTCTCTCAAGATTAAAAGCTCACATGGAATTGATGGCATTTCCAGCAGGATAATAAAAGCTTGTTCCCAAGAGATAAATGGAATTATTAGCCACATATGTAATAGATCTCTGAAGCAGTGTATTTTCCCAGATAGACTGAAGTATGCCATTGTTAAACCACTGCATAAAAAGGGGGATATATCTGATGTCAACAACTACTGCCCAATCTCTCTTCTGACTGCCTTATCCAAAATTATTGAAAAAGTAATGTATTGTACAGTAGCTTCACACCTTTGTAAAAATAAAGTTTTAACAAAATGTCAGTTTGGTTTCCAGAAAGGTTTTTCAACAGAAAATGGTATGTATACTCTCACTAATGAAATATTAAACGCTCTGAGTAAGTGGAAGTCACCCATTGGGATTTTTTGTGATCTCTCAAAGGCTTTTGATTGTGTAAATCATGGAATACTTCTAGATAAGCTCTGGTTCTCTGCAAATGGGCTCTCATTCAACTTTGACAAAACACAGTATATACAGTTGCACACAGTAAATGGAATGACACCATTAATAAATATAGACTTTGATCAGGAATTGGTAGCTAAGGTAGAATATTCAAAATTTCTAGGTGTGTGCATTGATGAGGGGTTGAACTGGAAAAAACACACTGAAGATCTCTTTAAATGTTTGAGTTCAGCTACTTATGCTATTAGAGTCATTGCAAATTTTGGTGATATACATCTCAGTAAATTAGCTTACCATGCCTATTTTCATTCTCTGCTTTTATATGGCATCATATTCTGGGGTAACTCATTGTTGAGTAAAAGAGTGTTCATTGCACAAAAGTGTGTAATCAGAATAATTGCTAGAGCTCATCCAAGATCATCCTGCAGACACTTATTTAAAGAGCTAGGGATCTTCACTGTAGCCTCACAATATATATATTCACTTATGAAATTTGTTATTAACAATCCAAGCGAATTCAAAAGTAATAGCAGTGTACATGGCTACAACACTAGGAGAAAGGATGAACTTCACTACTCAAGGTTAAATCTAACTTTAGCTCAGGAGGGGTAAATTATGCTGCCACAAAAGTCTTTGGTCACTTACCTAACAGCATCAAAAGTCTGACAGATAGCCATATAGCATTTAAAAGGAAATTAAAAGAATTTCTGAATGTGGCAACTCCTTCTACTCATTAGATGAATTTTTGGATATAGTAAGTGGGTAATTTCCCCACCCCCATCCAAGAAAAGAAAAAAAAATATTAAGTGTCGTGTAATATTTTGTGTAATGTAATATTTTGTATAGACACCTTTTATTAACCTGACATGTTCCACATCATTACGAAGTGTCGTATTCATGATCTATGGAACAATTACTAATCTAATCTACTTGAGATGGATCAAGAATGCCCACACACAGATTCAAACACAGTACCAAACAACAAATATTAAGTAGAGCAATTAATTATATGTTCTTGCATTAGCTGGATAAATGAGAGATGATATGCATTAATGAAATACAGGAGCTAAAGAAGTTTGCTGTAAACACTTAGAAACTGTGAATAGTGTTACCTTTCTCATCTGGCACATCATGTATGTCAATCTCACTTAATATTCTGTCCACATTCATCAGTATGACATTACTACTTTCAGCTGTCTGCTGGGCTACTTCCAGTACTTCTTTGTCTTGCCTTGTCATAGCTGCTGTTACCTCTGCCACAGCTTCCACAGCTGAAGAATTCAGTTTCTCTGTGTCAGCTGAGTCTAAAGCGAGACCTACAATAACAATGTCACTAGCTGACAGTTTCTGATCACTTTTATCTGTTCTGTCTCTGATAATGGACTGCAGATTACTGAGTGCACTAGTGGTATGGTTTCCTGTTCCCATGATGAGTTCATGTAATCTTCTTGTTTTTGATCCCAGGTTTGAAACCTGCAACAGGAAATGTTTACATCTGCTCTTCACCAGTTTTTTTTTAGATATATTTAATAAATCTTTTCCTTCTAGATCTTGGCAAAAGAAAGTAAGCAATAAACTTAAGTGGACTACATATGGAATATAAATTTTTAATGTCAGGAAAAGGAGAATTCACAATGTGTTAAAATCAAACAGAAATACTGATTTTGTTATGAATGTCCAACACAATAAACTGTATCCAAGAAAATTGTAGCTGTAGCTAAAAATTGGCCAATAATACTTTCTCCCTCCACCATAGTAATAATACAAAAGTAGTGTGGTCAGTTGTTCAGTCAGAACTAGGAACCAAAGTTAAAACTCATGACATTTCAAAAATTAGATTTGAAAAAGAGTCTGTAATAAACCCTGTTCAGATGTCATTCTTCTTAAATGTAGTAATGTCAGATGAAGATATAGTAGCCTGTCAAGACAACGTACATTTCATAAGCTTGGAAACACATCTTTCAAACAGTTTAAAAAATCATCCAAAGGCATGTGGAAAGTGAAATTTTGTCTTTAAAAAACAAAACCTTGTCTACATGGGATGAAATACCCTTATCTGTAATCATAAGAGTGTGTAATATCATTTCACAACCACTGTCAGCTATCAGAAACCAATCTTTTGATCAGTGTTGTTTTCCAAATGTATTAAAACATGTTGGTTCAAATGGCTCTGAGCACTATGCGACTTAACTTCTGAGGTCATCAGTCGCCTAGAACTTAGAACTAATTAACCCTAACTAACCTAAGGACATCACACACATCCATGCCCAAGGCAAGATTCGAACCTGCAACCGTAGCGGTCATGCGGTTCCAGACTGAAGCGCCTAGAACCGCACGGCCACACTGTCCGGCAAAACATGTTGGGATAAAACCACTATTCAAATAGGGATTGACAGAAAATGTGAGGAATTACCTCCCTCTCTCTTCTGCTGGAAGTGTTTGAAAAGGCTTCAGTAAAACAAATTCAAAAATTTCTTAAGGTGAATGTCATAATTTTTAATAATCACTCCAGATTCCAACAAGGAAAAAGCACTGTAAATGCAATTAATGTGTTTGCTCAAAAGATATGCTCCTTGTTGGACAAGTGTAGAAAGGCCAGAAATATTCTGTGATCCAACAAAAGCTTTTGATTCAGTGAACCAGTCCTTACTTCTAAACAAATTACATATATATGCAATGAGAGACCCAGCTTTACAATGGTTCACCTCTTACATAACAGATGGGGAACAAAGAGTAATTATAATATCAAATTCAAGAAACTGCTCCTCAGACTGGAAAACAATTGGCCAAGGAGTCTTGCAGGGTTTTATATAGGGTCCCTACCTGTTCCTTTTATACATAAATGACCAACCACCTGCTACTGATGCTATTTCAGTTTTATTTGCTGATGATACATCAGTTCCAACTGAAAATGAGCCTGGGAAGAAACTTGGAAAGTGTCCTAAATACTTAAGAGAAATTTGAATCTTGGTTCCATCAAAATGGACTGAAACTACATGTAACTAAAACCAAAATGATTCAGTTTGAAGCTAAATCATTAGAATGAAGTGAAGTAAAGGTAATTTGCAATGATGAGTATATCACAGAAGCAAACACCATGAAGTTCTTAGGCCTGAATCTTGACGAAAATGTAAATTAGACAGTACACATAGACCGCTTATTAAACAAATTTAACAGCCTAGAAAGAAAAAAGAATGGAAGGAAGGGAGGAAACATGTGTTGCCAAACAATGGGCATTATGTTGACCACTGTCAAAAAATCAACTTACACTTAACTCTTTCCATTTCAACCACAATCATTATTTTATTGGGAAACATATGCCAACATGGAAAAACTGAAGGTTCACTGAAGCACCACAATAATACGATGCAGCACTAAAATGGAGCTCTTTCAAGAGAAGCCAAGCCATTTCCATACTACCAGGTCCCACACTTGTGGTTCCGAGTATGACTGGAAACAGTGCACTGGCATGAAGAGTGGGCTGTAAACAAATATAAAACCATTTATCTTAGTAGAGGGGAGAGCAGTCCAGCAGTGGCTATGTGGATGAGAGTGTCACACCTTGACCGGGAAATATGGGACAGCACACAACTGCTAAATGGTCAGGCCTTTGATGCTTTGACTTTGGTGCTGTTCGTCTAAGCTACCAGTGAGCTGCTCCCTCATCCTGGGACACTGCTGTGACCCAACCCTGCACAGAAATGGTCCCACACACAGGACCACTTCAGTTGGCGTCTGAAGTCAACATCAGTTGAACTTTAGTGGATGTTAGGGCTTCCAAACACCACAAGGCCACATCTACAGCTTGCAGTTGTCATGCAATAAGTGGAGTGAGCAAGCTGTTGATTCTGATTGTGTGTGCTGAAGGTATAGGAACTTGAAAGTTATATTAATCAAACTGGCAGAGTTGATAGACATGCAGTATTTCATGGGACTCAGGGAGCACTATTTGCAGCCAGGTGTTTGCAGTGCACCCTTGCCATGGCATAAAGCACCTTGTGCAGAATCAGTGTTAGGTACATGCCACCATTATGTCCATCCTGCCAGCGTACTAAATTAAAAGTGGTTGATAAGAAGGTGTACGATATAAATTGGTTGTTATTTGGAGCATTTGTGAAGTATTGTGAATTGGTGCTTTGGTGTCTTTGTTGTGGATGGAAGCTAAAGGTTTTGCAATGGCAGAGTCATGGACACAGGATGTTTCCAAGTGAGAGGCATTGTGGTTGTTACTGAATAAGGCAGCATAGTTATACATGGGTAAAACAGAGTTACTAAGTCAAATGGCTATTAAAGATGAGCTGTTGTGCCAATCTAGCCATCAGGGGCTTAAGTAGATTCAACCACTACCAGTATGATTACTGGTACTCCTTTTTCTTGTAGGTCAGCTGAAGATACGGTGTCTGTCTTGGAGAACCTGAAAATGTCAGCAGGGATGGCTAATTGGTCAGACAGTCAGTTGTTGCAAGTGACAAAGCTACAGTTGTTAGGAGAGGCAAAAACTTTTGTTAGGTGTATGGAGGCATTGAAAAATGCAAATACATTTGGGCAATCAGGTCAGGTCCTCCTGCAGTGATATAGAAGGCAAAACATTATGAGGTTTTTTTGGGAACAATTCAGTGGAATCATGAAAAGGCACAGTGAGGCAATGGAGAATTTTGTGAATGGGATGCATAAGATTAATGTAGATACATACAAGCTAGGAAAGAGTGATGAGGCAAATACAGTTATGCTACAGGAAGCAAAGCACAGGGTACTTGACACCCGAGGGGCCTGTCACCTGATATGTCACGACAGGTTCAGACTGCTGTCTTGCAAGATACGTATCCTGGTGTCAGGTTAGCAACAGAATCTGAGAAGACTGATGTGATGTGGGATAAACGGCAAATATTCTCTGCTAATGTGAAGTGCTATAGCAGGAATGGGAGACATTGAGAGGCAATGTTGACAGCTTTAACAGTGTGTATAGGATGGATATCAGCAACAGAATAATGGAAGCAGTAACAGAGGTGGCAAGGGGGAAATGGATTAATATTAAATGCAAGAGAGAACCCCAAGTCTGCAAGTGGTGATCATGGTAACTTTTGATGCATCAAGTACACTACATATGCAGAGGTGGATTGTGCTACATTAGAGAGTGTGAGGGGCAGGAAACATAGGGTTTTGTTGCACACAGGGGCGCTTGTTTCCGTTGAAGTCTCCCCATTCAGGATGACATACTGCTCTTTGTCTCTTAGAAAACTTTCTACCCATCTGCATATGTCATTGGATAGACCATAAGCACACACTTTTTGGAGCAAGTGACAGTGCGGAACTGAGTCAAACGCCTTTTGAAAGTAGAGGAATATGGCATCAACCTGGGAGCCAGTATCTAGAGCTTCTTGTATATCATGCGCAAAGAGGGCCAGCTGTGTCTCACATGACTGCTGTTTCCTATAACAATGCTGATTTCTGCAGATGAGCTTCTCAGAGGCTATAAAGGTCATTATGTCTGAACACAAAATATGTTCCATGATTCTACAATAAATCAAAGTCAGTGAAATAGGCTGGTAATTATGTGCATCTGATTTTCTACCCTTTTTATAGATTGTTATGACCTGGGCCTTCTTCCAGCCCTATGGAAATTTCTGCTGTTCCAATGATCTCTGATAGATAATGGATAAGAATAGTGCTATACTTGTAGCATTGTCAACAGAAATCTTACGGGGATTCCATCTGGGCCAGATGCCTTCCTGGCGTCTAAGGATCTTAAGTGTTTTACAATCCCAGATACACTAAACACTATGTTAGCCATCCTTGCATTTGTTTGATAACTGGAAGGGGGAATGGTGCTGCAGTCCTCTACCATAAACAAGTTTTTGAAAGCTAGGTTTAGAATTTTGGCCTTCTGTTTATCATCATCTGTTGCATTACCTGTACTACCAGCAAGAGAAGGTATTGAATTATTTGTAGCATTCATAGATTTTATGTACGACCAAAATTTTTTGGGGTTATTTTTAGAATCTGCAGGTAAAATATTTCTTTCAAATTTGTTAAAAGAGTTGCTCATTGACCTTTTGACAGCTGCTTTCATTTTCCATAATTTTTGTTTTTCAACAGGGCAGTGACTATATTTAAAATGATTGTGCAAAATTCTCTGCTTTCTCAGCAACTTCCTGATATGTTTGTCGAACCAAGATGGATCCTTTCCCTCCCCTATATTTTTGCTAGGCACATGTTTCGCTAGCATGTGGTGTGAAATACCTTTAAATTCTGACCAAACATGCTCAATATCTTTGTGTCCTGCAGTGAATGCTTGGAGTTGACTATGAAGATATTCATTAATGACACTTTTATTTGCTTTCCCAAACAATAAAACTCTATGCTGTTTCTTTGGCATTTTTGCAACTTCCACTGACATAGAAGCCACAATGACATTATGGTTGCTGAGGGAAGCTGTCACCAGTGAAGAACTGTTGCAAGGTGCATCTATCTTAAGGGACAAGCCAGAGGGCACCAGAAAGTTCCTTTGGGTGAATATATAACTGGAGTTACCAGTTGATACGTTGTGTCTAATAGAGCCACTAAAGAAGAATAATGTATTGGATGCATCACATTGTTTTGTAAGGAGAAGTATTGTACGTATACAGGAGGGGGATGGCAGGAAGTTGGTGCCCGTGAACTTTGATAATTTTGGCGCCATGAAGTGAGGCTAACGAACGGTCTGTTAGTGATGAATCTGGATATCCTGGCATGGTCAGCCAAAGGCCATTGATAAAACTGCATGTTATAAAAAGGTGGAGTATCTACAGGAAACGGAGAGGGCAGAAATGGAGAAATTACTAACTGGAGTTCAAGGACTTGGTTTATCCTCAGGGTCCATTGTCAATGACACCCAAGATGCAAGATTGAACACCAACTAGGAGTGAAGCACCAGTGTATACCTTGGCATTTGCGGCCTATTATGGAGGATTTCACAAACCAGCAGCTAGCTGATGGGATAATAGAGGGAAGCACTAGTCCATGGCGAGACACCATTGTGGTTGTGCCAAAGAATTTTGGAGACCAAGCCCAAGCACAGCTGGGGTTGCAACTTTGTGTTAAAAAGTCAATGTGTTAGTATAGGTTGGCCTGTGAGTCAGCTATTGCTTGGAAACTGAACTCATTTCATATGACAAAAAGTCAGTGTATAAGTATAGGTTGGACTGTGAGCCAGCTATCGCTTGAAAACTGAACTCATTTAATATGAGAACAATGTACGAACTTTGTGTGACTTGTCCCTTGACTGGTGCTGCCTTCTGTTATTGATTTCTACAATTATTTTGCAAGAAACATTAGCAAACATGCTGTCATGAATGTCTGAGCCAAAATGATCACAATGACATAATTTTGTGCATGTGCTCATCAGCTTTCACAGTCTGCAGTAATTCTGCTACAAATATGTCACTTCTGCTGAGTGAGCAAGAAATTTTGGAAGCTCAAGAGGAAGAAATTGTTCAATGACTCACCTCACAAAATGAAAAATAAATTTTGAAGCTTGGCCCTCTTTAGTATATATTACTCTTGAAGATACATCAATTACGTATGTGCTAGTAACTCTCTCAATAATGCATGAAAGGCCAATTTTCTAGGTTCAATATTCTTCTAAGTGGCCAGTCTCCAAAGTGTTAACAGATGATTCCGAGAAATACAGGATCTCTTGTGACTGTCATCAGCCTGATAGTACAACAGTAACCAAGGCATATTCCATACCCAATATCACTTGGGGCAGTGTTGGTATTTCTCTACCATGGTTTTAAGGAGTGGGTACTATCAGCTAGATATGATTCTGGAAGACTGACTGAAAACAGCGTTCTTGGTACCTTTGGGATATTATGAGTATCAAAGGTTATCATCTGGGTTGAAGAATGTGCCATTAGTGCTTCTATGGTTGTTGGACAGGGTACTAAGGGGATTAAAACCTTGGCAATGTGTGGTGTAGCTCGATCACATAATTGCGTTTTTCAAGGAATATGGAGGAATATACACATTGGCTGAGAGAGGTACCATGTGTATGAGTATAAGACAACCATGAATATGAGACAATCCCCCCATTTTTTAAGAGGTTCCTTGAGAAAAATTTCTTTTTAACATATTCTGAATAATACAAATTGTTTTATTGGCATAAAGTGTCTGCCTAAAACTTTAGCATTATATCTGTTCTAAACTTACATCATTTATTGATTGCGTACATTTTGATAATACAAAGAGGAATAAAATAATAAAAAAGAAATTGTTTACATTAATTTTTTACCTTCTCTACTCATCATCATTATTTAACAGTTCCAGTTTCCCAGGTACTGGTAATGAACCTCTTCCACTTCACCCTTATTGGAGTGTATGAGCTGTAATGACAAGTTTACAGGAAGCCATTCATCACACAGTACATGGACAGCTGAGTCCAGTGCTGCTAGCACCAGAGCAGTACTTGGTCGGATTGCAGAATGTGGGAGAAGTTGCCACTTGAGTTAAGGTTCATCATGGAGCCTACTTAGCTCAGCAGAATTTACTGGCTGAACTATCAAGCAGCTTTGATAGAAGTTAGAATGGACCAGGCACTATAATATGTACTGGTTCAGAAGAGGAGAGGGGGGGCAGGGGGAGGGGGGGCAGGCATGTGGTAATGACAGCAGAAAAGCTCCAGTGCTGTCAGAGGGTAAGAATTATGGTGTGCCCGACCTGGGTAAGCCAGACTGGCACAGACACATGCAAAGTTCAACTGGTTATAGGCAAAACAAGCAATCAGGGTTGTCCATGGGAGACCATGGAACCTAAATCCTATTTCCAACAAGCAGGGTTACACTGGGTCTATTCTGTGTATGACAATCTAGTTGTTTGTTGTGGTCTTCAGTCCTGAGACTGATTTGATGCAGCTCTCTATGCTACTCTATGCTGTGCAAGCTTCTTCATCTCCCAGTACTTACTGCAACCTACGTCCTTCTGAATCTGCTTAGTGTATTCATCTCTTGGTCTCCCTCTATGATTTTTACCCTCCACACTGCTCTCCAATGCTAAATTTGTGATCCCTTGATGCCTCAGAACATGTCCTACCAACCGGTCCCTTCTTCTTGTCAAGTTGTGCCACAAACTCCTCTTCTCCCCAATTCTATTCAATACCTCATTAGTCATGTGATCTATCCATTTAATCTTCAGCATTCTTCTGTAGCACCACATTTCAAAAGCTTCTATTCTCTTCTTGCCCAAACTATTTATGGTCCATGTTTCACTTCCATACATGGCTACATTCCATACAAATACTTTCAGAAACGACTTCATGACAGTTAAATCTATACTCGATGTTAACAAATTTCTCTTCTTCAGAAACACTTTCCTTGGCATTGACAGTCTACATTTTATATCCTCTCTACTTCGACCATCATCAGTTATTTTGCTCCCCAAATAGCAAAACTCCTTTACTACTTGAAGTGTCTCATTTCCTAATCTAATTCCCTCAGCATCGCCCAACTTAATTCGACTACATTCCACTATCCTCATTTTGCTTTTATTGAAGTTCATCTTATATCCTCCTTTCAAGACACTGCCCATTCTGTTCAGCTGCTCTTTCAAGTCCTTTGGTGTCTCTGACAGAATTACAATTACCTCAAAGTTTTTGTTTCTTCTCCATGGATTTTAATACCTACTCTGAATTTTTTTTGTTTTGTTTCCTTTACTGCTTGCTCCATATACAGATCAAATAACATTGGGGACAGCCTACAACCCTGTCTCACTCCCTTCCCGACCGCTGCTTCTCTTTCATGTCCCTCGAATCTTATAACCGCCATCTGGTTTCTATACAAATTGAAAATAGCCTTTCGCCCCCTGTATTTTACCCCTGCCACCTTTAGAATTTGAAAGAGAGTATTCCAGTCAACATTGTCAAGAGCCATCTCTAAGTCTACAAATGCTAGAAACGTAGGTTTGCCTTTCCTTAATCTTTCTTCCGATATAAGTCCTAAGGTCAGTATTGCCTCACGTGTTCCAATATTTCTACGGAATCCAAACTGATCTTCCCCAAGGTCAGCTTCTACTAGTTTTTCCATTCGTCTATAAATAATTCACATTAGTATTTTGCAGCTGTGGGTTATTAAACTGATTGTTCAGTAATTTTTACATCTGTCAACACCTGCTTTCTTTGGGATTGGAATTATTATATTCTTCTTGAAGTCTGAGGGTATTTCGGCTGCCTCATACATCTTGCACACCAGATGGTAGAGTTTTGTCAGGACTGTCTCTCCCAAGGCCATCAGTAGTTCTTATGGGATGTTGTCTACTCCCAGGGCCTTGTTTCGACTCAGGTCTTTCAGTGCTCTGTCAAACTCTTCACACAGTATTGTATCTCCCATTTCATCTTCATCTACATTCTCTTCCATTTCCAGAATATTGTCCTCAAGTACGTCACCCTAGTATGTGGCAGTAGCAAACTGCTGTGAGCAGGCTAGACTTACAGGGGCAAAATGAGTGGAACCAAGCACTTGTGGAATATTAATCAGTGGAACAATCTGCAACATAACAGGATCAACGTAACATCTACCAGCCATGGTTATGGGGATTATGTACTGGCCACACAAACCAATGGACTCACTTCCAGTATAGAATGAAACCTTCCTGAATAACACAGTAACCAAAACTACACCACTCCCTGAGCCTGCTCACAATAATGCAAGAAATGAATATTTAGGTCAAAGTACTGCTATAGCATGTATAGGGAGGGACAGCATCATGCAGATGTGATCTTGAGTGTTACGATACCTGCACCATAGTAGCTCTGACACTGCTCTATTCTATCTCCACCTATATTAAGTGTAACCTTCTCCCCCCTCCCCAAACCCACATTAGTTCAGATCCTGGACCTGGTAGAATGGGTAAGATGGATTACAAATTGTGCTTGAATAGAAGGAGTAGGCCAGTCATTGTAATAATGCAATGCAATGGTGAAACAGAGATCTTGCAGGATGAGCTAAACCATTAGACATCACCAGGCCCCAGATTTATTGACCTGAGCATAGCTGGAAAAAGTGCAATAGTACAAAAAGGGGGCCACAGATCAATATAAATAACTATTAATCTTAGCAGAGGGGACAGCAGTCCAGCAGTGCTTATAGGGATGAATGGGCGGTGCCAGATGACTGAATGGTACAGGATAGTGCAGCTGCTAGAAGTTCAGTCCTCCACCTTCTGCTAGTGTCAAGTTCTCCTTCTTGGACATGGTACTCCTCCACCAGAGGCTGCCTCCTGGTCCACTACTGCAGCAGCCAGACTCTTGCCCTGGAGGGCTTCGGAATGAGATCAGGGCAGTACAGCCATCCACCCTTCCGTGCTGGCGCAGACACCTAGGCAGCTCACACTGTCACTCACAGGGGTGAGATCCACCACAGGGGACTGGCTTCCTCTGCAAGCAACCTGACAGTCTTCATCACTGCTGGCTCTGACCAGGAGCAGTTGTGTTCCATTACTGGAGTGCACACAAAAGCTTCTGGAGTCAACATTCCTGGGTACCAATGTCATGGCCCAGTAGCTGCCAGTTCGCTGTTGTTATGTGCTGTCCTTACTGTGTGCTGTGGGGAGCGGGAGGGGGGGGGGGGGGGGGGGGAGGGAGCATGGGCAGTGCCTCACAGAGATGCTGTGAGTGTAGTCACATCAGTTTTAATATAATGTTTTGACTTTTGATTCTGTTTGTTTAAGCTACCAGTGGCCTGCTTCCTCACCCTGGAACACTGTCACAACCTATCCCCACACAGAAATTGTCTTACACCCCCACACAATTGAATTTCAGTGGCATTTTTGTGCCACACTGAGAACTTTTTACTGTGCATCACACTTTAACATTTTAACAAAACTTACACCATTAGCTAATAAATCTCACAATTTCTCTGGTCTTAATTTACATAAATTCTCTCATTCCTTTGGTTTCAGCATTTATTTTCAGTAGCTATCCCCATGTTCAGCCATTTTTAGTTTTCTATATCTTTCATTGTCTGACCTGTCTATTTTTTCCTCACCCTCATCCTCCCCTCCCACCTCCTTGTCTACCAGGTATAATGCTCTTAGCTTTCTGTTCTTTTTAACACTTAAATGATGTTTTGTCAGTAATCTGTATTGATTATTACCTTATCTTCCACCTTTAAGCTCTCAGCTTTCCAAATCCCTCCAGTGCAGTCTAAAACAATCAGTCTTTCCTTCCCAGCCCATCTGGTAAGTCTCCCCTGATCCAGGGTTGTGGCTGACTTTTCCATAACTCTTCTCATTTCCTAAATCTTACCATTCCTTTTCCTTCATCCCTTTTCCTTCCCCTTCAACCCTTCTGCCAGAAGAAGGAGCCCCTGACTCTGAAAGCATGGACATTTCTTCAATTTTCATATGTGCTTTCTCATGCCACCACTTGGTGAGGAGATTTCTTATTTATCTAGTTATATTATCTTTCCAATATCCTTTTTGGGTCTCATGACTCATTCTATGTCATTTACCTCCTATATACTGCTTTGTGTTCTAATTCCCCCTCCCCTCCCTACCATCCTGCTGCTGCATTGGTGAGCAATTAGTAGCTTCAGTCTTAGATAATGACAGTTTGTTAACAAATGGTTTTATAGTCTGGAAGGAATGGTTAATATCTAACCATGGTATAGGAAGGCAGTATAAAAACTACAAAGTGAAAAGATTCAATGTAGAAACATTATGTTTCAGTAATAAAGAAGGTCTCTACCTACATTGTTAATCTGGCAATACCCTTTTCGAATGTGTGGGATTATTTCTGTAATCATACTTCTTTGAGTTATATTTAAACTACACTCATGTACTAGTTGAATGCTTTTTCTTTGTCTGGTGGATCTTATTTGAGTTATGAACTAGTAATTCTCTTTATTGAACTTAATATCTTGCAAAAGTGCTATCTTATATTCTTGTAAGATGGCACTTCTGATCATCAAGTAGCATCAGAAGCTGACGTGTTTAGTACTGCTGACAAACATATGTACCAGTAAAAGTAACTACAAAATCTTATCTTTCAGAATGGAAGCCCTGTGGCAGTTTCAGCTTTACTTCTTACCCTGTCCTAATCATTTATAGACTGAAGCTGGAAAAAGCATCAGATGAACAATCTCCGCAGTCTGTGCAGTTATGCACAGTCACTCTACCAATGAGGTTTACTGGTTAGTGCATCTGCATAGTGAGCTGGAGAACTAGGTTCAAATCCCAGCTTTGGTACAAATTTTCAATTGTTGCTTCTGTCTGTGTGTATACATCATAGATATTTGAGACTTCAAAAGGCTTTGGAACCATACAGTTTCATTTTACAAAAGTACCTATCCCTATGTTTCAAGCAGGCTGCACCATTTCGTTCGATACTGAGGTGCTATTTCAATATAGTTGGAGAGCCTCTGCGAAGGTGTTCAAGATTAAGGGGAATGCCAAATGGGCTGATGTGTGAATAGGAATCTGAATTGAGGAGATAGGCATGCTAGGGTAATCTGTGCAGCTGTGTAAAACAGCTGTGCCAAGGTAGTGTAGTGGTTAGCACCTGGGCTTGAATCCCAGCCGTACAAATTTTCATTTGTCACTTCAGTCTTCATATACACTCATGAGCCAAAGCATTATGATCATCTGCTTAACCGCTTGTTTGTCTATCTTTGGAATGAAATACATCACTGGTTTTGATTATCAGGAATCCAACAGTTTGTTGGTAGGTTTGCAGAGGTATGTCTACATGTCTACACACAGGTCATGTAATTAGTGCAAATAATGGTTGTTGATTTGTGTAGAAGGTGATGGTGCCCAATAGTGACCAAGATGGGCTCCCTAAGATTTACAGCAGGCAAATTTGGTCACTGAGCCATCAATGTGAGTTCACTATAATGCTCCTCAAACCACTGTAGCACAATTCTGGCTCCAAGACATGGACAGTTATGCAGCTGAAACATGACATCACCATCGGGGAATGCATCAAGCATGAAAGGATGCAGGGAGTCCGCAGCTGTCAGCATGTCTTTGAGTGCTACCGCAAGTCCCACACAAGTACAGGAGAACATCTTCCATGACATAATACTCCTCCCACCAACCTGTGTGCATGGTGTGTTGCTTGTTTCAAGCTGCCATTCACCACGATGATAGCATTTGTGGGGATGACCATCAACCTAGTGTAGCAAAAATGTGATTTACTCAAAGCACCAGAACCTTTTCATTGGCTGACAGTTGAATCCTGATGGTCCTGTGTCCACTGCAATCGTAATTGATGATGTTGTTGGGTCAACATGTGAGCATGTAAGGGTGGTCTGCTGTGTAGCTCCATGTTCAACAGTGTACTATGAACAGTGTGCTCCAAAATATTTGTGCATGCACAAGCATTGTGCTCTTTTGACAGAGGTGCCACAGATAACCATCTATCCTACTTTACAGAGCAGGCAAGCCACTGGACCCCATGTTCTATGAAGAGTCAAGAGAGTCCAACATTTAGGACCTAGTAGTAGTTTCACTGTCCTTCCACCTCTTTCCATAGATGCTCACAACAGTAGAATGTGAACATTTGACCAGCTTCACCATTTTCAAGATACTCATTCACAGGTTCTGTGTAATAATAATCTCCCTATGTCAAAGTCAGTTACCTCAAGAGATTTCGCTATTTGCAGCCCACATCTTCGCTAGGGTGATCCCCCCGCCCATGTCTGTTCCACTTACACACTTTTGTTACCATGTCATGGGCCCACTATGCCGCCAGGTGACATCCAATGTCACAGTGGGCAGCGTCACAATGTTTCAGCTGATTACTGTATAGAACCAGGTGTGTGTTGTCACTTCTCCTTTTTTTTTCATCAGCTGTACTAAACATTTTGCCTCCTGGTGGTAAGCACAGCCCATGAATACTACTTCACTATTTATTTATTTTCTCAACTGAATTTTTGTTTGATATGAACAACAGAATGTAGATGCTGAAGTAAGTAGAGCTCCAAAAATTGCCAACCACTGACTTTACGAGCTATCAAACAACCCACATTCTTTCCTGACTGATGTGGGTAATTGTTTCAAACTGGGTGGCAGTGATGAACACACAGAGAGATGCAAGATACAGGGGGAAAAAAGTGGGGAGGAGAAGAATGTGTGAGAGGGGACCAATCCCATTAATCTACACCTATATATATATGTACATACAGACAGATTTTTCTCCCTGACCACCCACTTGTGGTTGTTGTGGTAGAGATAGCCCTTGGTCTCAAGCTGTGGGAGTTTGCATGGCAGGAGGTGAGCGTGGTGAGAAAAAATCCATGAAATATGTAGTGATAAATACTTTTAGGGAAAGCTATATACTCCGTGACATATGGGATTTACCATACATGTGAAAATGTGTTTATAGTTTTATTCATCCGACATAATATGATGCTTGCCCATTTCATCATTCACTCTTTAATCATCATGTGTAATGTCAAACAGATCAGTTTCTAATCTCTCAGAACGCTTTTGGCATTCACACTTTACCAAAAATCAACAGATACACAAAGAAAAAAATTCACATACACTCAAAGATAAAAATACTTGAAAGCAACAAATGAATAATCGAGTGGTACACTACAGTGATTTCAGAAAATTATTTTGCTTATTCTTTTTGGGTATATTCCTTTTCATAATTTAGCATGTTTTTGTCAATCACTTTGCTTATTCTTCTTTTGCATTATTCTTCATGAGTATTATCATCCATCACAGAATGGATGAAACATGTTGAGGATGCTGTCACCATTACACTGCATTGTGAAGGAAACAATAAAAACATTTCCACATTCATGGTAAAGTTTGTAAGTCATATATTACTTAGCTTTACCTAAGAGTATTTATTGCTCCATATTTCACAGATTTTTGCCCACCACACTCACTCAATGCCACACATCATGACCAAACTACCTTAGTAACACGATACTTAGTGTAAAGAAGACATTCAAGCTGCAGACAGGAAAAATTAAAAGACACTCACATACAGCTTTTGGCCACAGCCTTCATCTGTAAAAGACACCCCCCCCCCCCCACACACACACACACACGCAAGCAAGCACATCCCATGCACACGCTACCAACTCCAGCATCTTGGGCAGAAGTTACTTTTAAAATGAATAGGTAAATTTGTTGGAATCATTAATACAAGGGGTACAGGAGAAACCTCACTAACTGCTGCATCTGTGAGGATAGTAGCTCCAATGACAATTTTTCTTATAGTTTTAATTTATGAATGGATAGGATTCCAGCCCGAGACACTCCAGTTTGTTGCAGTTGTGTGCGCATGAGGTGTACTTGCTCGTGCGCACATTTGTGTGTGTGTGTGTGTGTGTGTTTGTGTGGATGCATATTTTACTGATGAAGGCTGTGGCTGAAAGCTTTATGTGAGTGCATTTTAATTGTGCCTGTCTGCAACTTGACATGTCTCCTTTACAGTAAGTGGCAATCTGTCTTTTCCTATATTGTTGTATTCCTACCTGGAGTTTCCATTGTTTGATTCTTAAGAGCATAACTACACTCATAATATCCTCAATGACATATACATCTGTAGGCATTTCATACCTAGAATGGTATTCATTCTTTCTGCCGTGACATATATTCTGACCTAGGCAATGGCAGTTTTCTCAGCTAATTTCATCATAAGTAAGCACTCAGGAATGGAAGTCCTGAGTGGAGTGGGTGGGCTGGAGTCAGTCCCACATCTCTACATTGCAAGCTGAGCTGCAGTTATCATCTTCTATGTGCCTAACCAATGCTCAATGCTTATTCAGCATCCTGAATGGTTTTGTTGTCTTTCCTCTTCTCATTATTTATATTCTATCAGTATCATGTTCACTTTGAAAAATTGTTAGAGATTCATATTTTGTCAAGACAAATACTTTACAAAAAACTGTTTGCACTTTAAACATACATGAAAAGCTTTCTCATACTTTCAAACATGAGTACCTACCTTCAGCTTCATTACTGGTCCCCAGTGAGCACCTGAGGTAAAGTTACCATAGCACATACGATAAGCTGTACCATCAGTTGCTATAGTTCTCCTGTCAGCATTTGTTAAATGCCAAAGGGGTGGTTCTTCATCACAATGCCAAAGACTGTGCAATCCGATTAGCTCATATGAGGTGCTGTTTTTTATAAGGTTCTTTATGTTATCAGAGACAGGTCCAATGAGATGAAGAATAACTTGGCTGTAAATAAATATCTTATCAGTTTATTGTGGTGTACAATAAATATGAGATTAAAGCAGTCACCTTTGTATATTATGTGGTATTATACAGTTTTCGGTTTCATTTACACACATTAAAATTTTTTTCATCTCAAAAAAATGTACTTGTTATATTGTGCATAATTATGTACAAGAGTTAACACATGTGTGCATTTTGACTGATTTATGATCCAATATTATTTTATTGATTGATTCATTCATTCATCATGGTCTGACAAATACCTTGAACAGCAGTCTTCAAGAATGTCAGCTGAGTCAAGATAGAGCTTAACAGATCTAAACAGTTGTTTTCTTTAATATAAATTACCAGCTAACATGGAAAAGCCTCACAATAACTGAATATGTATGGGAATTGTATATATGTCCTAATCTCTTCTCTCCCTCTCTCTGTTCATGTCATCCTCTCCCTCCCTTCGTTCATCTTCCCCTTCTCCTCCTCCCTCTCTTGTCCATCTCCCCCTCCTCCTACTCTCATTGTCCATCTCCCAATCCCCCCCCCCCCCTCCTCCGAAAAAAATCTCTCTCCAACTTCTCCTCACCCCCTTCTCTGACAGTCTCCTCCTTCCCCTTTCTCCTCCTCTCCCACTCTCTCTCTGACATGAGCCTTGTCTATTTTTATTGCAAACACAACTTCAATTGGGAAATGAGGTTGCTTAAAATAAATAGGTAAATTGATTGGAGTCATCAATATGAGGGGTACAGGAGAGACCTCTCGAACTGCTGCATCTGTGAGGATAGTAGCTTCAATGATGGTTTTTCTTATAGTTTTAGTCTGTGAGTGGATAGGACTGCAAAGTTTTGGATAATTCATATTTCACAGATTTATATTTCACAGTAGTTTTCTAATCACAAGTGGATGCACCATAAATGCAATATTCCTCTTTATTCCTAAAACTGTCTGCAATGAAGAAGACAAAAGAGCACTCCATTATGCATTTTGTTTAAAATTATATATAAAGAGAAAGATTGTCAAACAAGTAAGCTTTTGGCCAAAAAGGCCTTCTTCCAGACTGGACAACATACATACACACCCTCCTTCTCTCTCTCTCTCTCTCTCTCTCTCTCTCTCTCTCTCTCTCTCTCTCTCTCATACAAATGCAACTCACTTTCAATGACCACTGTCTCTGGCTGCTGAGGCCACACTGTGAGCAGCTGCACATGATGGGAGAAGCAATCTGGGTCATGGGGGTAAGGAGGGATAAAGATAGCAGGGGCGGGGTTGGGGGTGGTAAGTTGCTGCTAGTGGGAGCACAAAGGGATAAGGTGGAGAGAGGGTAGGACAGCTAGGTGCTATCAGGAGGTTAGACGGAGGGTGGCAGGTAGTGGAAAAGTAGAGAAGTAAAAAGACTATGGGTGTATTGGTGGAACAGAAGGATGTATAGAGTTGGGGTGGGAACAGGGAAGAGGATGGATGGGTGAAGGCTAATGACTAATGAAGATTGAGGGGAGGAGGGTTACGGAAATGTAGGAGATCTTGTAAGGAGAGTTCCCTTCTGCACAATTCAGAAAACGTGGTGTTGGTAGGAAGGATCCAAATGGCACAGAGTTTTAAGAACTCAATAAAATGAAGAAATTTTTGCTGGGAAGCATGCTCAGGAAAGAAGGATGGGCAGTGAGTATAGTAATACATTAGCAGAAGCTGACAGTTTTCTTTTGTTGTGCCTATCTGTGACTCAGCATCTCCTCTATATGGTGAGTAGCAATCTATTCTTTTTATAATATTGTCATTATTTCATCCTGGATTTCCCACTGTTTGATTTTGCCTAATGGCTTTTCTTCCATCCCATAACAAGTACTGCCTTCCTTTGTTACTATTTTCTAATGCATTACAATACTCAGTGTCTGTCCTTCTTTCTCTGCTTTCCTGTGTTTCACTTGTTGCCTTCCTAACTGCACCACACACTCCTACTTAAGAGCCACACTGTAGCAACTGTCTTTGCTGCCGCAACACACAGCCACATGCCCACAGATTGCTGGTGCAGCATCTCATGTGCTACATTTCTCTCACTGATGTCATTAACCCTAGACCTTCAAATTGATCACTCTTCCTGCATCACTTTTACGTATTTTTGCATGTTATTTGCTGTGCCTTCCTGCGCCACAAAACCTGTACCTCGTCCTACCAACCCGTCCCCCCCCCCCCCCCTCCCAACTCCTTCTCTTCCTTTTTTCCAGTTTGCACATACTAACCTCACCTAATCTAGTCACACCAGCTGTACCCCTTCCTCATAGATACCCATCCACATTACAGTCTTCTTAATTATTTTTCCTTTGATCTAATTGTGTTTTCACATTGATTTCAGTGGGTTTTCGCCTTTCACTATTGGCCTACTGCCTCAGGTTTCATTTTGTTTCCCCACATTTCATCCATTCTGTTTTTTTGTGATTTTTCCTACATATTTTGGTGTATTTTTGTGGATTTTTTTGCACATATTTCTATGTTATTTGCATATTTTTACGTTTTTTACTGTCCAATATAGATCCTTGGCCCTTCCATCTGCACCAGTACAGAGAAATTTCCTTATTCCTAACCAGAGCCCAGTCCCACATACTTTTCCTGTGTTGTTGCTTGACCCATAAAATCGCCTCAAATGGCCTTACCATCAAATTACACATCTCTGGCTGCAGCACCTCATTCCACAATGACCTTCATCTGTTCAGATTCCACCAGTCGTTAACCTCACTGACATTAGCCCAGCAAAACCTTGTCAGTCAGGCCCATACTCCTTGCAATACCTCCTCTCCATCCATAAAATTCTCCTGCTATGCACTCCCAAATTCTTGGACCCCATCTCACACATTGAAGCTCTTTCCCTCCAGGAGCCAGTGCACCATTCACTATGCCCCCTCAAAAAACTTTCCAACCTATTCACCTCATGCTCTTGCCTTGGACTACCATTATCCACCATCTCTACAACAACCTCCAAACTGCCCCCATATCCTCTCATAGTTGACAAGCCCTGCTTCATAGACCTACTACACTTACCCCATCCTCAAAAAACTCCCTTCCACCATCATACAAAATCCGGAACATAAACAGACACAAAATACAGTCATGAACCTTTCTTCCACAGAATTGTTAGTCCTTCCCAACAGCCTCATCTTTTGCCCCACTCCAAATTCAATTCAATCATGCAAGGCTTGTTAAAGACCTTCTCTCCTTCTCCCAGTCCCTACAGTGGAAACACTTTTTTGCCACCAACCCTATCAATCAGACTCAACCAAAGACCAATGTTGAACCCTGCCTGACTCAGTTCACTCCTCCATCCAACTGTGATCCACTACCACTGTCTTCAAATCAACCCCTGTTAACTTTCCAGAATTTCTTAACCTCAAACCTTGCTCCACCATCATTCCCCAAATCCCACAACATGCAAGCTAATCTCACATCTACAGAAAGAACTGCAATCCCCATCTAAAAACTGATCCTGACCTGCTGACAAAGGCGGCACCACTTTTCTTTTGAACCACAAGGATTACCTGGCAGAAGGGCACTGACAGCTGTCAGATTCATCCCTCCCCACCCAAACCACTCACCACCTTCTATATACTTTGTAAAGTTGATAAACACTACCACTCATGATGTCCCATTACAGCTGGTTTCTGAGCCTCCGCTGAGAGAATCTCTGCTCTTGTAGATCAACATCTTCAGCTTATCACTCATGACCTACCCCACTCTATAAAAGATACCACCCATTTCCTCCACCGACTATCCACAGTTCCTGTTCCTTTATCACACAGTGCCTTGCTTGACACTATTGATGCCACCTCCCTTTACACTAACAACCTTGCCACTATTGGACAGTACCTTTCCCAGTGCCCAACAGATTACAAACCGATAACCTCCTTCCTGGTCACCATGACAAACTATATCCTCACCAACAATTACTTCTCTTTTGAAGTCATCACTTATAATTAAATCCAGGGTACAGCAATGGACACCTGCATGCAACATCGTATGCAAACCTATCCCTGGACCATCTGGAGGAATCTCTCTAACCACTCAGAATTCCAAATTCCTCACCTAGTTCAGATTCACTGATGACATCTTCATGATAGGGATTGAGGGTGAGGTCCCCCATTTCACATTTCTCCAGACTCTCAACAACTTCTCCCCCACTCACTTCACCTGGTCCTCCTCAATTCAACAAGCCACCTTCCTCAGTGTTGACCTCCATCTCAAAGATGGATACATCAGTACCTCTGTCCATATCAAACCTACTAACTACAGTAATCCCTCCACTTTGATAGCTGCCACCCGTTCCATACCAAGCTGTCCCTCCCATACAGCCCAGTCACCAATGGTCATCACATCGATAGCGATGAGAAGTCCCTCTTAAAATATACCAAGAGTCTCACTGATGCATTCACAGAAAGAAATTATGCTCCTAACCTTGTACAGAATCAGATATCCTGTGCCTTATCTCTCTAGTCAGCTCCCCCAACCCCCCCCCCCCCCCCACCTCCCAAAGTCACAATGTCTGCCCTGCCCACAGAAGAGCATTCCACTCTCAACTCAGTGTCACCCAGACTGGAGCAACTGAACCACATTTTCTGCCAGAGTTTTGACTACCTCTTATTGTGCCCTGAAATGAGGAATGTCCAATTCACTATCCTTCCTACCCCTCCCACTGTGGTATTCCACTGCCCACTGAACCTACACAAACCCTGCTCCAAATCCCTTGCCTCATGGCTCATACCCCTGTAATAGACCTAGATGCAAGACCTGTCCCATACATCCTCCCACTGCCACCTACTCCAGTCCCATCACAGGGATTGCCTATCCCATCAAAGTCAGGGCTACCTATGAAACCAGTAACATGATATACAAACTAAGCTGCAACCACTGTGCTGCATTCTTCATGGGCATGACAACCAACAAGCTGTCTGTCCACATGAATGGCCACTGACAAACTGTGATCAAGAAATATCTGGACCATCCAGTTGCTTAGCATTCTGCCCAACACAATGCCCTTCATTTTAATGACTGCTTCATAGCTTGTGCCATCTAGATCTGTCCTACCAACACTAGCTTTTTTAAACTGCACAGGTGGGAACTCTCCCTGCGATGTATCCTACATTCTCAGAACCTTTTTGATGTCAACCTTCATTTTAGTAACTATCCTCCACCCACCTATCCCCTTCCCTGTTCCCTCTCCAACACTATACAGCCCTCTATTCCACCACTGCACCCACAGTCTTTCTGTTTGTCTCTTTTTCGACTGGGCCTCCTCCGCGCCCTCTGTCTAACCTCCCAACTGTACTTAGCTACCCTACCCTCCATCTCATCTCTGTACGCTTCCATAAGCAGCACTTTACTGTCCCCCAATGCTATCCAATCATCCCTCCCCCATCCATGCCTCAGCCTTCTCTTAACCCCCACCACCCAGATTGCATCTCCCATCACAACAGCTACTCTCAGTCTGGCTTCAGCAGCCAGAGACAGTGGTCATGTGTGAGTGAGTTGCATTGTGTGTGTGTGTTTATTTTGTCTAATTAAAGAAGAAGGCCTTTTTAGTTGAAAGCTTACTTGTTTGACATTGCTTTTGTTGTGCCTATCTGCAACTCAATATCTCCACTGTATGGTGAGTAGAAATCTATCTTTTCCATAATATTGAAATTATTTTATCCTATATTTCCCATTTTTGATACAAGGAGAAAGAATATCTGAGGAAGAAACAATTTGTCTAATGGTTCACATGCCGTGATATCTTCGTTAAAACCGACTGTGAGAAAGAAAATGAAACTGCGCTTTTTCACAGCACAGCATTTACTTTCTCACTGTCAATTTTAACAGAAAATATGTACATTGTCTGAATGATAGTAGAATACTGTGTAACAATTTGAGGCAAAACTGTCAAGAACTTTTCGAGATGTTTGCCAATGATATTTCCCCTTTATTATGAAACATGCATTTATACTTTACATATACAGTGAAGCCTCTATAAAACATTTTTTAAGGGATCATGAATTCTGAACACTGTATGGAGGAAAACACTATAAAGATGACAATTTCCAATTGATAATAATAAAAGTTGAGTCAAATTTTACTGAGGACATACAACAGAAAAACACAGTAAATGGTAAAAATTAAAAATGAATTAGCTGCAAATCAAGTATTTTAATAATGAATTTGTAAAATAAAAATTCAGTCAAATTTTTGCAAAAAGTTTATGAATTGGCATAACTTGAACATCACATGTTTTTTGAAGTAGTCAGACAAACATGTTTGCTTCCTACTTGTTCCGGATTGTATGAGAACCATTTCTTGCTCCAAATGAGAAAGTTGTACTATTGTTGTGTCCTCAAGTCTATGGGCCAACATAAACCTTCTGCATATTTCAAATCCTTCACCTGCCTCTGTATGTGAGGGCACAGGTTCATCTTCCACCTCACTATCACTTTCATTTTACTTCCATTTTTCCATTCTTCTCTCAGCAATCAATTCTCCAACACTCAGCCCTCCTGTAGTTGCCACAACATGATCATCTGTGGTCGCAAACTCAACAAAAGACAGAATTATTGCCTACTAATTCATGGAACTCTTGCAATTCACATCCAACTTCTTCCACTGGAACAACCATCTTGATTTCATAGAATCCTGCTTTCTGAAAACAGTATCTGATAGTTTCTGCACTCACTTCCCATAATGAATACATTACCAAATTCATAGTTTGTAAAATGTTAAGCTTCAGCTGTGAGTTGTACTGGCTTCCTGGCTTTCTTGTGTCTATGGTATTCAAAGTCTTTCTTACCAGAGCTGTCCTGTATTTAAGCTTCAGGACATGTATTATCCTCAAGTCCTTATGTTGCAGCTGGCTGCCAGGAAAGCCACTTTTACATTCTTCAGAAATGAAGTATCTGTGGGATGTGCCACACATCTATTCACAAACAATTCCTGTGTATCTTCAGGGCTCAAATTCCTTCATTAATAGGAATTTATTCCCCCTATGTTCACCATTTCTTCCCAGCCAGGGTCGATACAAAAAATGTCTGTCTTTTCATCGTTGTCATCGCCATCCTGCCCTAATCGTAATGGTTGCAGACACTGCCAGGGAAATATTCAAAAAATAACTATGACTACCATAAATATAAATGTAAATTTAGGGTCTGTGTGGTTGTCTGTGGTACTGCTGGAAGAAGAGCAAATGCTTGAAAGCTAGTACGCTGTTTCTTTTAAGTGCTTCTATGTCCCACACATCAATCCATTACACAGTAGGTGGGTAGTTGCCTTTCCCTTATTTTACATATTGTTCCATCCTGTAACTTCCATCCTGTAGCACAGAGCATGGCCTTTTGGAGCCTATGCATATCCACAGAACAGAAAATGAAGCATAGACACCAGTTGCTTAAACATTATAAAGAGGGAAATAATATGTTAGAATGCCAAAAGTATGAGCATTACATGTAGGAAATCGTTGTATAGAGGGAACGTACTAAAGCGGAAATTTTAGCATTGTGCATATGGGCCTTTGGCAGGGACCAGAAAATATGAATGTAACATAAAGGAAAACATTCCGTGGAATAATGTTACAAAGAGGTTTCACTGTATTTACAAATATACAGTCCATGTATGTCCGAATTTTTATTAGAGCTTTGTGTAAAATTGGACATAAATTGTTCAAGAACTTTTTGAGCTTTTTGCTAACATTTCCTACATATATTAAAGAATTATATAGCCTATGCCCATACAAAAGTACATTAGAATAACAGGAAAAAATTTGAACTAAAGTGGTCAAGAACATTTTGGCATTTTTGCTAACAATGTTTCCTCTTTATGTGCTATAGACATATTTATATATCTTATATATCGAAAAATATGTAGATTTTCTCTATCAGATCATTTATTAGATTATTATGAAAAATTTGAAATACACCAGCCAAAAATTTTTGATATTTTTGTTAACAACTTTTCCCCCTTAATGTATAAATTAAATATTTATATACCATAAAGATTTAAAAAATATGCAGCTATGTCCATCTGAATGTTTATTAGACTACAGTGAAAAATTTGAAGTACATAGGCCAAGTACTTTTTGAGATTTTTGGTAACAATGTTGATCAACAACTTGTCTTTATACATTACATTAAGTATAAGTAGACAGATAAATAGACATACATTATAAATAATTAAAAAATAAGCTTCACTTGCATAGGCTGTATGGCCCACAGAGATACTTTTGTTTTTATTTCATTGAATTGTTGTTCACAAATAGCAACACTGTCTAAGCTTATGGTATGGTCTTTTCTGAATGTACTTCTGTCTAAAAAGCAATTCTGGTAGTTAGAGTCCAAAGTTTTTGTTAATCATGCCTATTGCATTTCTTGGGGAGACATTTTCATAGCAACTTTCAGTCCCCTAGCAAATATTTCTTTATGTTGTTATTGTGGTCTTCAGTCCTGAGACTGGTTTGATGCAGCTCTCCATGTTACTCTATCCTGTGCAAACTTCTTCATCTCCCAGTACCTATTGCAACCTACATCCTTTTGAATCTGCTTAGTGTATTCATCTCTTGGTCTCCCTCTATGATTTTTACCCTCCACGCTGCCCTCCAATATTAAATTCATGATCCCTTGATGCCTCAGAACATGTCCTACCAACTGATCCCTTCTTCTTGTCAAGTTGTGCCACAAACTTCTATTCTCCCCAATTCTATTCAATACCTCCTCATTAGTTATGTGATCTATCCATCTAATCTTCAGCATTCTTCTGTAGCACCACATTTTGAAAGCTTCTATTCTCTTCTTGTCCAAACTATTTATCATCCATGTTTCACTTCCATACATGGCTACAATCCATACAAATACTTTCAGAAATGACGTCCTGACACTTAAATCTATATTCAATGTTAACAAATTTCTCTTCTTCAGAAATGCTTTCCTTGCCATTGCCAGTCTACATTTTATATTCTCTCTACTTCGACCATCATCAGTTATTTTGCTCCTCAAATAGCAAAATTCCTTTACTACTTTAAGTGTCTCATTTCCTAATCTAATTCCCTCAGCATCACCCGACTTAATTTGACTACATTCCATTATCCTCGTTATGCTTTTGTTGATGTTCATCTTATATCCTCCTATCAAGACACTATCCATTCCGTTCAACTGCTCTTCCAAGTCCTTTGCTGTCTCTGACAGGATTACAATGTCATCGGCAAACCTCAAAGTTTTTATTGCTTCTCCATGGATTTTAATACCTACTCCGAATTTTTCTTTTGTTTCCTTTACTGCTTGCTCAATATAAAGATTGAATAAAATCAGGGAAATGCTACAACCCTGCCTCACTCCCTTCCCAACCACTGCTTCCCTTTCATGTCCCTCGATTCTTATAACTGCCATCTGGTTTCTGTACAAATTGAAAATAGCCTTTCGCTCCCTGTATTTTACTCCTGCCACCTTCAGAATTTGAAAGAGAGTATTCCAGTCAACATTGTCAAATGCTTTCTTTAAGTCTACAAATGCTAGCAATGTAGGTTTGCCTTTTCTTAATCTAGCTTCTAAGATAAGTCGTAGGGTCAGTATTGCCTCACGTGTTCCAGTATTTCTATGGAATCCAAACTGATCTTCCCCAAGGTTGGCTGCTACTAGTTTTTCGATTCGTCTGTAAAGAATTCGCGTTAGTATTTTGCAGCTGTGGCTTATTAAACTGATTGTTCTGTAATTTTCACATCTGTCAACACCTGCTTTCTTTGGGATTGGAATTATTATATTCTTCTTGAAGTTTGAGGGTATTTTGCCTGTCTCATACATCTAGCTCACCAGATGGTAGAGTTTTGTCAGGACTGGCTCTCCCAAGGCTGTCAGTAGTTCTAATGGAATGTTGTCTACTCCCGGGGCCTTGTTTTGACTCAGATCTTTCAGTGCTCTGTCAAACTCTTCACACAGTATCATATGTCCCATTTCATCTTCATCTACATCCTCTTCCATTTCCATAATATTGTCCTCAAGTACATCGCACTTGTATAGACCCTCTATATACTCCTTCCACCTTCCTGCTTTCCCTTCTTTGCTTAGAACTGGGTTTCCATCTGAGCTCTTGATATTCATACAAGTGGTTCTCTTTTCTCCAAAGGTCACTTTAATTTTACTGTTAGCAGTATCTATCTTACCCCTAGTGAGATAAGCATCTACATCCTTACATTTGTCCTCTAGCCATCCCTGCTTAGCCATTTTGCACTTCCTGTCGATCTCATTTTTGAGACGTTTGTATTCCTTTTTGCCTGCTTCATTTACTGCATTTTTAGATTTCCTCCTTTCATCAATTAAATTCAATATTTCTTCTGTTACCCAAGGAGTTCTACTAGCCCTTGTCTTTTTACCTACTTGATCCTCTGCTGCCTTCACTATTTCATCCCTCAGAGCTACCCATTCTTCTTATACTGTATTTCTTTCCCCCATTCCTGTCAATTGTTCCCATATGCTCTCCCTGAAACTCTGTATAACCTCTGGTTTAGTCAGTTTATCCAGGTCCCATCTCCTTAAATTCCCACCTTTTTGCAGTTTCTTCAGTTTTAATCTACAGTTCATAACCAATAGATTGTGGTCGGAGTCCACATCAGCCTCTGGAAATGTCTTACAATTTAAAAACTGGTTCCTAAATCTCTGTCTTACCATTACATAATCTATCTGAAACCTGTCAGTATCTCCAGGCTTCTTCCATGTATACAGCCTTCTTTTATGATTCTTGAACCAAGTGTTAGCTATGATTAAGTTGTGGTCTGTGCAAATTTCTACCAGGCGGCTTCCTCTTTCATTTCTTAGCCCCAATCCATATTCACCTACTATGTTTCCTTCTCTCCCTTTTCCTACTACCGAATTCCAGTCACCCATCACTAATAAATTTTCGTCTCCCTTCACTATCTGAATAATTTCTTTGATTTCATCACACATTTCTTCAATTTCTTTATATCTAACTGATAAGTGAAATACTGATTTTCATAAATTTAGCTTTAAAATTTTTTTATGTAATGAATTATTTGCTTAAAAATTTTCATTCCCTATTGCACTCCATTAGGAGTTGAATTTCCAGAAACAATGAGATACCTATTTTTTTATTTCTAACCGAGAAGTCAAATACCAATTGTTGTAGATGTAGCCTTCAAAATACTAATTATTTATCATCAGAAAAACTTTCATCCACTATTTTACTCACTTAGTGATTGAATTTCCACAAATGCTGAGAAATCAAATTCCAGTTATCGTAGTTCTAGCTTCAAAATTCCCTTAATAGAGACATACTTTCAAAAAACCAAATACCAGTTTTCATAGTTCTAGCTTCAAAATTACCTTAATAGAAACATACTTTCAAAAAGCTTTTCATCCTCTATTTCATCCCCTTTGAGTGGAATGTCAGAAAACCCTTCTTAAATGATGCCTACAGTATATGATCCACACCCTCTCAAAACTTCAAGTTTCTATCCACAGTGGTTTGACCTGGGCAATGACGAGTCAGTGAATTAGTCTGATCCTGTTTCACTCCCTTAGGGGTTGAATTTCCAAAAACAGTGAAACATGTATTTTTTCATCTCTGACCAAGAAGCCAAGCACCAATTTTCAAAGATTTAGCTTCAAAAATGCCTTCACAATGAAATATTTTCATAAAACATTTTGCTCCCTATTTCACTTCATTACGGGCTGAATTTCCAAAAACGGTTACATGCGCATGTTTTATTTCTAACTGAGAAGCCAAATATCCATTTTCAAATATTTAGCTTCAAAAAGTGAAATATTTCCATAAAAACATTCATCCCCCATTTCATGCCCATAGGGGTTGCATTTCCAAAAATAGTGAAACATGTATCTTTTTATTTCTAATTGAGAAGCGAAATTTAAATTTATGATTTAGCTTTAAGAATGCTTTCACAATAAAATATTTTGATTAAAAATCTCATACCCTATTTCACCTCCTTAGGAATTCAGTTTCCAAAAGCACTGAAACATTTTTTTTATTTGTAACTGAGAAGTCAAATACCAGTGTCCATAGATGTAGTTTTAAAAATACTTCAGTAGTTCTTTAATAATGATATATTTTCAAGAAGAGCTTTCACCCACTATTTCGCCTCCACAGGGTTAAATTTCCAAAAATGCTGAAACACATATTTCTTTATCTATGACTGACAAACCAAATACCAGTTTTCATAGTCAAAGCTAAAAATTACATTAATAGCAACATTGTTCAAAAACCCTTTCATCCCCTATTTCACCCCCTTAGGGTTGAATTTTGAAAAGTCCCTGCTTAACTAATGCCTACAGTATAAGATCTACACCTTCTCCAAATTTCAAGTTTCTATCCTTAACGGTTTGGGTTGGACGATGAAGGGTCAGTCAGTCAAGACATTGCATTTTATATATAGAGGTATAGCACACACACACACACACACACACACACATACACACACACACCACATGTATGGCGAGAAAAGAAAAAGTAGCATATATCCATCTTTACATTTATCAGAGTAACATGTAAAAATTTGAGATAGCATTGTCACAAAGTTCTCGAGATTTTTGCTAGCAATCTTTCTCATCAATATAGTGTATGTATAATTAGAGACCACAGAAAAAAATGTGTAGTCTGTGTCTGTCCAAACATTTATTAGAGTATTGGGTCAAAATCTGCAGTAAATCAGTCAATAACTTTCTAAGAGTTTTGCTAAAAACCTTTCGCTATAATTAAAAAATGTGTAGCCTATATGTGTCAGAATGTTTATCAGGGTATCAGGTAAAAACTGGAAGTAAATCGGTTGAGAACTTTTGAAGATTTTTGGTAACAATATTAAACCACAAAGTGCCTTTACATAGTAGTACAGCTTTACGTTTTTCTGACATAATTTTAACATAGTAAAATGAGAATGACATGTTTCTTTTAAAAAAAGTTGGAATTTCATCAGCTATTTATTTGCTACTGCTGTTTGCTGTGAACATTACTACTTTGTGTGTGTGTGTGTGTGTGTGTGTGTGTGTGTGTGTGTGTGTGTGTCTGTGTCCTTAATTCCATGTTTTATGCCTGGTTGGAGCTTACTAAATGTTGTAACTGAAAGTTCTTGTTGGCATTCAAGTAAAAGAACTGAATGGATGTTGAACTTCTTGTAAGCAAGACTAAGAATCAAATTATCTGGCAGATTTAAATTGTTTGCCAAATTGGGACTTGAACTTGCTCTGTTGACTGAGGTATCCCTAAGTCCTCACAGCTTTACTTTCACTAGCGCCTATTCTCATACCTTACAAACTTCACAGACGTTTCCCTGTATAACTAAGTGAGACTAGCACTAATGGAACACAGGATATTGTGGAGAAATGTCTTAGCCATAGCCAAGGGGGCTGTTTCCAGAACAAAGTTTCATTCTGCAGCAGGGCATGCCTTCATTTGAAACCTTTCTGGCAGATGAAAACTGTGTGCCAGACCAGGACTTGAACCTGCAACATTTGCCTTTCACAATTACAACATTTTCCTCTTCTACTTCTTTGTCTTCACATAACTACTGCACCCTACATTCACTGAAACCGCTTACTGTAGCCAAGGCTTGGCCCCTCTCTACACTTACCCATCCACACTTCACCCCATCACCAAATTAATTATTCTATCATGTCTCAGAATGTATCCTATCAACTGATACCTTCTTTCAGCCAAGTTGTGTCATAAATTTCTTCTCCCTCTAATTCAGTTCAGCATTTTTTTTTTTTTTTTTTTTTTTTTTTTTTTTTTTTTTTTTTTTTTTTTTGTGATCAACAAATCTAATCTTTAGCATTCTTCTGTAGCATCACTTGTCAAATAATTTTTTCTCCTCTTGATAACTATGTTTAACTTCTGTATGAGGCTACACTCCTGACAAATACTTGCAGGGCAGACTTCCTAACACTTAAAATTATTTTATTTTGTAGAATAAAAACTGAGGATTCCTCTTAGTTGCATATCAAGTACCAATATTAATTGTACACTAGCCTCTATTGTGACACATGCTGTTGAGAACAAATATCAGATTGGCCGTGCAAGTACAATGCTAACCATAGGAAGTAAACAGCACATCACTATGAGAAGGAATCCAAAATTTTTGGGACTGGTGCTGCCATCTGGAAAGTAGGAGTAGTAGATCTTTGCACTGCTAGATGGCGAGAGCTGCATATCTGATGAGTCAGTGTGTGGAATGGCTTTCAGCTGGGAGGATGTGTTGCATGTCCCACAGTGATTTCCGTAATACTCTGTGTTTGGTGTGTGGCGATTTTACGATGGAGCTGCGAACAGAACAGCACAAGTGTATCAAATTCTGTGCGAATCTCAGGAACAGTGCTACGAAGACCCTTGAATGATTCAACAAGTGTTTGGGGGACAGAGCATGAGCCGTATGTGTGTGTTTGAGTGGCCTGCTCAGTTCAGGGCCAGCCTTACAGATGTCAAAAATGATGCTCACACTGGAAGACTTGTTAGCCACACAATGCCAGACACTGTTGCCAAACTTCAACAATTGGTTCATGCGGAGCAACGTCAATCCGTTCAGGACCTTGTGCATCAAGTGGGTATTGGTTATGGGACATGTCAACGAATGTTGACTGATGAATTGGGCACGCATCGTACTGCTGCAAAATTTGTGCCAAGGATCTTGAATGCCAATCAGAAGGCACAGCCTGTGAAGTGTAAATGGACCTTTGTCAGACCGCATCTGATGATCCAACCTTCTTGTCATGGGTTATCACCAGTGATGAGAGCTGGATTTATGGTTATGATGGTAATGATGCAGATAAGCAAGACAGAGGACCATTCGACATGCTTCCTGGGGTGGTTGAAGACTGTGGGGCACCCATTTGGCACACACTTTGTGCATGTGCAGTCATTCCTTCATGATGGTATAAACTCTTCTTCTGATGCTTAATCTGACCACGGTGGCTATGGCTTTTACTATCACTCGGTGGTCCTGGGCAATGTGTGCATACACCAGATGGACGATGTCATTGGTAATTCAGTGTGGTGCTCCAGACTGTGCATATTGGTTAATGACACCTGTCCTTCCCTGAAGTGCTTGTGTCATGCCTTGATCCTTGAAAGGGACATGCAGTGTTTGCTGTACACTTTTGACATTCGTTGATGAATGTCTGTTCCTCCTACTCCTTCCACTGTCAAAAATATGAACAACATCTCTTTGCTCTTCTGTTGATGCCTCCAATTAACTGTCTGCAATGTGACTGGCAGTGTTGGACGATTGATGCATGCTGCTACTAGCTCTGTATAGTCACGTGATGTCCACACGTGCTCTCTAGTGGTGGGCTGTGAACTTCCACGCTCTGTTCAGAACCACACCTTGTTACACCCACCACGCTGTTACTCTCCTGTCACCGGTTTGTGCATTCCAGACTCTGGCTCATTTCTTTTTGAATGCCCCTTATATTATCTTGACAAACTGAATTAGAAATAGTACCTAGAACCATGTTCAATCCATCTCAGTCTAGTGAGGTCAGTGCTGTATCATACCACTGACTAACGAGACAATAAAAGCATTTTCATCCATAACTGCTCAACTGCTACCCACAACTCACAAAGATTGGTCACAGCTGGTTTCAAGGAGGGCATGTTTCAATCAATAGTGTTCCTGATATTCCCTTTATGACTGAGGTCAGGTGACCAATGTATTAACACTAACATCCTTATCAGTGGAGTGTTGCTGAGAACTGCATCATCTTGACAATGGTGCAGCTCAGAAATGGGGTGCTCTAGTGTCCCACCATTGGTATTCCTATGTTTACCATCACTCATCAGTCCAGTCAAAATTTTTCCACATTTTGAGTCTTCCATAATGGTGATCCTGTGTGGTCTGTGACATGTAGTGAACAAGGTTACACAAGTGGGTGATAATTTCTATACCAAATTTTTGTATTCCAGCTGGAAAAATAAGATGTAAATAAAGTGGTAGTTCCAGAAACAGATCACAATAACAGAGAGGCCACAGCTGAGGCAGGTGTGCATCCAGCAGGCATAAACATGGAGCTCATTACAGAAGTTGTTGACAACAATATAGAAGGTGCTTCCAACCTGGCATTAGTTCCCACACCATTGGAACGCAGCTGAGAAGGTGCCACTGATGTCACAATCTCCAAACCATGCTAGCAGCACCATGTGACGTGGTTAGTTCACTTGTCCAGGGCTGTACACAAGGCAGACCAGATCTCCACTGATACAGTTTCAAAAGTTATTCAGGCATACCATCTAAGTATTTTGGTATTAGGGATACAAAGTCTCTAGTGGTTAATTGCAGAGTGATAATTTAATTATAGTTTATTTGATTTGTTAGACAGTCACCTTTGTTTCTGTGAAAATACCTTCACAACAGTGAAGAAGCCTGTAATACGCAATGACCAAAAGGTACAACAAACAGTACAGCATGTAACAAATACAGAACTGTTCAAAATGCTGACCACCGTGATCATGGCAGAGTGTACTGAGATGTACCACTGACTGTGTAACATGTTCAAGAATACCAGAGGTTAGTATATTACTTTTTCAGCTGCAATAATCCTAGCAACTAAGTCCGTCTGAGTATCGACCACAGGTACTGTGAGAAAACGTAAACAAGACACACAGCGCATACTGTCAACATACGCAATGTTGTGCACCATTTTCAGTGCAATATGTATACAAAGCTTACTGGGCCAAGAAACCAAATGAAATCCAATAACTCTCTAATGAGCTGCTGGAGATGATGGGACCCTTATACCATAATACTCAGAACGAATTGCCAAACAACCATTGAAAGTTTGTTAGTGGAGTTCTGGTTCACCCTGCATAAGACAGGCCAGGCTCTTTTTTGGGTCTAGCTGCGCTACATCTGCCTCAAGTTTTGCACACTGTCGTGGGTATCACTGTGATTTGGACTCTGCTTACTGATTAACCTTAAGACTAATGTATTATTACTGAGAAACAGACTCTGTCCCAGATTGCCTTTGGAGCCCGCTTATGGACAAACAGTCTATTTTATGAATGAGTGCTGCCCATGGACCCTGCCCCAGATCACTGACAACTCTGTTTGCGTTTGGACTGTGTACTGTGCTCAGTGTGTACATAAGTACTTCTTGGAATAGAAAATGAATAGTGTGGAACTGGTTCTGAATGATATAGCTGCTCACTAGTCATTGTCTGAAGCTGAATCAGTTAGAGATTTGCTACACTATGACCTATTTATCTGATGTTACAGTCAGAAATAGTATTCAACTAAAGACCAAGCTGCTCTCTGATGTAATTGGAGTCAGTGGGTTTCCCTCAATTCAGATACTCACTGCACGTCCTAGATTCAGTGACATAAGGAAAACCCTGTACCACCATGATATCAAAGATTGAGTGTATCATACATTGTGCACCAATGCTCTAGCAGTGATCCAATAAACTGATAGTGTGACTCTTGCCCATTGTGCATGCAACTGGCTTGCTGATAACCAGACTAAAGTTTGATGACATCTTACTCCCTGATACACTAAATTATTCCATTTGTCACAGTGACAGAAGCTCTCTCTCTCTCTCTCTCTCTCTCTCTCTCTCTCTCTCTCTCTCCCTCTCTCTCTCTCTCTCTCTCTCTCTATTTCTCCCTCTCTCTCCAATATAGCAGCTATCACTAATTAAATTGTTAATTGTTCCTGACTGCACCCAAATCATTTATCCAGTTGGTTTAAAAACCTAACTGTCAGTGGTTATTTTATCAAATAGTTTCATTAATTCTGAATCTACTAATGTATTAAAACTCTTTAGTTACTTGATGAAATTTTAAATACTGCCTTTTAGTTTGTTTATTATCAGGACTAATTGATACTGTGTTTGCTAGTATACTATTGTGGCACAGCATCCAAAGGGTTCTTCAGTCAATACTGAACTACTTCTAGGGTCTGAAATTTTATTCTGCTTTTCTTTATACAGTCACTCATATTGCTTCTTTTATGAACTTCATAGTTTATCAATTCGCTCATCATGTTCCACAAATGCTATTCTGGAGGGAAATAACAAATTATCTTGTATCTGTGCATGTGAGTATGTTCCGTTTCAGTGATTTGCAAGTGTCAGTGTGAAATGATAACTCATCTCTGGATAAGAAATTATTCTTTTATGTTCTTAGGCTAATTCTAGAAATATATCCTTTTATTTTTAATGCTTTTGTACCTTTCTGCAATATATTACATTAGTGATCTTTCACAATGGTAGATCTGTCCAAGCAGTGATGTTTGGTGTTGCTAGCAATTGCTTTCCTCAAGCTATGTATGCTCATCAAACTTTGTCAGAATTATATAAATAATTAGATTTGTATTGATATTGCTTTGCCATTCCTTCAAGATCTCAAAAGCTCACGAGTTTTATCTGTATTTTTCTTTGCTCTTTTACCCATTAGCCCTCCTACATATTTCAATTTCATTCATCCCTTGCCTTTTATTTATCTGAGAATTGGTAAATTATCAAACCTTTCTTGTATGGGCATAGTGGATTCAAGCTGTAGTTGAGTGGTTATATTCTATCACTAGTGTATTAACAGAATCAGAAGCCACAATTATGTCAAGAGGCTATGCAAATTACAATGCTACTTACAGTGTTTCAGAAGTAGGTGAAGTAAGAACAGCAGCAGGCAAATAACGAACAGTATTTGGAGATTTTTTCTTCAGGTCAGCTGCTAGTATTTCAATGGATTTTTGTGGGTTGCTGCATATGCTTAGATTTTCACTACAGCGCAGTTTCAGTTCCAATGCAAATCTTTGTTTGTCATTGTAATGTCTATATGTAAAACAATATACATAATTGTATAACATCTATAGCAATACACACATACATACAGAACAAGTCAAAATCCAAAATAAAATCAGATTTACAGCTACAGAAAACACAATTATCAACAAACTTTAAATATTTTATAATATTTCAATACAGATGTGTACTAAACAAGTAGCATCCACTTGCTTGATAGGTTCTTGGGATAATATCGTAGAAACCGCACCTTATTTCAGCGAGACAACTGCCTTCAGTTGCTACTGTCACGTCACTGAGATGCTCGCCAATTTATATGTTGGCTTTCTAGAACAGCACAGGTGCCAGCAGGGGCATAATGTCATCGAAGACCAATCGTGGATGGCATTGAATACGAGAGCCCTCTGTTGGAGAAACGGGACGCAGTCTGCGGAAGCGAGCCGCAGTGCGGGAAATGCAGCCAGGAGCGATGGACCCCATTCATGTGCGCGAGGTGTTGGCGCGTGATTTAAGCATCTGCGCTAAGGCTTCCCATCTGCGTTGACTCAGTGCAGTTGCTAATCCACGGCTGATGATTCCTTAATGCCGCCAAAGCTGGCTCCCAGGCTTTGCTCAGGTGAAACCCTGTGTCTCTGTTTATTAAGTCACTGCTTATATGTATTTCGACTGCCTCTTTGATGATGGAGTCCCAATTTGTGGAAGCATACGAGAGGATCTTGGTTTCTTCATAATTCATACCGTATCCCGTGTCAAGGCAGTGTTCAGCAAACGCAGATTTCTCTGGCTGACCCAACCTCGTGTGATGTTTATGTTCGTCGCATCTGTCTTTAACCGTACGACACATCTGGCCAATATAAGACTTCCCACAGTGGCACAGGATTTTATATATTCCTGGTCTCCTCAGTCCGAGATTGTCTCTAACAGAGCCCAGCATTGACTGCACTCATGGTGGGGGCCGGAAAACACATTTAATCCGGTATTTCTTGAAAATTCTGCCCATCTTAAAAGACACGCCACCAACATACAGTAGAAAAACCCACCCCCTGGTGTTCTCTGCTTCTTCAGGCTGTTCTTGAGGTTTGGAGCATGCTGGTCAAAATGCATTCCGGATCTGCTTCTCGGAGTACCCGTTCTGGGCAAACACAGAGCGGAGATGGCTAAGCTCTGCCGATAAGCTGTCCTGATCTGAGATGGCTCTAGCCCCATGCACTAGGGTCCGTAATACACCGCTCCACTGTGACGGATGATGACAGCTCGTAGCTTATAAATACAAGTCTGTGTGTGTAGGCTTCCAGAACACACTGAGACCCAGGGAGCCATCTCCTTTTCTATGAAACAAAACATCCAGAAATGGGAGCTCACCATCTTTCTCTACTTCCATGGCGAAACAGATGCTTGGATGGAGGGAGTTCAGATGTTCCAGAAAAGAAGGAAGTGTTGCTGTCCCATGTGGCCATACCACAAACATATCATCTACATATCTCCAAAAACATTTGGGTTTCAAAACTGCCACCTGAAGTGCTTTGTCCTCCATAAAAAGATTAGCTACCATGGGAGACAGGGGGCTACCCATAGCAACACCGTCAGTCTGCTCAAAATACTGGTTGTTAAATAAAAAGTAAGTCGAGGTAAGCACGTGTTTGAAAAGGTGTAAGATGTCCTCCTCCAGCTTAGCTCCTATGAGTTGTAATGAGCCCATCAGAGGCACTCGTGGGAACAAAGAAACCACATCAAAACTCACTAGTAAGTCGGTAAATTCAGGGTGCAGGTTCTTCAGTCGCCGTATAAAATCTTCTGAGTTTTGAATATGGTGTTGACATTTCCCCACCATGGGACTCAGAAGAGAAGCCAGATGATTAGCTAGGCAGTATGTTGGGGCACCTATATTACTGACGATAGGGCAAAGCTGAACATTCTCCTTATGTATCTTTGGCAGGCCATAAAGTCATGGCAGAACTGGCGCTCGTTCTCTTAAACTCTTCTTCAGATGGTCAGGAAGTTGGCTGGAACTGAGGAGAGCAGATGTCTTCTGTTATACGACATCTGTCGGATCTTTCTGGAGACGACGATATGCTGTATCCTGTAGTAAGTCCATCATCTTGCCAAAATAAGATGTAGCAGGCAGAAGAACAGTGGCGTTACCCTTGTCAGCTGATAAAATTACTATATCATTGTCTTCTTTTAAAGATCGGAGTGCTCTTCTCTCTTCAATGGTGACGTTCTGCTTGGGTGCAGGCATCCTGGTTATTGATCTGCAAGCCTCTCACCTTATTTCTTCAGCACCATCATTCAGAAGTTTTCAAACACCTTGTTCAATGGCACTGATGAACTCCTTGATGGGCAAGGTCTTGGGAGTAGGCACAAAATTAAGTCCCTTTTCTAACACTGACATTGCAGTGTCACTCAGTGGTTTATCTGTGACATTAAACACAGTCCGTTTGCTAAATTTCTCTTCTTGCAATGACCGGTGTGTAAGGCGTTGGAACTTAGAAGTTTGACACGTCATGATTTGCTGCTGCGCCCAGTCCAAAACCGCCCAACTAGAGCTGTCCACCCACTCCCAGGAATCAGCTGACAGACACAATGAGATCTTCAGATGAAGTGAGAGCAGGCTTCTGGAGAGTTGGTCTAATACTCATCTAGTATAACAGATTCTTTCTCTCACCAGTACCCTGCTTGCTCATTGTTTAATTCTCCTGGCTGCCGCAGAGTTCACATAATGGGTAACCTTGGTGAAAGTCGGTATAATTTGCTGGTCCCGACATCTCAGTAAGAACGTGAGAGAGCACAACAGTCTCTCCCTTTTGTTGCGGAGTTTATCAAACTCACATACTGTGTTAACTATCTCCTCCCCGTAGAGCACATCTATAAAATCCTGTGCCACTATGGGAATTCTTATATTGGCCAGATGTGTCATACGGTTAAAGACAGATGCGATGAACATAAACGTCACACGAGGTTGGGTCAGCCAGAGAAATCTGTGGTTGCTGAACACTGCCTTGACACGGGGACATGGTATGAACTACGAAGAAACCAAGATCCTCTCGTATGCTTCCACATACTGGAACTCCATCATCAAAGAGGCGGTCGAGATACGTATAAGCAGTGACTTAATAAACGGCTGCATTTCCCGCACTGCGGTGCGCTTCTGCAGACTGTGACCCGTTTTTCCAGCAGAGGGCTCTCGTATTCGATGCCATCCATGATTGGTCTTTGATGATGTTATGCCCCTGCTGGCGCCTGCACTGTTCTAGAAAGCCAACATATAAATTGGCGAGCTTCTCAGCGATGCGACAGTAGCACCTGCAGATGGTGGGCAGTTGTCTTGCTGAAATATGGTGCGGTTTCTACAATATTATCTGGCATAATTCCCAAGAACCTTTCAAGCAGATGCAGCACTGGGAAAGCCTCAAACAGCACAAGTAGCATCCACCTAAACTTGGAAATCAAAGTCTGTTATGTGCGTAAGTATCCCACTGCCCACATCCACAGACAAATTTTCAACCGAGTCTCCTCCCTACCAATTCCCTTCCTCCACCAATGCAGATTTTACATCCAAATAAGGCAGAAGAGACCCCCCCCCCCCCCCCATATTTACCAAGTACCATCATTGACTTGAATGGTTCAATAGATTACTCTGACAGGGCTACAATTATCTCTACTTATTAAATGAGGTCATCTCTTCCTGATATGCTCTCCATACTACCCATTGTCACTTTCTATTGCTCTCCTAGTTTTTACATCTTTTCCAGGCTACAATTTCCAATTCCTATCTGAAGGTTCCTATCCCTGCAAGCTTTCTTGCTGTAAAACCTACTCATGCACACATTTAATAAAAAGTTTTTCCAGCCCCACCACTGGAAAAATTATAGCATTAAAGGGGAGGTTGCATGTGAAACTAATCGTAACATTTGACAGCTGATATCTAATTAAAAAGGAAATCTTTAAACCATTGTGGAAAGTTCTAAAAAACAGGAAGAAATGTACATGTATTTATCTTTTTATGTTGTAATCTGCTTCTGGGTGCATGCATGTGCTTTCTTTTTTTATGTATCTTTCTTATGTATACCTACGTAGGCATACAATTGTTCATTGATGAGTCACTAATGTTTCAATCAAATGATTGTATATTACATATCATGTGACAATAAAAGTTCTATTCTATTCTATCCTTGTGTTGCTTTCTGTACACAAACAACAACAGCCAAAATTGTGGGGCACATGCTAAGGACTATTGGAGAAGGTGTGATGGTTCACCTTCTTTATTTCTTCGATTGTTGTCCTCAGTGTTGACATACCGTGTTGCTGTACTGGCTGAAAAATGTGGGGTGGAAGTCAAACATGGTCTACTTTAAATGATATAGCTGACAGGTGTACATTTACATGTCACAGTTGTTTACTTTCACTGTTCACAACCCCCATATAAACATTCAATACGGCCAGTGCACTACTGTTTAACTTTCGATAAGCCTCAAACTGCTACAATAGTTTACTACTGAACATCAATGAGCAGTAAAAACCTAACCAGAAAGTTCACAGTTCTTGAAGAATAGAAAGGTATGTATGGAGTAGACACTGGCATTGTTTTAACACATAGACTAATTGTGTAACACTTATTTCACAGTTAAGTTGAAGCATTGTTGTTGTTCTAACCAACAAAGTTTTCTCATCTGAATCTTGGCCATGGACTGACTGTCAAGGGACCAAAAATTGGGCCCTTATATATCCTCACAATAATAGCTACTGAAACTACACATTGTTTGAAGTTAAATTTACAGAAATTACAATTAAAACTTATCTCATTCAGTTAATTGAATACATTGAAACATTGGTTCTTTTTAAAAGTTTCTTCTTTTATTTGTTTAAGTCATGAAATTAACATATATAGTTATGCAAACAACACTTTTGACAAAATTGAAAATTACTTGGAAATTAATCAAGGGCTGACTTTGCTGACATATTTTCGAATATAGCCAAATAGATCCTTTAACAATACTACTAGTTGTTGCTCCAAATGTTTATGCTTAGTACAGAGTTTATATTTGTTTATATGTCAACAACAGAATTTAAGTTACGAAACAATAACTAATTTCTCTCTATAACAAAAGATACTAACTAGTAATAGTCAAAATGAATTAGAAAAATCAATTACATACATAAAACTAAACACAAAATTAGATCTGGTGTTATATTCTTTAAAACTGAGGGCCAACCTTTCTCTTTTATGAAAATGCATATTGTATTCACATATGTTAATAGTAATTAGTTAAAAGTGAAAAAAAAGGAGGCAGATGGCAAAACAAGATGGGAAGTAAAAATATCCCAGCTTGCTTTGTCACAGAGGCCTCAGCACCACATTCTTCTTTGTCTCTTACTGTTTTAGAATCTAAACGACATCTACTATATTGTGACATACTGGTATTTGTTGTCTAATAAAACAACTAATACTATAAGTGAGAATATCAATAAGAGTGGTGTAATTACTGATATTGCACTTTCTCTAAATGGAATATCCTGAAAACAAAAACAAAATATCTGATATAATAAGAGAAGTCAGCAAATCACACCAAAGATACTTGGCAAATGCACATTGTTGAAACAGATGGTGTGATAATCTCTGCAAAAACAATAGTTTCAAAGAACTTCTGTAAAAACATTAAGACTGCTGGAAAGCTCTTTAATCAAGTACTGGAAGCTACGTTAATACAGGTATGATAAATAAATCAAATCCTTAGAGAAGCAAGTTTTTTTCTTGAAACTGACAATGACAGCAACAACACCAACTATGGGCAGATAGATCTAATCTAATTGAGTGTGAATATGTATGCTCAAGATTTAAACAATAATGATAATATAATTTAGATAAAGAGAATAGCTTTTGTTATAAAATTGTTAGTTGTCTGAAAAATTATGGTGCATTTGTAAAGACAACATTTATATGTTATGTATACAAGTTTTTGTGTGTTATCTTAACAAGTGCACCAGAATTTTGTTGTTTTAATAATAATAACTTTTCCTATGCCTCACCTATAACATAATCAACTATCTCTCTTACAATTTATTCATATTCTAGTATGAAAAAATGGAATCTGTACCTATTTGGTGATCTAGACTTACTTTTTGACAACTGTATTGGATAATATAGGCTTTATATGTTTGTTAGTCCATGCTTGACACATCAGGTAGCCTTCACCCGTGGTGGTTACACTCATCTGAATCTTTGTGACATTGAATTCCAACACTGTTGCACTAAGACATTCAAGTTTAACTGCACTGCTTTGGTGCCATGGTCGAAATCCAAGTAACCAACACTTAGGATTACCCAGACTTTTTTCAGGTAAGTTATGTTCTCCACACACATATTCTCCTAATAATGTCTCTGGAAACAGCAGTACAAGTTCACGTCCATCAGACCTGGATTATTTAACAGATAAGTTTGTAATATTAGTAACCACACTGGAGATGAAAATTGGTATGTTGCATGGAATTTTGAGGAAAGCATCTATGGACAATGCAAAAAGAGTAGAATTAAAAATAAAACAATGGAAAATCCATAATGACAGTATTATGAAAAGGATAGATTGCTACTTACCATATACCATAGCAGAGATATTGAGTTGCCTGTGAGAGTTTGTGTTTGTGTGTGTGTGTGTGTGTGTGTGTGTGTGTGTGTGTGTGTGTGTGTGTGTGTGTGTGTTGTGTAATTCAGAAGAAGGTCTTTCCGCTGAAAGATTATTTGTTTGACAGTCTTTTTTGGTTGTGCCTATTTGTCACTCAATATCTCACCTATATGGTATCAGTCTATCCTTTTCATAATATTAGAATTAAAAATAGAAATTTAATTAAACTATGTCGGTGAATATAAGGCAGCTACCTACTACCATAGATACACTCTCAGACTTCCCAGATTTATTTTGTTAACTGTATTTAATGGACATTCTTCTGGATCATAGTACTTATCCAGATACAAATTTGCAGAGGAAAATGGAATCATGTCAATTTGGAAGGTTTAGCCATGGTAGCATGTCTCTGGGTATCAATATCGGTAAGCCTTGTCACAAGTGGGCTGTGGGGCTTGATATCTGTGTCTAAGGAGGAAGTGGAGTAGTGTTGCAGATGATAACAGTGAATTTAAACTGCAAAAAGCAATGTCCTATAAAAACTACAGTGCAAAGACAGTTTAATGAAGGAAATATAAGGGTTTTTATTTATCTTCTAAGGATTGAGAACTGGTCAGAGGTCTATGAAAGAAATGATGCTAATAACATATTTCATTCCTTTCATAAAACATTTCTTCACTATCTCAATACTGCACTTCCATTAAAGTCAAGGTGAATCGCAAGCAAATGCACAAAATTCATGGGTAACAAAAGGGATAAAAATCTCTAGCCAGAAAAAGTGCTACCTGAGGAACTTCATGTAACACCATGAGGTGGATGACAATTTTAGACGATACCATCTACAAAAAAGTAATTCAACATGCAGAAAAATTATGTAATGATAAATTAATAACAGAATCTAAAAATAAAATGAAATGTATTTGGAAAGTTGTGAAAAATGAAACTAACAAGAAGCACCATGCTACAAACAAAACTTTGAAACTGAATCTATGTGATGAGTTGACATATGAGCCAGAAAAAATGATAAATGCTTTTAATGTGAACTCAGCACCCATCACACGTGGAAACCACAAAAGCATCACTGTTTCTCCACAATGTTTCAAACACTGAACTGCTCACAATTATAAAAAGACTAAAAGACAAATACTCCAGTGACAGTGACAACATACCAAATTTTACTATACAGAATTGCGGGGAGTACATTGCAAAACTATTAACCGTTATAATTACTGCAGCCTTTAATAGTGGACTTTTCCCTGACTTCCTAAAGGATGGTAAAGTAACCCCACTTCACAGAAAATGGCCAGAAAATGATGTAACTAATTGCAGGCCACTAGCACAACTCAGAACCTTTTCAAAAAATTTTATTAACAGATTCTTCTTAATACCAGAACATGAGCATGGATTTATAAAAGCTAAAACATCAACCACAGCAGTGTATGAATATCTCAATACAACCTTAAAATCATTAGATAATAAAGAAATTACTTCTGGTATTGTTTTTAGATTTCTCTAAAGCTTTTGATGACCACACTATAAAAAAATTGTTCAAATGGCTCTGAGCACTATGGGACTTAACATCTTAGGACATCAGTCCCGTAGAACTTAGAACTACTTAAACCTAACTAACCTAAGGACATCACACACATCCATGCCCGAGGCAGGATTCGAACCTGCGACCGTAGCAGTCCCGCGGTTCCGGACTGCAGCGCCTAGCTGCCGGCTGACCACACTATACTCCTTAGAAAATTATCTGATAAAGGTGTGAGAGATACTGCAAGGCAGTCATATCTATCAAACACAGTGCAAAAAGTTGAAGTGAAATTTGAAAAAATTAATACTAATGCTCATCAGTGTTCTGTGCACTAATCTGAGAAAATGCCTGTTAGATATGGTGTACCACAAGGCTCAATCCTGGGAGCCATAGTGTTTCTGTTATATATTGATGATATAAACATGAAGCTTTCTTCAGGGCGTACTACACTTTTTGCAGATGACACACGCGTTCTGGTAACAGGCAAGGACAAAGCTGACCATGATCAAAAGATTAAACAACTTACGTCATCACTGAATGATTCAATAAGAAAAATCTCATCATAAATGTGAACAACAGCATACATAAGATTCATTTCTCATATCAGAAATGAAAAATCTGTGAATTGCTCCTAAATTACCAAGAGCTCTCCAGCAAGTTCTGTTAAGTTTCTTGGTACATAGCTTGAAGAAAACCTTAAATGGAACACATGTCAGTTATATCTCTAATAAGCTGTCAACTGTGTGTTATACTCTACAGTTACTCAGCAAATCAGTCACAAAATTAGTCCTTCACAAGTATATTATCCTTTCTTTCACTCCATACTACAGTATGGGATCATGTACTAGGGAATTCACCCTGCAGAAGAGATATCTTTAAAATGCAAGAAAGGGCAATACATATAATATGCAACCTGAGATATAATGAATCATGCAGGCAATGTATCAAGAAACTAGGCATTATGATGCTGCTAACTGTCTCATTTGTAGTATTATATCATTTGTTAAAACCTATCTATTAAGCAAAGACAGCCAATTAACATAAAATGAACACATTCATAATTACAAAACAAGCCAGAAGTCTGACCTACATATGTTTCAGTCCAGAACAACTTATTTACAAAAAAGTGTCCCACATGTTGGGATACAGATGTATAATAACCTACAATCTGAAATTAAAAAGGTAGATATAGCAAGAATTTTCACATATAAATAAAAAAAAATCTTTGGGAGCAACACTTTTACATGATTAATGATTTTTTTTGAAAAAGGTAATAAATGTTAACAAATTTCTTAATAACTGATCACTTAGGCCTGATTATAGTGCATGTTTCATTCATATATGAAGCAATGTACAATGTAATGTGTATTACCTTCTTGAAATATTGAACAAACTTTCATGAAACAATTAAAATTGTAACAATATAATCGTAAAAATTACTTGTAAAAATATATGCTGACTTGTTCAATACCTCTTGTGAAATAAGGAAAATTATTAAATCTCTGAAAAATAAATGTTCTGTTGGAGTAGATGACATCTCTAACAAGTTATTAAAACAATGTGGAGCAATTACAGTTGATGTTTTGAGTCACATATGTAATGCATCCCTGACTCAGGGTATTTTTCCAGACAGGTTAAAATATGCCATTGTCAGGCCTCTCTACAAAAAGGGGGAAGCCACAGATGTCAATAATTACCAGCCAGTATCCTTGCTTACAACATTTTCAAAAATCTTTGAGAAAGTAATCTACTCAAGAGTGGTTAGCCGTCTCAACGGTAATGGGATACTTTGTGAATCACAGTTCGGATTTCAGAGGTGCTGTTCCACTGAGACACCAATATACAATTTCACTGTCCACATAATAGAGTCTTTAAATAGTGAAATGTCACCAGTAGGAATATTCTGTGACTTATCCAAAGCATTTGATTGTGTGAACCATGACATTAAGTTACAGAAATTACAATTCTATGGTATAAATGGAACAGTATATGAGTGGTTTAAGTCATATCTACAGAACAGGAAGCAAAAAGTCTCTTTATGTGCTTCAAGTGATTCAAAGGAGTTTGCCACTTCATCTAACTGGGGTGAAACTACATTAGGTGTTCCACAAGGTTTGATCATGGGTCCCCTCCTGTTCTTAATATATGTGAATGATCTCCTTTCTTATGTGAAACATGATGCTGAACTGACACTGTTTGCTGATGATACAAGTATAATTATTAATCCAATAAAAGAAAGTTCGATAGAAAATGATACAAATAATGTCTTCGGAAAAGTTATTAATTGGTTTTCTGCAAATGGGCTTGCTCTGAATTTTGAAAAAACACAGTACATTGAATTTTCTGCTGCAAAAAGTATAATTCCTTCAATAAACATAACACAACAAAAGAAGTCAGTAGCCAGGGTAGATAATACTAAGTTTTTGGGTGTCGTTATAGATGAGAATCTTAATTGGAAAATTCATATTTTGGATCTCCTAAATTGACTAGGTTCAGCAACTTTTACAATCAGAATAACTGCCAATTTTGAGGATGTAGAAATTAGTAAGCTAAATACTTTGCATACTTCCACTCTCTGATGTCATACAGAATAATATTCTGGGGCAACTCAACACTTAGGCAAAAGGTATTCACTGCACAAAAGAAAGTAGTTAGAATAATGTGTGGGGTTCATAGTTGCACATCTTGTAGGCATCTGTTTAGAAGGTTAGGAATTCTTACAACTGCTTCACAGTACATTTACTCAGTAATGAAATTTTTTCTCAACATGGACCAGTTTAAAATCAACAGTGACATTCATGATTACAATACCGGAAAAAAGAAAGACCTACACTATCCTTTACTTAACCTATCTTTGGCACAGAAAGGGGTAAAATATGCTGCTATAAAACTTTTTGATAAATTACTGGATGAAATAAAATGTCTGACAGACAGCAGTAATAGTTTCAAAATCAAATTGAAATCATACCTCCTTGACAACTCCATCCATACCATAGATGAATTCTTAAATATGAGATAGATAATAGAAATATTTAGGTATAACACTATAACATAAAAAAAAGGACACATTCAACATCATAACAGTTTTTCCGTGCTACTGATCAATGGAACACGTAACTAACTAACCATATGTGCAACTTGTACAATATTATGATTACTTGGCTCAATAAAATACAATACTTAAGGTTTGCTTGTTAATAAGTGGATACTGTCTATTTTCTAGTATCATGATTGTGATACATATTATTGGGTTAAAAAAGGGCTTATTTTTCCTTGTGAAACACATCAGCGAGATTATATGTTGTGCTGGGGGGGGGGGGGGGGGGGGGGGTGAGGATTTCAATTTCTTTAAGAAGACTTCTGCATGTGATTCCATTCATGATTGTTATGGCTTTCTCCTGTGCATACAGCACTTTTCTAGCCAGTGGCTGATTTCCCCAAAATATATTTCATACACCATAACAGCATGAAAATACCCATAATAAGCTGATTTAATAGTTTCTTTATTTCTATAAGAGCAAAGAAAGTGTAAAGTATGAGTTACAGTGCACAGTCTTTTGCATAGATCCAGGATGTGGTTTGACAAGTTTAGTTTGCTATCAATGTGTAAGCCCAGGCATTTTGAAGCATCCATCCTTGCTATCTCCTTGCCACTGAGTTTTTCTCCTATTTCTTCATCTTTAGAGGTTGTGTGAAACTGAATAAAGTTTGTTTTACTGTAATTAACAAAAATACCATTTATGTTAAACCAGTTCACAATATCCCTAAAAACCTTATTAACTGTCACCTCTAGTTTATCTAATGAATTATCAATAAGTACTGTAACGTCATCAGCAAAGACAGTGAAACTACAATTTTTTGTACAAAGAGGTAGATCATTAACAAAAGTAATAAAAAGTAGAAGGCCCAGAACTGAGTCCTGAGGCACTCCACATATGATGGTAACCCATTCAGATGATGCTGAGACACCTCAACTATCAATTAAAACTTTCTGCTTTTTGTTAGAAAGGTACAAAACAGCCACTTCCCTGCTGCACCATTAATAACTGGTTTCTCTCTCTCTCTCTCTCTCACACACACACACACACACACACACACACATACACACACACACACACACACACACACACACACACACACACAAAATCACATAGACACCCAAACATAAACTTCGTGAGTTTGATTGATTGACTTATTGATCCATGTCTACAGCTGCACAATGTGATAGGGAGATTTGGATTTTTATGTTAATATTAAAAATTTTACATATAATATACCTTTATACATAAGAACACAGATGAATATATCAACTAATGATGAATATTTAAATAATTGTTGTTATGCTATATACGGAGTGATAAAATACAAATGTTGTTCTGTATCGGACTACATTGGGTTAATACAGAAAAATTTATTTTTGTAGATATTCATTTACTGTGTAAAAGCAGTGATCAACCAAGTGTAACTTCAATTTAGATTTGAAGTGACCAATGTTTTGTACGTGTTTAATGATATCTGGTAAGGCATTCTATAGTTCGATACCAATATGGATAAGACTGTTTTGGAATAACTTTGAATGTGTACATTCAATTTTAGTCTTGTATCATAGCTGTGTATTGTGTGATTTTGAGTGATGAGTGATCATGAATGTCTGAAACGTATCAGAAATATTTTCTGTACTATACACTAGCTCCCATGATTCTTGTTGGAGATGATTCTGGACTGTTTGTAGTGCAGCATTACTGAAAGTTCTTCCTGTATAATTATAGGATGGATTGGTGTTTACACAAAAGCTTATACCCTGTGCATGATGGTCTGCCAGTCCAGCTTTAATTACAACTAATTTATATTGACTGCTTATTGATTATTAATTAATGAAAGCAGTGGTCTAGGATGATGGAGGTGGGGAGGGATAGAGAAGGAACCATGTAGCAAGGAGAGGGTAGCCTGATAACAATGAGGCAGGTGTTTTGAGAGATGACTCACTGAGTGCACAAGTTGGCAGAGCTTCAGAGAGTAGAGTGTATAAGAGATATAGAGGGAGAGAGGGACAATAGGAGTGGAAGGTGGAGCTGAAGAGGGAGACTGAGAGGGTACAGAGGAAGGGAAAGGAGTGGAAAGCTGGGTGCGATGATAGAGAGAGGGAGGGAGAGAGAGAGGTAGGGAGGAAGAGCAAGAGAGAATTCCCATATTGGGAATGGGGGGGTGGGGTGGAGGGAGGGGGGGAGGAAAAGTTGTTGGAGAAGCCAATACTCAATCTGTAAGGGGAAGGAGTGTTCTGAAACGATGAGAGAAGGCGTTTGGTAATGTGAGGCAGGTTGCAGAGATTTAGGCCAGTGGGGAATGCAAGAGCACAAGATACACTGGAAAGACAATTCCCATCTTTATAGTTAAGAGAAACTTGTGCTGGAAGGGAGTATCCAAATGGTTCACATAGTGAAACAGCTGTTGAATTCATCTGTGTTCTGGTCTGCAGGATGTTTGGCAATTGGATGATAAAGTTTGCAGATCTCTGCAGGACGATGGTGGCCATCCACACAAGCAGACATTAGGTTACTTGTCATACACACATAGAATGCTATGCATAGCTGATATATAATGTGGCTGCTTTCAAATGTAGCACTGTCTTTTATTTGTTAGGAAGTCCCTGCACAACCACTAGGGAATGACCCATGGGGTGCAAGATTGAGAGCAGGATTTGAATAAGGATGGGGAAGGATATTCAGTAGGCTGGGTGGATGGTGAAACACTATTTTGAGTGATGTGGGCAGGATTTTATGTAAGACATTCTTCATCTCATAGCACAATGAGAGGTTGCTGAGACCCTGCTGAAGGATGTGGCTGAGCTTTTTACGGCTAGAGTGAAACTGAGTAATCAAAGTAGTGCTTTTTGGTAACTGGTTCACAGGTTTGCTGGTGTCAGAGGAGGAGATGGCGTGGGAGATCTGCTTATGGATGAGGTGGGTAGGATATTGCCTGTCAATAAAGGCTCTGTTAAGGCCATTGGTATATTTTGGGAACTCCAGCTTTCCCCTGCAGATGCAGTATCCATGGTGGTGAGACAGTAAGGAAGACTTTTTGACGTGGAACAGGTGTCAGCTGTCAAAGTGGAGGTATTGTAAGTGGTTGAAAGTATTTATGGAGCCATCTGAGAGGTGAAGATTTGACATCTAGGAGGATGGCTTACTGAGGTGTATCTTGTGAAGCAGATTTTGGAGTAGGTATTGATGTTGTGGAGGGACAAGCAAAGGTCGTCCATGGCATCAATGTAGATCAAGCAGTTGTCATCAGTGAATCTGAAACAAACCAGGGGTTAGGTTTTGACTAAATAGGAAGGATTCCTTCAGATGCCCCCTAACAAACTTGCATAGGCCATGCAAGTAACCATGGAAGTACCATAGATTTGTTTATTGATCTGGCCTTTGAAATTGAAATGACTGTGCATCAGGTTGGCTGTGAGGATTATGAAACAGGTGGTATGTTTGATATCAGGAAAGGTTTGTATACAAGGACATTGCACCCACAGTTACCAAGAAGGAGCCTGGTGGTAATGGGACAGGAACTATGGAGAGGCAGCAAAGGCAACTAGCAATGCCTTGAATGTGGAATGAGAGGCTACACACAACAGTTTGGATGTATTGGTCAGCTTCTCAACTCAATGAGCCATCATCTTAGATGTCGACCTTCATTCCTCATGTGGATCCATAAATACTTCTGTTCATATCAAGCTGACCAACCACTAACAGTACCTCAACTTTGATGACAATTGTCAGCTGTTTCACACCAACAAGTATCTTCCTTATAGCCTCACCACCCATCTGCAGTGGAAGGCAGAAATTGTCAATCGATAGCCTTACCACACCCTTTATTGATAGACAATATGCTATCCATTTCATCCATAAGAAGATCATCAATGCCACCTCCTCTGTCAGCAGTAAGTCTGTGAACCAGCCTCTGATCAGCACTCTTCTGATGATTCAGTATCAACCTCAATTTGTGAAGCTAAACCATATCCTTCCCCACAGCTTTGACTACCTCTTGTCATGCCCTGCGATGAAGGATATCCTACCCAAAATCCAACCCAAGTCACCCAAAGGAGTTTTCCACTGCCCACACACCCTACATAATATCACTGTCCAATGCTATTCCAATTGTGGTCCCAATCCAGCACCCCATGGGTCATTCCTTTGTGAATAGCCTAGGTGCAAGACTTGTCTCATACACCCACCCACCACCTTCCATAGCAGTCCAGTCACTGGTCTCTCCTGGCCAATAAAAGGTACGGCCATGTGTTAAAGTGGCCATTAATGCACAGCATTCTATGTGGACATGACAAGTAACCAACTGCCTACTCAGATGAATTGCCACCACCATACTATGGTAAATTGCAGACTTGACCAACCCAGTTGTTGGACATGTTGCTTTCCAAAACACAAATGACTTCAACAGCTGCTTCATTACACAGACCATTTGGATACCCCCTTCCACAACAAGTTTTTCTGAACTACACTGATGGGCATTGTCTCTATCTAGCATACCCTGCACTCTAACAGTCCTCCTGGCCTAAATGTCTGCTAATCTGTTACACACTGTCTCACCTTACCCTTTCCTTTTTGCCAAAGCACTTCTTCCCTGCCCAGATAATACACTCCTTTCTCCCATTACCCTACACATGTCAGACATTCTCTTACCCTTTCCTTGTATGCTCTATCCTCTGAACTCCTTTTGTCTTTTTGTGGAGTCACTGAGTTACCTCTCAAAAGACTTAGCTCACTCTATCCCACTATGCCCTACTTGCCTCATGCATCCTTCACTACACCAATTCTTCCCCCATCCACCTCTATCAGTCCAGGCAACTGCTTTCAATAATCGATAATCAATAATCAGTCTCACCACAGGAGTGTACATTTGGGTGAATGTGTATGTGAATGTGCATACTTTTGTTAGAAAAAGAGTGAGAGCTTGAAAGCTAGTGTCAATACTGTTTTCTGGAACATGTTTCTGTGCTTCACACATCAGTCCATTACAGGTGGTTGCCTTTCCCTTTTTTTCTTTACGTATTGTTCCATTTGGGAATTTCCATTTTCATTAATCAAATGCTTTTGGTAGGTCACAAAATATTCCAGCCATCTTAATTTTGTTGATGATTTTCAATACATTGGTAGCAAATGCAAATATGCATCTTATGCTGATAATCATTTCTGAAATCCAGACTGATTTTTGCTAATGATATTATGGTCAGTAAGGTGCTTAACAATCCTGGTATGCAGTAGTTTCACTAAAACCCTAGGAAAACTTATGAGTAGTGAGGTTGGCTGATACTAAGCAGTATCTGTCTTATCTCACTTCTTATACAGTGGTTTTAGAGCTGCACACTTAGGTCTTTCAGGGACTTCTGTTATCTCAATAAAAAGATTTTCATGTTTTTCCAAAATCCATAAATTCATAATAATTAATATTTTGTCATTTCGGACACCATGTACAATACGTGACAACAAATATTTTAACTCTGATCTTCTGTCACTGTTAGGCAGTTAACTATTCAAAAATAAATTTCTCAAGGATTAGTAGTTATTGTTAAATGATGAAAGAGAGAATTTTGTACCTTGTTCTTTAATTATTTATGAGCACTGCAGATATTAGCTTCCAACATGCTCTCAGTAAACTCTATGGTGATTGTGGCTGATATTTCATGTGTTGCAGTAATATTTCATTAAACCATGCTTTCATAAAATGGCAGCTAAATGCATAAACTGGAGCTTTCCAAAGGAGCTTCTAGCTAGTCTGACTAATGGAACAAAACTAATCTCTGATATTGTCTGCATCTTCACAGAGAGAAAGACATTTGAAAATCCAGAAAATCACTCCCTTGCTACAAATCACATAGGACAACATACTGGTACTTAATACACTCCCGGAAATTGAAATAAGAACACCGTGAATTCATTGTCCCAGGAAGGGGAAACTTTATTGACACATTCCTGGGGTCAGATACATCACATGATCACACTGACAGAACCACAGGCACATAGACACAGGCAACAGAGCATGCACAATGTCGGCACTAGTACAGTGTATATCCACCTTTTGCAGCAATGCAGGCTGCTATTCTCCCATGGAGACGATCGTAGAGATGCTGGATGTAGTCCTGTGGAACGGCTTGCCATGCCATTTCCACCTGGCGCCTCAGTTGGACCAGCGTTCGTGCTGGACATGCAGACCACGTGAGACGACGCTTCATCCAGTCCCAAACATGCTCAATGGGGGACAGATCCGGAGATCTTGCTGGCCAGGGTAGTTGACTTACACCTTCTAGAGCACGTTGGGTGGCACGGGATACATGCGGACGTGCATTGTCCTGTTGGCACAGCAAGTTCCCTTGCCGGTCTAGGAATGGTAGAACGATGGGTTCGATGACGGTTTGGATGTACCGTGCACTATTCAGTGTCCCCTCGACGATCACCAGTGGTGTACGGCCAGTGTAGGAGATCACCCCCCACACCATGATGCCGGGTGTTGGCCCTGTGTGCCTCGGTCGTATTCAGTCCTGATTGTGGCGCTCACCTGCACGGCGCCAAACACGCATACGACCATCATTGGCACAAAGGCAGAAGCGACTCTCATCGCTGAAGACGACACGTCTCCATTCGTCCCTCCATTCACGCCTGTCGCAACACCACTGGAGGCGGGCTGCACGATGTTGGGGCGTGAGCGGAAGATGGCCTAACGGTGTGTGGGACCATAGCCCAGCTTCATGGAGACGGTTGCTAATGGTCCTCGCCGATACCCCAGGAGCAACAGTGTCCCTAATTTGCTGGGAAGTGGCGGTGCGGTCCCCTACGGCACTGCGTAGGATCCTACGGTCTTGGCGTGCATCCGTGCGTCGCTGCGGTCCGGTCCCAGGTCGACGGGCACGTGCACCTTCCGCTGACCACTGGCGACAACATCGATGTACTGTGGAGACCTCATGCCCCACGTGTTGAGCAATTCGGCGGTACGTCCACCCGGCCTTCCGCATGCCCACTATACGCCCTCGCTCAAAGCCCGTCAACTGCACATACGGTTCACGTCCACGCTGTCGCGGCATGCTACCAGTGTTAAAGACTGCGATGGAGCTCCGTATGCCACGGCAAACTGGCTGACACTGACGGCGGCGGTGAACAAATGCTGCGCAGCTAGCGCCATTCGACGGCCAACACCGCGGTTCCTGGTGTGTCCGCTGTGCCGTGCGTGTGATCATTGCTTGTACAGCCCTCTCACAGTGTCCGGAGCAAGTATGGTGGGTCCGACACACCGGTGTCAATGTGTCCTTTTTTCCATTTCCAGGAGTGTATATACTCTGAGGAAAATGTACTTCCTACACTGGTGGCATTAAAATGAAACTGAATTGCTAAAAACTATTCCTTGCTTAAGTGATGATACAAAAATATGGCAAAGGATTTTATGTAATAGCTGCAGTAGTATTTTAATAATTTACTGGATATGTTATCAACTCCAGTAGAGTTTTTACTTTTCAGAGACTTAATGATTCTTTCAGTTTTCTATGTAGTGGCTGTTGTTACTTGGATCTGTTATATTATGCTAGATACACTGACTTGCAGAATGTTCATGGCTTCATTCATGGAGACCCGCAATCCTATATTCTGTTATGGTTAAAAATGTTTATTGTACATATCGGCAACTGTTTTTGAATCACGAAGAAGATGATCCTAATTTTTTGTTTGGATATTTTTTCTACAAACTGCCCTTTTCCTGTTTCCTTCTTTATCAAATTCCAGAAGAATCCTGGGCTGATGATACTGCATGCTGATAGCAGGTGGTTTGTGAGGAATGAAGAATAAAATTTGTCTCATGCAGATGATACAAGGAAATTGACTTAATCTTGTTTAAAAATGCTTCCAGTTGTTCAAATTTGGTGATTTAGGGAAGCTGAGAGAAGGTTCAGAATACCAGGACCATATCTTATGGCAGTTTCCTATTGCAAAGCTACTATACAAGGTGGTGCTGAGAACACCTCATGAGTCCACAGCTTTGCAAACATAGCTAATATTTCCGATAAAAAGTCTAAGTTGCAAAATATTTAAAATTTTACAGTGAAAATATATGAATTTTATAAATAAACGTGGTGAAACCTGCAATACAAATCATTGAATCTGTGTGTACAGCAATTACATCTGAGTTTTAATGGAAAACTTCTTGACTTTAAAAAAAGCATCTGACTCAGCACCGGACTAACTCTTATTACAGAAACTACAGTCATATGTGGTCTCCAGCAAAGTTTGTTACTGCGTTGAGGATTTCTTGGTACATAATGTGCAAAACATTAATGGAGAGTCATAAATAAACAGATGTAGTAACTAAATGTATGCCCTAAGGAAATGTGTTGGGAGCCTTGCTGTTCATGTTGTATAATAACAACGTGGTAGACAATGTTAACAGTAATGTCTAAGACTTGGTGCAGACCATACAGTTATTTATACCAATTACATTGTGATAAAATTTCTTTAAATGTTTCAGTGGAGTGGGACACATCAACCTCCAGACCTGCCCCAGGACCTTAACTAAACTTATCCTGCCCCCACATACTATGCCCGGAACCTACCTTTCAGTGATTCTATCTATCCCTTCCAATCCACTGTTCCACAAGATGAACAGCAAGGGTCCAAACACACTTTCTTAGGGCATAACTTTAGTTACTGCATCTGTTTGTTTATGACTCTCCATGGCAAGAACTCTCTGGTGTCAGTGCCCATTTCACATTCCTGTCCCATGTATCTACTGCCTCTCTCTCCCATACTCCTACCCCATTCAACTACTGCCTCTCCCTCCCAATCAGCAGCCATCTTTTGCCAACCCTCTCTCCTACCCCCTGTCTCCCTTCTGCTCTCATCCAGTCCATTGTGTTATTAATGAAAACCACTGCAGTTGTTGCTGAGGAGTGTGTGTGTGTGTGTGTGTGTGTGTATCTATTGCAGCTCAAAAAAGCTTAAAGCTAGCAATGTTCTCAGTCTTGTAACTCAACACCTCTATTGTTCAGAGGACTGTAACATTTACTCTTTAACTTAATTGAAATAGAGAAAATGCAGACAACAGCTGGAAGTGTATTGAACATTGTAGATGCAGTATGGAAATGAGTGCACATGGCATGACAAAATATGTGGACAAATACATGTAGTGGCCATAGGGTGTACTTCACTTCTGACAAACGTTAAAGAGTAACTTAGAGTGAAGCATTTAGTTCTCTCAACAGCACCTGTCTACTTCATTTCTGGGCATAGGCCCTATCACATGTATCTACATATATTTAGTGCAAAATAAAAGACAACTATTTGTTTGTGGTGACACCGTAATCCTGGAACATGTCATTCTTCATTGTAGGAACACATAACTGATCCTGAACTCTACACTGTGCTGTCAAAGCATGTCCATGTAGAAAATGCTGTCATCCAGAGAGGCATATGAAACACTGTGGTACCTTGCGTATATTCACTCATAGAGATAACTACAAGACTCGCAGCGTAATGCTTTGAGGTCAATGATGTGCAATGGCAATAGGAAATCTGAGTGGTTGTTTCTGTGAAGAAGCTACACAGCCAGTGTGGACAGTGCCCCAGTAAAAATACATCCACAGGACCTAAGCAAAACAAATTCTTTCTGAGCTATCTCAGGCACCAATATGTGTTGGTCATGAAAGTCTTTTTATGAAAAATAATCCAGCAATTCCATTCTTGAAGCCAAAGGAGATGAAGACTATGGCCACATGGGAAGATAGCTTGGGGTGTGATTAGCAATGAAGCAAGATGCTGTGAAAAGAGAAATTATGGCTGGAGATTCCTGGCTCTGTGACACATGTGCACATCTTCATCCAATCGCCTAACAGTTCAGTACAAGAATACAATGAGAAGGACTGGCTCCAAGGGTCAGAGAGGCAGGGTCTCTGTCACACAGATTAAGGCTGAAACTGAGTGCCAGATCTATAAACTTCTGTATACGATTTCATGCCCCTCACACAATGAAAGCCTGGTCCCATAAATAAAGCAGTTTCATGTAATAATACTTGATAGTGAATGTCACAGAATTATTGCAATGTCATATATGTATGTAACAAAGTACATGCCATTTAATTACATTGACAGAGATTCTGCTTATATAGTAATCCTAACTTAGTTATAAAATACTAAGCCCATAATATATTACTGTAAGACATGTAGCTGTAGTTTTCCAACATATTAACAACCATTTACTTACATTGACAGAGATTCTGCTTATATAGAAATCCTAACTTAGTTATAAAATACTAAGACCCTAATATATTACTGTAAGACATGTAGCTGTAGTTTTCCAACATACTAACATAACATAACTCAATAGCATCATGACTCTGTTGAGCCAAACATATGCAATTAAATTAGAAATTGGATTAATAAATGTAACGCAACCTGATGTAGTACCGAAGTATCAAAAAAAAAATCTTCATTTGTTACTTTTGTTACTAGCATATAGATTTCTTTTGTCAGGCTAAGTAATTTTTTGCAGTTTTCAGAGCTTCACAGTTGACTTGAGTGTCCAGACTATTGGCTAGAACTTGTCTTGTTAATGATAGCTTAAGTGTGTTTTCAATGGCAGACAGTCACAGAGAGCAATTTTTGTTGTGTGTACTTGTTGGAGCAGCTTCATCAGTCCTGAGTTCCAATATACAGAGTCTATGAGTGCTTGTGATGCCTGCAAGAAGTCTCATCTAAGGATAAAATTACAGCTGAATTCTGGTAAAACAACAAATTCAAAAGGCTGTGTTCCTATTGATACTTATTCTCACAACACAGGTATCTGTTGGCTGAACATATTTTCCAATTGCAACTATCAACAATGTCTTACAAATCTCAGAACATAACTATCTTCAGATGGCAATGATAAGTATCCAACATAACAGAAAATGAAATCCCAAGATTGACTAATGACTGGACGGGTTAGCTGCTAATGAAGAAATCAATGTGATTTCCCAACAAATTTGCATCTGTCATTCAGGAAGTATATTCATTTACAGTGGTCTTACCTCTCTAGTCACCTAGATTTCCCAACAAATTTGCATCTATCATTCATGAAGGATATTCTTTTATGGTGGTCTTACCTGTCTGGTCACCTTATTTAGTTTTCCTAATTTTGGCAGACCAGCAAGGGTATGGAACCTCTGTATGACGACAATAAATAAGCACATCACACTGGAGAACAACCTTGGCTACAGTATAGCAAAGGGTTCATCCTGCAGACTGGCTGTATTTGTGTGCGCTTGCCTAGTGTCCACAGAATAGCCCTTGTCTTATAATTGATAAGATGAAGTAAAGAAATTATGCTAAGTATGCTACATGCCAAATTAATAAAATAGACATATAACATTCCTAAAGTGATATTCATGTTTAAGAGATGTCATATACGTAATAAGGTATACATATTATTGTTATCTTTGTGCCAGTAAATAAGGTATAACAGGGAATTCAGGCCTCAGCATATGGAATATTACTAAACTAATATCAATGAAAATAATTAGTTTTCAATTTTTGAAAATGTAATGTCACTGGATAGACAAAAAATTTATTACCAAGCAGTGGCAGGAGAACACACACACACACACACACACACACACACACACACACATGGGAAGGTTAAAGAAATACGCAAGATTTCAGAGCCAGTGGCTCCTTCTTCTGGCAGAAGGGCTGAAGTTCCCAAGGAAGAGGGATGAAGGAAAAGGACTGGTGAGGTCTAGGGAATGGGGAGAGTTTAGAAAAATCACGCAGAACCTCAAGTCAGGAGAGACTTACCAGAAGCAGCAGGCACAACAAAAAGACTGTTACACATTGAACTTTAGGCCAAAGTCTTCTTCAGAAACAAAAACACACCCACATTCACACAAGCAAGCACACCTCACACTATTGCCAGAAGGCAACAGTTAGTTAATTACATGTTTCATGAATCTTTTGCATGATAGATTTTAATCATGTGGAATGAATCATTTTACATTCATATCACAAAGGAAAAATATATACAGATGTGAGTTAGTAATTCCTACGCACTACCTTTTACACATTATAATAATAGAATTCTTCTATGGAATAGTTTGTTATCAAATTTTACTTTTCTGTCAGACATTTTATATCACTGAGTAAGTAATCAAAAATGTTTGTTGCAGCATTGTGCACCACTTTTTGTGCTAAATACACCTTAATGTGTACTGACAAACATTATTTTTCCTTCTGATATTGTAATTGTGTGCAGCATTGTTCCTTTTGAACTGCAGTGGATTTGTTACAACAAACTTCATGAGAGAACAAATATACTGTGAAGCAGTCGACAAAATGCCCAACTCATTAAACAGATGTCTATGAGATGATCATGGGTGAGCACCACATATTATTCCAACAGCACATTTTTGTGCAATGCAGGCTTTCTTTCTCACAGATGAGTTACCCCAGAACATTATGCCATATGACATTATTGAATGAAAATATGGCAAATATGTCTGAAGATTTGCAATGATTCTAATTGCAGATGTGGCTGAACTAAGTTGTTTTAGGAGTTCCAAAACGTGTTTTTTCCAATTGAATTTCTCATCAACATGGAACTCTAAGAATTTTGAAGTTTCCACCCTATTGATTATATCCTCACCATGTATTACACTTATCATTGGTGTAGTACCTCCAGACGGGCAAAGTGAGACCATTCCCAGAAAACCAGTCAATGATAATTTTAATAACTTTGTTTACCATTTCTTCTGTTTCTGTACATTAGCTGGGATTGATTACAATATTAGTGTCATCTGCAAAAACAACTAATTCTACTTATTGTATACTAGATGGAAGATAGTTAACATATATGAGGAACAGTAGTGGACCTAATATTAGACCTTGGGGAGCCCCATAGGTGAATTCTCCCCAGTCAGAATTATGTCCATGGGCTATATTTCTTGAATTACTAAGTACAACTTTCTGCAGTCTTTTGGTTAGATATAACATTATCCATTGTTTGGCTATACTGTAAATCTCATAAAACATCGATTTATCTATGAGAATATGTGATCCCCACAGTCAAATGCCTTATAGAAGTCACTGAAAATACCAACCATCGCTATTTTATTATTTAATGCTTGTAAAATCTGGGAAGTGAACAGATAAATGGTATGCTCAATAGAGCAACCCATCTAAAGCCCATAAGGTGAATTGCTAAAGATACTACTGTTATTGAGATTAGGTATTATTCTACAATACATCATCTTCTCTTGTGCTGAATGAAAGCAGCAATCCAGAGTGGGGTGGGGAAGGGACAGGGATGACAGAGTACAGATGTGTGGAGAATAGCATGCTGTCTGGTCATGCATTCAGCAACTAGATGGTTGCAGGACAAGAGTGCCAGGTGGCACAATTCAGAAAAGCTATTGGTGGAGGGGAGGATCCAGATGGCTCAGCTTGTGAAGCAGGAACTGAAATCAAACATCTTATGTTCAGCTGCATATTGCACCAGCCACGGTGTGGTCCAGTCTGCTGTTGGCCTGTGGACATTCATACTGATGGACAGCTGGCTGGTAGTTGTACCAACATAAGAAGTTGTGTAATGATTGCAGCAGAGCTGGTACCCTGCTATCCCTCCCCCTTCCCTGCTCCACTCAGGATTGCTGTTTTCGTTCAATGGAACTGTTTCATTATGGCTGTTGATAGCAATTGTGTTCATGAGGTCTACTTGGATAAGTGAATATGCATGTGTTTTCTTTTCTGAAGAAGGCTTTAGTTTTTTTGTTGCGCCCATCTGCGACTTTACAGTGAGTAGCATTCTGTGCTTTTCATAATACTGTTGGTTTTCCAACTTGGACTTTCCATAGTTTAAACTAATATCTATGCAGATAGATCCTACATAGCTACAAATCTTCATAATATATTATACTGTGATTTGTCATACATTGTAAGTAATTACCATCTCATTTAATTACACAATTATTCAACAACATGTGAGAGTGAATTAGATTGTAAAATACAATTAAGTAAATACATTTTTAGAAACTATATGCAGCATCAGCATGTAATAGGATTAGTACTAAGTTACTACTTGAAAACTTTACACAATTACAGAATTTTGGTGCTCTATACCAACCGCAATGTGAGTTCAGGTTCCCTTTTTGTTTTATCATCTGTTAAATTTGCACAGAAGATACCGTCATGTTGATAATCTTCAGAAGAATTGACTAAGCATAGACTGATGTGTCTATTATGACAGGGGGATGGCAGAAGTTTTAGTCCACCCTGCCCTGGCAGACCTGTCACTAATCCACAGTTTGCATCAGTGCCAGGATTTTCACTCCCCGTCCAAGGAAGAAAATTTAAACTGTGAGCAACAAATTGAATGTTTTTATACTTTTTGAGCAGATTACATTTACATACTTACTACACTTATTCTGTATATTGAAAACATTTCATTAGCTAACCATTACAAGAACACAAGCAGAGCTGTGAGCAAGGTTCAGGCATCATCCTTCCAAAAACAATTTTCACACACACTCTTCATCCCTATTTGAGTACAAGAAGGAGATTTTCTTCTTTTTTATCAGGCAGAACAATCTGACAGCTTGTTTACAGACAGGAGGCAGGAAATGTAGATCTCCACAACTAAAAATATACTTAGTTTCATAAATGAACTAAATGTTTACATTCTGGGAAGAATAAATGTTCATTGAAAATAAGTCTCAATTAATACAATTACCAGTTTATTCATATAATTTTTAATTGTGTAGTAATTAATGAACAGCAGAAAGGAAGCTGTAAAAATTTATTTAATTTGTAGCTTTTCTGCTAATTATGCATGATGTAAATTGACATTTTGTTTGAGTATGATGGGACAGTGGCTATTGCTGGGAATAGTGTATCAATAGTAATTGTAGGTTCTGGTTGTAGTCTACAAAAGCAGTTTATAATAGCTGCTTATCTATGATAACATATATTTTAAATCATTTCACATCTCTGAGAGTACTCCCTGATTATAAAATAACATAACATGAAGTGCAAATTAAAAAGTGAATTCATCACTACAACATTTACATCATCAACTGAGATGCCACTTTGACTACAATATTAGATTCACATTTGGGAACACTATGACTCAAGTAATCATCCAGCCCTCCACATTTATGGTACCCAAATTTTCCCTAAATTGCTTAAGGCAAATGGCAGGCTGGTTCCTTTCCATTAGTTCCTTTGAAAAAGAATCTCTTTCCCCATCCTTCCTTATCTGAGCTTGTGCTTCATGCCTACAGAATTCACTGTCAACATATTATTAAATCTCTGATCTTCTTTAGTATTTGTTCCAAGAGTGTTTCATTTTTTCCTGTAGTGAACAGCTCTAGTTTCTGAATTTTTACTCATGTTAACAAAATAAGACAGGTTTTTAAAACATTCCCTTCTGAATAGCACCATATGTGGTTCTCATTACATTTCAGATGACATGCTGTCCATGAAAATATATGACAACATGCCAGCTTGTCATATCCAATTCACAAATTCATACGCTTATGTCATATGGTATTATTTTTTAGGGTAATTCTTCTGATTCAAAAAGGGTATTTTTGGCTCAAAAATGGGCTGTTTGAGCTATGTGTGGTGTAAGTTCAAAAACCTCTTGTCGACCCCTATTCAATAGTCTGGGAATTTTGACATTGCCCTCACAGTATATATTTTCTTTAATGTCGTTTGTTGTTAGCAATATTAGCTTATTCCCAAGAGTTAGCAGCTTTCACTCAGTTAATACTAGGTGGAAATCAAATCTGCATGTGGAATGCACTTCCTTGACTCTTGTGCAGAAAGGAGTGCAGTATTCTGCTGCCTCCATTTTCAATAAGCTACCACAAGAACTCAAAAATCTTAGCAGTAGCCCAAACACTTTTAAGTCCAAACTGAAGAGTTTCCTCATGGCTCACTCCTTCTATTCTGTCGAGGAGCTCCTGGAAGAGCTAAAAAATTAAGCAAATTCCAGTGTTACATTCTTGATTTTCTTTATTTAAACTAACGACTTGTCGCCTGAATATGTTTCTTATATTTCATTTTATCTGTTTCTACAATCTACAACTGAATATGTTTCTTATATTTCATTTCATCTGTTTCTACAATCGTGTTATAATTTCATGTATTGACTCGTTCCATGACCATGGAGACTTCTCCTTAATGTAGTCCCACGGAACAATAAATAAATAAATAAATAATATAAACAAATTAGGACCTTTAAGTGAGCAATCACATTATAATGTATATGCTTAAAACAATAACACAGGAAACAAGTTGTCCATCATAAGATACACGCAGATGTAAAAAGTAATGCTGTTGTTAATCCTAAAATTGGTTTGATTACTACATTACTTTACCAGTACCTCTTAGTGGTGGTAATATGCACTAACCTTCCTGCAATCTCTGAGCAAACATACCCAGTCTGTTACAGGAGGTCTATCATTTAATGAAGACTCTGAACCATGATTAACTTGATATTTTTCACATGTATAAAATATTCCCAGAGATTATAGAAGCTATAGGTACCAGGCAAAATCCTGGGTCTGACTGAGGATTGAACTTTGGACATTTGGATCTATAGTCTAACATTTTCTGACTTAAACACCAAGCCAAATGATCTGTTTCTCTTTGTTACTCAGTCAACAAAAATCTGTAGAATGTGTTTACAAAATAAAAGATTCCACATAGGTGCCAAAACTTGTCTGGGTAATAAAAGAGTAGTGTTTTCCAGAAAGTGGTGTCATAAAAATTATATTCAACTTGGTAATATCACCCTCAGCCATGCTACAAGAAACAATTACACTGTTCATAGCAGTTCTGTGTTCATACTCCAAAGAATGGCAGTTTCTTTAAGGAGTTAACATCACATACATGACACAAAAGATAAATACATTAGAAACTGAAACAGCTTTCCTCTGCTGTGTACTGCAATGAGTACTTTTTTAAATAAATAAAGTGAATTCCTAAAGCATTCTAACAACTTTCATGAAAATTAGCACAATATTAAAGAAATATTGTTGCAAAATAGGACAGTAAAAGGAGATTCTAACTAAGAATTGGAGAAGTCCTTAATTACATCTTACTGGTGATTGAAGAAACCAATCAGAGAAGATCCTATTGTCTAATCCAGATGTTCACCTCATGCAGCCGTTAGTATCAATAAGGTGAACATCTTGATGGATCACTTAATTAGGGACAAATATAGATGGGCTGCTCACCAATGCACAATGCAGATAGTGTGGTACCAGATGGTTATATTTTAACTGATGGTGTTCTGAGTGCTGCGGTACAGGTTGTATACATCACATGATGATGAAATGTCATAGGTGTGTTCACCAACTGGTGTGCTCATAAAGGATGCTGATAAAATAACAATCCACTTTCTGCCATCAGGTCAATATATGGTACTGTAAGCAGTCAGAATGTGGTTTGGGTGCAGGAAAAGAGGATGAACAATCAAACACATGATAATGGTGGTTCTAACATGTTTATTAGGATATCATCACAAGTTACAATATGTGTTCAGTGTGGTCTTCTGAGTCAGCAAAATGCTACATCCATAACATGCCATGGTTGACAACTGCTCACAGCATATGCAGTGTAATCAGAGTTATATGATATCATATGCTATTCTTCAGATCAGGAAGAGTTTGAATACATCCATGATAGACATGATCTGTCAACTAATCCCACAACCAGAAGCTAAACAGATTCAGGTCGGAAGATGTGGAAGGCTACACATCTTGAAACTGCTTAGAGATGATGTGGTCATTATCAAAGATTTCTCGAAGCAAATCTTCCACTTGTCAAGCAACATCTGGTGTCACCACATCTTGCATTAAAATAATAGTGTGGACACAAGTGCATTCATCTAAAGCTGGAATCACATGTTGCACCAGGAAGTCTTCATAATGTGTAGATGTCACTTTACACCTGACAGGCCTGTGACATGTCATCTTCTTAAAGAAAATGGAGTGAGAATGAAGAACCTTGTGAAACCCCACAACACAGTCACATAAGCTGAGTGCAGTGGATGTTCCTGCATAACATGTGGCAGAGTAGAACCCCTAATCCAACAGTTCTTTGGATTAATGGTACTGTGCAGAGTAAAATGTGCCTCATCCGTCCAAAGAATATTCCCCCGCCATATGTCATCCATTTCCATTATGCCAATAAATGAAAGGTCAAGGCATGGTGTTGTAGCCTATCTTGGGGCTTCATTTGGTGTGCATTCTGAATCTTGTAGGGATACCAGTGTAAAACATGCTGCAAAATTTTTCAAACTGTTGATCAGGAGAGAGGCAACTCCCAAGACACAGCTTGTGCACTGTTTTCAGAATTTGAGGCATGTGCTGCACAATTGGGTATAGCTATAGCAACTTCACCAACAACTGCCATGGGAATGGGCTGCCTCCCTCTCCATGCTGCACCACCTAATTCACCTGTTCCTTCAATTTCTTGATTGTATTCTTTAACTCATTTATTGATAAGGAGCCTCTATGCAGCTGTTTCTGTTGCCGATATTCACGCAATGCAGTGCTGCTATTGCTGCTATTCTGATAAAATAATTTTCCCAGCACTGTATGATCTTTCTTCTCAACAGCCATTGTGCCTGATATGGAAAACTTCAACCTTCTTCCCTCTACACTAGCAGTCACTTCACAAAAGAAATCAACGCACATCGCCAAGTGACAAACAGCATATTGACATCAAAACAGAAACATTTCACATTCTCTCCGCTTACAGTGCCATATTTTCACATGGTGGCAGAAAATGGAACTATTATTTTTTCAGCAGGGATTAATGAACATACCTATGGTGTTTCAGTATCCTGTGACATATGCAGCCCACACTGCAACACTTGGAACACTGTCAGTTTAATTATAACCAGCCGATATATCAAAGTCTGCTATAATGAGGGTTAAATGTATTATACAAAGGACAAAATGACTGGTTTCCAAATGATCATGTTGATAGGGGACTACAGATCTCTGCTTGTACATGAACAGCTAGCGAATCCCAGGCTCTGATTCAGAAGCACTTAACTTTGGGCTGTGTACAATCTCTATGGAGTCTGGCAGACAAGAGTACCTTGGCAGCCTCTGCTGCCATATACAGGTTCATAAGACAAGTGAGCTGATGGATTTCAGGTAATGGTGCAGGTCATGGAGGAAGTTCATTTACATCCATACCTCCACATTTCTATGCAAACTAGAGCAAAATAGACAATACCCAGGAAATCAGAAACCAAAATACTTCTACTACTTTTCATTTAAGTAAAATAAATTGTACAACTCTTAAGATTTAAAGACAGGTCAGTGGTCAATGGAACTGGAAGAGGAATACATAAGATAAAATGAGTTATCAGAAAAACAGTGAAGAAAATGAAGGCAAAATAGAGTTAAATGCAACAAATGAATGAAGATAATGAGACTATTCAGGGCATTAAATAAAAAAAGTCACCATGATTTCAGGATCAAAGAGGTAGATACGTAGAAGAATAGATAGATGGATAGATAGATAGATAGAGTTGAGTGAATGAGGCAAAAATACATAATTTAAGTATGAGAGTTCTTTGAAACTCGGATAGTATATCAATGCGATGGGCTTGATGGAACTTTCTGTTGGGTTTCATTCATCATTCTGATATATGCTTGCTTGCATTACAGTGAGCTATTGCAAAATGAGCCATTTCTTTATTACTTATTCTTTATTTGCTTCACTTCCTTGTTCATAATATCTACCAAGAATGAGTTCTGTAGCTTACTTTTTTTTTATTTGTACATATGATTTTTTTCTCATAACGTATGGAACATATATATTTACCTCAATCTTTCCTTCACGTCACCAGCTGTAGAATTTGAAATTTTTCTCACATCTCCCCAAAATGCATATATATTGTAGAGATGTAATGTACTGTAAAACTTTTCAGTGTCTAAGTCATTTAATATCTGAAGAATGCTTTTGTCTGATCCACGTTCCTTGCACAAGTTAAAAGCACTCTGCCAATCTGTAGGTGGTATTATGTTCACACAATATCGTGAACTGGGGCTCTCCGCTGAAAAGACTGCAAGAAATGTTTTACATTTAAACTGAATTATTGTAATACGTGAATATGCATATAAAAATTAACAATTTTTCTCTGATTAACAACTAATTTGATATAGTTCATACACACTGCAAATATTTATAAGAATTTATTTTAAACACTTACCATGCCAATACAAAATTCAGTGGCTTTTGCAAAAGATTTAAGATCTTTTGCTGTGTTTGGCTGAAGAAAATGACTTAAATTGTAATTGATGTAAAGTTCTTACACATATCACACATTCTTAACTAACAATTTTGAATGTAGTAAATTAAACTCATTGAGAGACAACACTTACCTTCACTAAGCACAGCTCTCAATCAAAATAATACATTCAGGGTGTTACAAAAAGGTACAGCCAAACTTTCAGGAAACATTCCTCACACACAAATAAAGAAAAGATGTTATGTGGACATGTGTCTGGAAACGCTTAATTTCCATGTTAGAGCTCATTTTAGTTTCGTCAGTATGTACTGTACTTCCTCGATTCACCACCAGTTGGCCCAGTTGAAGGAAGGTAATGTTGACTTCGGTGCTTGTGTTGACATGCGATTCACTGCTCTACAGTACTAGCATCAAGCACATCAGTACGTAGCATCAACAGGTTAGTGTTCATCATGAACGTGGTTTTGCAGTCAGTGCAATGTTTACAAATGCAGAGTTGTCAGATGCCCATTTGATGTATGGATTAGCACGGGGCAATAGCCGTGGCGCGGTACGTTTGTATTAAGACAGATTACCAGAACGAAGGTGTCCCGACGGAAGACGTTCGAAGCAATTGATCGGCATCTTAGGGAGCACGGAACATTCCAGCCTATGACTCACGACTTGGGAAGACCTAGAATGACGGGACACCTGCAATGGCCAAGGCAATTCTTTGTGCAGTTTACGATAACCCTAATGTCAGTGTCAGAGAAGTTGCTGCTGTACAAGGTAACTTTAACCACGTCACTGTATGGAGAGTGCTACAGGAGAACCAGTTGTTTCCATACCATGTACAGCATGTGCACGCACTATCAGTAGCTAATTGGCCTCCATGGGTACATTTCTGCGAATGGTTCATCCAACAATGTGTCAATCCTCATTTCAGTGCAAATGTTCTCTTTACGGATGAGGCTTCATTCCAACGTGATCAAATTGTAAATTTTCACAATCAGCATGTGTGGGCTGATGAGCATCCTCACGCAATTGTGCAATCATGTCATCAACACAGATTTTCTGTGAACGTTTGGGCAGGCATTGTTGGTGATGTCTTGATTGGCCCCATGTTCTTCAACCTACGCTCAGTGGAGCATGTTATCATGATTTCATATGGGATATTCTACCTGTGCTGCTAGAACATGTGCCTTTACAAGAACGACACAACATGTGGTTCAGGCACGATGGAGTTCCTACACATTTCAGTCGAAGTGTTCGTACGCTTCTCAACAACAGATTCGGTGACCGATGGATTGGTAGATATGGACCAATTCCATGGCCTCCACGCTCTCCTGACCTCAACCCTCTTGACTTTCATTTATGGGGGCATTTGAAAGCTCTTGTCTACACAACCCCGATACCAAATGTGGAGACTCTTCATGCTTGTATTGTGGACGGCTGTGATACAATACGCCATTCTCCAGGGCTGCATCAGTGCATCAGGGATTCCATGTGACGGAGGGTGGCTCTGAGCACTATGGGACTTAACATCTATGGTCATCAGTCCCCTAGAACTTAGAACTACTTAAACCTAACTAACCTAAGGACATCACACAACACCCAGTCATCACGAGGCATAGAAAATCCCTGACCCCACCGGGAATCGAACCCGGGAACCAGGGCGCGGGAAGCGAGAACGCTACCGCACGACCACGAGCTGCGGACGCGCGATGGAGGGTGGACGCATGTATCCTCGCTAACGGAGGACATTTTGAACATTTCCTGTAACAAAGTGTTTGAAGTCACACTGGTACGTTCTGTTGCTGTGTGTTTCCATTCCATGATTAATGTGATTTGAAGAGAAGTAATAAAATGAGCTCTAACATGGAAAGTAAGCGTTTCCGGACACATGTCCACATAACATATTTTCTTTCTTTGTGTGTGAGGAATGTTTCCTGAAAGTTTGGCCGTACCTTTTTGTAACACCCTGTATAAAAATAAATAATGACTGTAACATATTTATGAGAAAAATAGGTTTTTTCTTCAGGAATTGTATGAGTTTCTGTGGGAGCAGATCACTAGGAAGCCAAGATAAGAGGGTCCAACTTGTTGGAAAGGCAGTGGGTGGTGTAGTTATGTCTCTTTATTTGTATGGCTTTGTGCATTGTACTTCACCATTGTTATGTTTCTTTTCTCCTCTCACAACTAATTAAGAAATAAGATTTTAAAAGATCAAACTGCTCAGTATTTAACTATGGAAATAATATATATACTGTACATAAAATTTGACACTACTCTTGCACAGCTACAGGGTTTGGACAAAAATATGGAAACACCAAAAACACATCATATTACTGTGTCTAAAATAGTATAAGAGACATGTTTACATTCAAAACAGATTCCAGTCGTCTTGAGAAATAATGTTGTTGTCATACTTTGCATATTTCCATTCTGTTCTCTCCTATGGCATAATCTTCTGGGGAAATGCTGCAGGTGTTGAAAAAGTCTTCAGAATACAAAAATGAGCAGTGAGGCTAATATGTGGGGTCCCTAATGGGACATCTTGCAGAGGTCTCTTCAAATCTCTCAGGATACTTACCATCACAGGTCAGTATATATACTCACTGATGTTATTTGTAGCCAACAACAGGGAACTGTTTCAGAAAAATTGTGACATCCACAACCATGACTCAAGACAGGTGAAAAATTTTCATCAAGGCTCTGCATCTCTCACTAAAGTACATAGGGGAGTTACTGAGTCAGGTATTAAGGTCTTCAATAAGCTCCCCATCAATATAAAAAAGGAAATAAATAACGTACAGGTTTTCAAAAGAAAGCTAAAATTATTTCACATTGAACAAACTTTCTATAAAATGAATGAATACTTAGAGTTATGATGTACAAGAGTGGGGGAAACTGCCTAAGAAAAGCACTCCCTTAAAGAAAAAGTGTGGTGCTGTTACTTGTAGTTTAACTGAAATTGTGGTGATAAAATGTAAATTTATCTGTTTCATTATGAGAAAATGTGAACTCCCATGTATCCCACTCTCTTGAGCATTCACTTAAACCTCTTCTTAAGGAATGCAGTTAAAACTTGCATTCATTCAAACCATGACCACGAAGAAAATTTACTTCCTTATATATGTCAGTAGCATAAAAATATGCACTGTCACTTACTCTACTATTTTAAACAATCACTTAAACTGTTTTTGGCATAATGCAGGCTTTAATACTGCATGCAAGTAATTGTTCTTGTAAAATAAACCAATGTCTGTGCAATGTGATGTATAAATGTTAATGTACTACTGTAATTGCGTCAATTGACTTGTCCTATATTACTTGTACACTGGCTGTATAATGTGTAATCAACAGGACCAAATAAATAAATAAAATAAATAAAAAATGAAATGTATACAGTCAGGTACTGTATGGTTTTCAAGGCAATTTTATACCATTCTTTTTGCAAAATGATGCCAAGTTCAGGTGACAATGATGATGGAGGTGGATAGCCATCATGCAGCCTTCACTCCAAAGTAGACTACAAAGGATGTTGAGATGCAGTGACTATGATGGCCAAGGGAGATGTGGAAATTCATCCTTGTGCTCACAAAACCAGTCCTGGATGATACAAGCTGTGGGAACAGGGGTCTGGTTGTCTTGGAACACAGCATCATCATTGGGGAACCTTGGCAGTAATGCCACGTTTCAGAGTAACCATGGGGCTCATGGGATACCATCGTAGCTGATCCCCTGCCACATTTCATACTTGGACGCAAACTAGGCTGCTAGTTGGAAACAGTGAGAAACAAGAATTATCCAACCAAATGACTTTGTTCCATTGCTCCACAGTGCCAAGTTTTATGGCTCTGGCATGGGCATTTGCATCACTGATGAATGGTTTTGGAATTCCAGCTCACCCTGTGATTCCCAGATTATGGAGTTCCATTCACATTGTTTTGGTGCAGACAGGATTCAGACATTCATTTCTGCAATTCTGTCATGATTACTCAACACACACTTTCACCCACATTGTTACTTAGCAGCTGATATTTTCCAAATTTCCCTGTATGCAGTATAAATCTTCGATACAATGCTTCCACTTTGACTCCCTTGGTTATGGAAGAAGCCACTATATGAGTATCAACAATTTGCCTATTACCTCCAACATAAAGCACTAAAAACTGCACTAAACACTGTTCTGACAATTACTGACATTTGCAATGTATTTAAGATACTGCACAGGTGCCATTCGTTGTCAGATATGACAGTACAATCTACAGGCTTGCCAGGCATCTGCATTTACGAGTATGTTCAAACACGGATTTCTCATGGTGTTTCCATATTCTTAGAAAAAAATTTCTTTTATTTCTGTCTATGATCAGAAAATTGTTAGGTCCTTGGACTAAAATTTATGGTCAGCAATGATCTGCAGAAAAACATGGAAGAAACATAAATATGACTGGTGGATTGTCTACAGCTTAATACAATAAAATAGGCCATAATGAAAATTATTACTGACATAAATGTGGAAAACATGCACTTCAAATGTGACTACACATACCTGTTTCCATATTTTTGTTCAACCCATGTGTATTACATATGGAAAGCAGGTAATATCATTTACCATTCTGTTTGCATTCTGACTACTTCTCCTCTCATCTACTACCCTGCCTGTTGAGACATCTAACTATTTTCTCTGATCACAAATTGTTTTGTTTTGTACCACCTTGATCACATGCTTAGTTAGTTTGTGTATTACACACAGACACACTATGTCCAAAAAAGAAAAAAAAGCGGAAAAGATTGGTATGTTGTATGGGAAGCTAAACTAATCAGTTTTAAGGGTGGGATGCAACTCTTTAGTCATCTATACTGTGGATGAATAATGACCTGAGCTTAATAACATTCCTGCACATGTGCTACATTCCTCCATATAGCCCTAATGTGCATCCTACTGTGAACCTTGTGTGATCTGCCAGTACAGTAATGTTTTTGACTGCAATATGACACATACTAGTACACAGCTGCAGAAATGACTGACATGTTGCTTGCACACAGCAAAGCAGATTGAAATTGGAGAGCTGCTGAAAGATTGTATGTGGAATGTTTTCCAATTAGACTTACCACACATCATTCCTCATTCATGGCCATTAAAAGACAACTCAGAGAAGCTGGAAAGTTGCACATGTGTATTTTCTATCTGGGGTGTGTCCATTGTACAGTAAAGTAGTAACACTTTGTGCCTGATACCATCCACAGTCTATTGTTTGTCCTTTGTTAGGTGCTGAAATGTGTTGTGGGTCCTCCAGACTCAGCTTGAACACTACATTTGGAGAGGGATGTGCTGACGATTTTCAAAATGGATCCAGCCACCAGCACTCGTCATGTGGCACAAGTGCTGCACGCAGACAAAAATGCTGTGTGGCATGTTGTCCATGAACACAGGCTCCATCCATAGCATCTGCAGAAAGTCCAGGCATTACAGGAGGAGGACTACCCCTGATGAGTACAGTTTGAGCAGTGGTATTTACAACAGTGCATACTCCAGCCACAATTCTCAAGCTTGGTGCTATTCACAGATGAAGGCATGTTACTAAATATGGCATAAATAAAACTGTACAACACGCATATTCAGGCAGACAAAAATATGCATGCGCAGGTGATTCAAAATCATTCACACAGGGTCAATATTATCATGTGGATAACTGGAGACCATATCACTGGGTCATAGCTTCCGTCAAACAGACGAAGAGGACGAATCTATCTCACATTTATCAGAGATGTTTTGCCTGCCCTATTGTCATGTTTGGATGGAATGTAGATGCAATATGGAGCTCCAGCACACTTTGATGTCAATATAATCACTTCAACATTGCAATTGATGGATTAGTAGGGGTGGAACAGTTTCATGGTCCGCATAGTTGCCAGGTCTGACACCTCTTGGCTATTTTCTATGGTGTAGTATGAAGAGTATGGTGTATGGCACATCTTTAGTCAGCAGAGGACTTTATTGCTTGAGTTCACAGAGCAACTGAAATATTTCAAAGACATCTACACATATTGGCTCATGTGCATGAGGCTCAGAACCACCAATGTAGGCCCTATGTTGATGTAGAAGGTACACAGTACACAGCCTATTTGTAATGCAGACAGTGTGATGAGCTAGGTTTACTGACATAATGTGCAACACACACATATTTCAGGCTTTGACACTCTCCAGTGTCCAAGCTGTGCATTTCTGAATATGGGTTCCTTGTTGAAAAGCGATTAGTGAGCCTTCCCAAAAAACAACATACGATTATAATCAGTGTTTTTTGTGACATACTGTGTGTGTGTGTGTCTGTGTGTTTTTCAATGCTCTTTTTGACCAACAAAATTACTGTGCATAGCCATATGCATAATGGAGGTAAAGGTAAACATGCATTCTCAGGACATTTTGGTAGAGTGCACTGTGTCTCCAATTGTAAAAAGGACAAGATGGTTTGTGTACACTCTTCTAAGTGTCAACATATCCCAAACTCTCATTTCAACCTTAGACTGTGTGAGCATTCTTACTTTGCAGGAAGAAGGGCTGTCACCAAAAAATGTTGCCGATCAAAATGTTGTACAATACAACAATGGTGTGAGCTTTCCCAAAAACATACTAATTATAGTCAGTGTTTTTTGGGACATCCTGTGTGTCAGTGAGCAGGTGGCCACTCCTTCAGCAGTGCCCGAGCAGGCACATGGGGGCAAAGGCTTGCTGGTTATTGGGAGCTCCAACGTTAGGTGGTTGATGGAGCCCCTTAAGGAAATATCATACAGGGCTGGAAAGAAATCCAACGTGCACTCGGTGTGTCTGCTGGGGAGCCTCATGCAAGATGTGGAGGCAGCCTTGCCTGCGGCTATCGAGCGTACCTGGGTGCAGTCGTCTGCAAGTAGTTACTCACGTTGGCACCAATTATGCCTGTCACTTGGGTTCTGAGGCGATCCTCAGTTCATACAGGTGGCTGGTGGATTTGGTGAAGACCGCTGGCCTCGCATGCGGGGTGCAAGCAGAGCTCTCTATTTGCAGCATCGTTCCCAGAGTGGATCGGGGTCCTTTGGTTTGGAGCTGAGTGGACGGTATCAACCAGAGGCTTCATCAACTCTGTGATGGTCTTGGCTGCAGATTTCTAGACTTGCACTACTGGGTGGGGAATTGTAGGACTCCCCTAGATAGGTCAGGGGTGCACTACACAAAGGAAGTGGCTACTCGGGTAGCAGAGTACTTGTGGCGTGCACATGGGGGTTTTTTAGGCTAGCCGGCCGGAAAGGCTGAGCAGTTAAAGGCCCTACAGTCTGGAACCGCACTGCCGCTGCGGTCGCAGGTTCAAATCCTGCCTCGGGCATGGATGTGTGTGATGTCCTTAGGTTAGTTAGGTTTAAGTAGTTCTAAGTTCTAGGGGACTTATGACCACAGCAGTTGAGTCCCATAGTGCTCAGAGCCATTTGAACCTTTTTTTTCTTAGGCTAGGCAGTAGTGCGAGGTGTCCTGATGAACACTCACCAGTCAACATGCAGGCAGGGAAATCAGGACGTGCTCAATGTAAAGACACTTCAGCTATCAAGATGTTAGCAGAAAATTTTCAGAGTGTTTGGAATAAAGTTCCTGAATTTATTGCCCTCCAGGAAGCATGTTGCGCGCAAATTATTCTCAGGACTGAGACCTGGCTGAACCCTGAGATAGGAAGTTCTGAAATATTTAGTGAGGGTTGGAACGTGTATCAGAAAGACAGATTAGAGACCATAAGAGGTGGTGTCTTCATTGCAGTAGACAGAAATATTGTGTCTACTGAGGTCGAAGTAGAGTGTGATTGTGAAGTTATCTGGACACGTTTAACAGGGCTAAGGGAAATAAAGTTAATTGTGGGGTGTTATTACCAGCCACCAGGTTCCACCGTGACAGTTCTAGAATCATTCAAAGGAAGTCTACATTCTGTATCGCTATATTAGTCGGAGGTGACTTCAACCTACCTAGTATAGACTGGGATGTCTATGGATTCATTACAGGTGGTACAGACAAGCCGTCGTGTGAATTACTTTTGAACACATTATCCAAAAACTTTATTGAGCAGCTAAATTGACAGCCAACGCGTAATGGAAATTATTTAGATCTGGTATACATGAACAGGCCAGACCTCATCGATGGTGTCAATGTTGAGACAGGGATTAGTGATCCTGATGTTGTCATTACAACTATGGTTACCAAAGTTAAAAAGTCAGTCAAGAAGGCTAGGAGAGTATTCTTACTAGAAAGAGCAGATAAGCAGCTGTTAGCATCCCACTTAGTAAATGAATTGACTTCATTTTTACTTCCGGTACGATGGACATGAAAGAATTATGAGCAAATTTTAAACACATTTCAAATCATGCATTGGACAAGTATGTGCCAAAAAAAGTGGGTTACGGATGGAAAAGACCCACTGTGGTTTAACAGCGCAATTTGGAGAATGTTCAGGAAGCAAAGGCAGTTGCACTCATGGTACAAGAAATATCGGGTAAATGAGGACAAGCAAAAGTTAGTAGAGATTCATGCTGCTGTAAAAAGAGCGATGCACAAAGCATTCAACCACTACCACCATCATACCTTAGCAAAAGATCTTGCTGAAAACCCAAGGAAATTCTGGTCTTATGTAAAATTGGTAAGTGGGTCAAAGGCTTCCATCTAGTCACTCACTGATCAGTCTGGCCTGGCAACGGAAGACAGCAAAACGAAAGCTGAAATTTTAAATTTAGCAAGTGCAGGTGACACCTGTATATAAGAAGGGTAGAAGGATGGATCCTCAAAATTACAGACCATCGGTTTGTTGCAGGATTCTCGAACATATTCTCAGTTCAAATATAATGAATTTCCTTGGGACAGAGAAGTTGCTGTCCATGCATCAGCATGGCTTTAGAAAGCATTGCTCCTGTGAAACACAACTTGCCCTTTTTTCACATGATATCTTGTGAACCATGGATGAAGGGTATCAGACAGATGCCATATTCCTTGACTTCCGGAAAGCATTTGACTCAGTGCCCCACTGCAGACTCCTAACTAAGGTACGAGCATATGGGATTGGTTCCCAAAGTATGTGAGTGGCTTGAAGACTTCTTAAGTAATAGAACCCAGTATGTTGTCCTCGATCGTGAGTGTTCATCAGAGGTGAGGGTATCATCTGGAGTGCCCCAGGGAAGTGTGGTAGGTCCGCTGTTGTTTTCTATCTACATAAACGATCTTTTGGATAGGGTGGATAGCAATGTGTGGCTGTTTCCTGATGATGCTGTGGTGTACAGGAAGGTGTTGTCGTTGAGTGACTGTAGGAGGATACAAGATGACTTGGACAGGATTTGTGATTGGTGTAAGGAATGGCAGCTAACTCTAAATATAAATAAATGTAAATTAGTGCAGATGAATAGGAAAAAGAACCCTGTAATGTTTGAATATTCCATTAGTAGTGTAGCACTTGACACAGTCAGATCGATTAAATATTTGGATGTAACATTGCAGAGCAATATGAAATGGGACAAGCATGTAATGGCAGTTGTGGGGAAGGCGGATAGTCGTCTTTGGTTTGTTGGTAGAATTTTGGGAAGATGTGGTTCATCTGTAAAGGAGACCGCTTATAAAACACTAATATGACCTATTCTTCAGTACTGCTTAAGCATTTGGGATCCGTATCAGGTCGGATTGAGGGAGGACATAGAAGCAATTCAGAGGCGGGCTGCTAGATTTGTTACTGGTAGGTTTGATCATCACGCGAGTGTTACGGAAATGCTTCAGGAACTCGGGTGGGAGTCTCTAGAGAAAAGGAGGCATTCTTTTCATGAATTGCTACTGAGGAAATTTAGAGAACCAGCATTTGAGGCTGACTGCAGTACAATTTTACTGCCACCAACTTACATTTCACGGAAAGACCGCAAAGATAAGATAAGAGAGATTCGGGCTTGTACAGAGGCATAAGGCAGTCATTTTTCCCTTGTTCTGTTTAGGAGTGGAACAGGGAGAGAAGATGTTAGTTGTGGTATGAGGTACCCTCCGCCATGCACTGTATGGTGGATTGCGGAGTATGTATGTAGATGTAGATGTAGATGTAGATGCCTTAGTGATGATGGTGTCATGTTTCTGTAGTTTCTTTCTCAGTTTTGTCAGTGTTATGGAATCTGTATTGTTTCAGTTCCCCCTATTTTCTTTCATCTGTGCTATTATGTTTTTGACTTCATTACTGAATAGCTCTCATCAGACCATCAGACCAATGTTTACCTCACTTGTTTTGTTTCTGTTTTCCTGTGTGAGAATGCTTTCTGATTCAACCATGAGCTTTTCTATGTATTTTTTGCCAATCTCTGTGGTGATGTGTTTCAGACCTTTTTTGAGTTGTTGTATTTCTTCTGTATGCAAAACAGTGTCAGTAAGGTTGACTAGTCTTTGATAGAAGTGGTGTTTTCCATAAGACTGGGTGTAATTTATGGCTTTGTTGGGTGTTTGTTTAGCTTTTAACTGTTGAATATGTTTGGGGACAGCTGAAACTTGCAATGTGTCATCACAAGTACCTGCTTTGCACACTGACTAATCTCACAACTGCCATTGTCAAAGAGTGGGAGTGGAACTACTTGAGTAATGATGTCTTGAAAACCTTGTGGACAACCTCTCAATGAGGATCAAAGCATGTTTCAGTCCATAGCATGGAACAATATGATACTGAATGTTAGCCAGCAGCAGATTTTAATTTCACAGATTGTCTTTATTTTAATTACTGTTTTTTCCTTATTTCACATCATTCTTTCAATGTCTGCCCCTCTTAAATATAAGCCCATATATGTTTGCAGATATGTTAAGTGGAACGATATTCTTTTCGAACATTTCTAATCACCATACAGATATTTTAACCTTTTCTAACAGGCCCAGGTTTTCAATAAAAATCATTTAATGATTCATGCCTACGTACTAACTTATAATGCCAAATGCCAATAGCACAACATCTAACTTTCTGGCCTAAGTTAAATCTCAAAAGAATGCAGAACATTCATACTTAATTTTACACTTATGAAACTTTGTTATGATAAAATATCATTCCATGTAGTTTTACTTTTGTTTGAATTTATATTGTGTGGAGGCTAGGGTCTTTGTAGGATTGTTTGTTGTTGTGAAGTAACGAGGTAATAAATGATAATGTGCTAATGAGTAGATGATGTGGTGTGTGCATCATTATTCTGACAATGTTAATTTCCCTTTCAGTATTAAAATCATATGGTGACTTTCTAGGATTCTCTGTAGTCAGTAAATTTTCAGGGTATATTTCGTGACAGATTAAAATATGCTGTAATAGCACACATACCCATAAAACTGGAGATAAGCAAACCATCTCTAGTAGTTCTGGATTTGTTTTGCAATTTGGTACACAGTTTTAGTCTGCCAGAAAGTTTCAAAACAAAACACTCTGCTGCACTGTGAAAGATGCATTATGGAGTTTTAATTACAGACCCATTTAATGTTTTACAGTCTTTTTCAAAATTTTTGAGAAAATGCCTGTGACAGATGTTGACTCACTTTTCTAAGATGAACTAGTTAACTGTCTCACTGTTTGGCTTTCATGAAGGATTCTGCCAAGGGAAAGCCAAACAAGACTTCACAAATGATGTCCTAAGAAAATTTACCCTGCATAACATTTTCTTCTGGACATGTGTAAACATTTTTTGTATATATTATGAAGGATAAAAACGTGATGTGCATTTTACTAATGTTAAGTGCTAATAAATAAATAAATACATACTTTTATTATTGGGTTTCAAGAGAAAATCAAGTGTCATTCATGTATTTTAATTACATGAATTTAACATTTGCTGTCTACTGAAGAATAAACCAAAACTAAATTACATCATTAACAATTTACTCACAGCTTAGACTTGTCACCTGATCTGCATTCAGTATGAGGACAGCAACCCAAAGAATGTGACTCATTTGCTTCTATAGGTAGCAGAGTTATGGAAGCCGCTACACTGTCTTGCAGTCTAATAATTCTGAAAATAAAATATAATAGGCTTTAAAGATGAATTTTCAAATAAGAAAAAGTTCCTTAATCTAATACCGACAATTCAGTAATAGAACTAGAATTTTCCTCATTTAAACTCTTTCTCTTGTTTTGTGTCATCCAACAACTGAGAGATATGGAGGTGCCATTAACACTTGAGCAGGTGCACCCCAGTATAAGGTGCACCATCCAAAAATAACATTGTTTTGCACCATTCCATTGTTGTTTTGCGTTTGTAAGCCTGTACCTATAACTTCTATAGTTTCAGCTAACACAGTAATAGGTTGTGTTGTCATATGTCCAAATGAGCAGGAGTAATATAAAATAAACAACAATACAGGTGAAAAAAATTTTACGATACATGCAAGGAAATGCCCCAGATTCTGAGCTAACAGCACAATTCCACAATGAGGCAGTTATCTACTAGTATCCATACAAAAGTTCTGATGTGGCCGTGGTTTTTTACGCTTTGAGAGAGTAATTACTGTGGGTTAACATTTGTATGTGACAATAGACAGATATAGTGAAATGTTTATTTTATTATTGTTTAACTTAACAGTGATTTTACTCATATAATGTAAGTTTATTTTATCTTTGTTTACTTAAACTAAGATTAAATTGTGTTTCTTCTCATACATGTTTACCTTGGTAGCATAAGGACAATTATTCTTTACATCTGTATAAAGTGAGCTGCACACTCGCTTGTGTTATAAAAAACAGCACACCTGCTCGAGGGTTAAATCTCAACAGCTGAAAATGTATTTGAATGAACTGGGAGATGGGGATATACTAGACATGGCCTACACCTGAATAGGAGAGAGAAAGGTAGATTGGACAAGCTTCTTGCAGGTAATATATTGGAGGGTGGATACCATCACACGAAGCAAGATCTCTGTGTTTACTGATGTCAGAGAGGTTAAGGTTAGAATCGGGATTCAGGCTCCCTGTTTTGAAATAAGTCAAACTAACAGAAGAGCTACACAAAATGCTGAATAATGTACAGAAAAGTAAGGTCAGCTTATTTCATCAATTTATTTGATTTATTTGCTCGGCATATACAAGGCAAATATTACAGTGTCATTACAATCCACCAGGATATTACAACACTACACAATGCTACTTATAGTTTTGAGCCAATCTATGGCTAGGTCAGGCAGGTAATGTATGTCCTTCAGTTCACCACTATATCCTACCACTTCACACACCAGTAGGTGGTCCATTGTCTGGATTTCACCACATTCACATACGGGACTCTCCGCAAGTCCCCACTTATTCATTAGATGTTTGCATCTTCCCACACTTGTTCTAAGGCAATTTAAGGCAACTCAGAGCTTCTGAGGGAGATCAGAACCATTTATCTTCTTGCTTGGGTCATCAATAAGCTTTTGGTTCTTGTGTGTCCCTTTGCGCCATGATTCCCCCCAGGTTAGCTTTGGGTCAAAGTCCTGTAATTCCCTGCCAATCTTCCAAAAGGGGGACCTAGATTTTAGCCTGTTGATGGGTGATACACCAAGACTTATCACCCATCAACAGGCTAAAATCTAGGTCCCCCTTTTGGAAGATTGGCAGGGAATTACAGGACTTCGACCCAAAGCTAGCCTGGGGGGAATCATGGCGCAAAGGGACACACAAGAACCAAAAGCTTATCGATGACCCCAGCAAGAAGATAAATGGTTCTGATCTCCCTCAGAAGCTCTGGGTTGCCTTAAATCGCCTTAGAACAAGCATGGGAAGATGCAAACATCTAATGAATAATTGGGGACTTGCGGAGAGAACAGATTAGTAAGGTAGAAGAGCTTCTTGTCTGTTTGGAAAATTAAGAGAGCACTGAAAAGATGGTCATCCTATGCCTATCTGAGCACCACATAACTGCAGGATTAGATAAGGTGCATAGAAAAGATTGCACTCTAGCAGCTTACCCATGCCGAACTAATATGGAAAGAGGAAGAGTTGTTACATTTATTAAGACAAAGCACAAGTTCAAAAACATAGAGGCAAATAGATTTTGTAGTGATCGTCACTTAGAAGTTTGTGCTTGTGAATTAAAGCTGAAAAATAGTTCACTTTTAATTGTAACTGTGTCTGCAGCTTGTGGTCTCACGGTAGCCTTATCGCTTCTCAAGCATGGGGTCCCGAGTTCGATTCCCGGCAGGGTCAACGATTTTCACCTTCCCTGAGATGAGTGGGTGTTGTTTTTTGTCTTCATCATCATCATCATCATTCATCCCCATTATGGTTGGAGGAAGGCAACAGCAAACCACCTCCATTAGGAACCTGCCTAGTACGGTGGTGCGGGTTTTCCACATCGTTCCCCTACTCTCTGTCAAGAAGCATGGGACTTCATTTCCATTTCCAATTGTAGCAGTATACAGATCCTTACTGGGAGGTTTTGAAATGTTTATAAGGAATCTGGATTCCTTATTGTGCTATCTGTCAGAGATCAACAAGCACTTAATAGACTTTGTGACTTCAGTGTAGATTTTCTAGAGTATACTGATAGGAAAACTGATCTGGAAACCTTCCTGGGATCCTATAATTTGATCTCAATGAGTAACTTTCCAAGATGGATGGATAAAGACAATAGCATCCTGATTTATAATTTCCTCTTTTGTGAAGCTCAAAGTAAGAAAGTACCTGTTTACCCAGTAACAAACACTCTCTCATCATAACGCACAGATAGTTAGGACAAATAACATAATGCCTTACAGTATGGATACTCCTCAATGGAAATCAGTTAGAATAATTAATGAATCCAGGACAAAAGCTTTTAAGAATAATTTGCAAGAGCTAATCTGGGATGAAATTTATAAAGAACCAAATCCTAACATAAAATTTAATCAATGCCATGATAAATTCACATCATTATTTGAAAATAGTTTCCCACATGTGCTAATCAGAAAAGACATTAGACAGCCATGTAAAAGACATGGATCAATAGAGGGATTAAAGTATCTTGTGAAAGGAAGTGGTTGATATTGTTTAGATGAACAAGTAGAGATCCTGCAGTAGCAGCACACTACAAAAGCTATTCAAAATTACTAAGAAAGGTTTTTACAAAAATCATGGAATATGCACTTTATGTCAAAAATCAGTAATTCCAACATGAGACTTAAGGCTGTAGGGAATATACTGCAATGAGAGACAGGTCAACCAGCCACAGAACAGGATAACACCACTAACAAACTGAATGGAATGGCTATACGACAACTGTTCAAAAAATTCCAGAACTTTGTCCACAAAATTTCTCTACACTTGCCTTTTGTTTATTATGCATGGTTTTCTTTTAAATACTCTCCTCAACAATTGACTCATTGGTCCCAACACCATTTCTATTTCTGGAAGCAGTCTTCATAAATTTCTTGGTGGATTGTGTGAAGTGCCATCTGCTAATTTTCTTTTATCTTGTCTACTGTTGCAAATCTTAGTCCTTTCAGTAATGTTATCAACTTTGGAAATAAATAAAGTCAACAGGGGCCAGGTCTCAAGAGCACACAGTTTGTCCCTGTGGTGCAAATTCACGATGAACTAATCCTTCAAAATAAAAGAAAACTATTGGCATGGCTTTGACAAGACTGAGCCTTGGTCTCACCATCATAAATGTATATCCATGTCTGATCACCAGTTGATTCTCTAGAGCAGGCTGTTCCAGGTCGTCGCCTTCGTTGTGAGCCGTGGAGCGCTCCCTGCTCCAGGGAGCTGTGTTGCTCGCTGTGACCATTCAAATGGGTCAGCACGTGGCACGGCTGGCTGAGGCAGGCGGCAAGGCAAGCGTTCTGATGTGCCAGCTGCATCTTACAAGATAGACAACGTCATACTTTAGCTGCTAAGACGTGGTGACATGCTACACCAGGAAATACGATGGTCAGGAAATAAATAAAGACTGCAAGCCCAGCATGTGCGGTGCTTTCGTCAAGCGCTAGCGAAAATGCAACAAAGCTCTGCGCCTTTTTCGTGAGCTGTGTCTCTAAATCCACTGCCATGTCCAGGATTCGACGAGACATTGTTTGCTTTGACAAGCAAACCCCTTCAATTGCCTGCACCTCCCTTGGAAACAAACATTCTACAACTGCTACCATTCACGATTTTACGAGTGGTCCCACCGAAAACGGCTTGCCACTTGTCGCAATGATGTGAGCGACCCTGTAGCTTGCTTGAATTGCAGATTCAGTAGTGTTTTCTCCACTCTCGTTCACCTGAAAATTATAAACGCATTACAGAACACGAATTATGTTGCTTGTTTTGATACCCTCCGTATTACGAAACCGTTTTTAAACTTACGTCTCCTGGTATGTCATTCTTAAGTCTGGCTACCAGTTCTCTGCGTGCAACGCCTTCTAACTGATCATAGTGCGCTGCGTGAAGACGAGTATAATGTCGTTGTATATTGTACCTCTTCGCAGAATTAAATACTTTATGACATACAAGACACTGCAGACGACCATCCCTCACAGTGAATAGAAAGGTATTCCCCAATAGAGGTACAGGGCTCCCGCGGCTAGTCATAGCTGTCATTGAACACGGATTATTGCGTCAGTTGCGGCTGCATGCAGCCAGGGGGCAGTGAGTATGCTTTCCCCCTCCATGCCAGCTCCGAGCTGCGGCAGTGAGCGCTCCGGAGCGCTCCAGCTCCATGGAGCTCGGTTGGAACAGCCTGCTCTAGAGGAACATCTAGTTTCCAGAATGAGATTTTCACTCTGCAGTGGAGTGTGTGCTGATATGAAACTTCCTGGCAGATTAAAACTATGTGCCAGACCGAGACTCAAACTCGGGACCTTTGCCTTTCGCAGGCAAGCGCTCTAGCAACTGAGCTACCCAAGCATGACTCGCACCCCATCCTCACAGCTTTACTTCTGCCATTATCTTGTCTCCTACTTTCCAAACTTCACAGAAGCTGCAGAGTGAAAATCTCATTCTGGAAACATCCCCCAGGCTTTGGCTAAGCCATGTCTTTGCAATATCCTTCCTTCCAGGAGTGCTAGTTCTGCAAGGTTCGCAGAAGAGCTTCTGTTAAGTTTGGAAGGTAGGAGACGAGATACTGGCAGAAGTAAAGCTTGGGTAGCTCAGATGGTAGAACTCTAGCCTGCGAAAGGCAAAGGTCTAGCACAGTTTTAATCTGCCAGGAAGTTTCATCTAGTTTCCATATGCGCAATCCAAAAGCTCTTCACAGATCGCATAGCGAAGGTCTTTCTCATCTTGACTCATGAGCTATGGGATGAACTTGGTGGCAACACTATGCATTCCAAAATGCTGTGTCAGTATTTTATAACATGATCCAATTGATCCAACTGCTCAAATAATAAATCAATGTTTTGAAGAGGACTGTTTCCCAGAGGTACTGAAAAATGCTGAAGTCAAACCATTCTTCAAGAAGGGATCAAGACAGATCATGGGAAATTATCATCCTCTCTCAATTCTCCCAGTCATATCAAAATATTTGAAAAACTTGCTGTTGCCAAAATGCAAAACTTCATTGCAAAATATTCCTTTATTCTATATATTCAATTTGGTGTTCAGCAGGGGAAAACACTATAGATGCAGTGAACAGTTTCATTGAGAAAATAAGTACATCATTAGACAAGAGAAATAAGGTGGCAGGAATTTTCTGTGACCTCACAAAGTTGTTTGATTCTGTAAGCCATGAATTGATTATTTACAAACTTGAAAATTATGTCATTAGTGGCAGTGCCCTACAACGGCTTAAATTCTGCTTATGAAACATAAAGCAAAGAGTTAGCATCTCTTTAAATGGTGTATGTTATTTTTCTGACTCAGGAGATCAGACTTGCATTGTTAATGATGTTGTTGATGAAGTAATTTTGGAAGAATATGATGATGATAATGATGAGTATCAGATATTTGTGGAGTTTAAGAACAATGAGTTATTTGTGAATACAGGTAAGGTAAATGATGTATGTGATGATGAAAGTGAGAATCATGGAATACCAGTCCAGTCAAAGCAGTTTCTCATTAATGTCTTGCAGAGTAATGATCCAAACAGTAAAGGTGAGAGATCTGTAAGCCTAGAGAGTAAAGAAGAAAACTTTTTGAAGTTTGTTTGGGACCAAATTGATGATAATATAGATAAATGTGCATTTTGGAATAAGTTAGCTGTGGTTAGTTCTGATTTGTATCCAAATTGGTGGAATGAAGTGAAAGAAGATTTAAACATTAAGTGTAATTTTGGCAGTAATATATTCTGTGTTGCTTCTGTAATAAGTGATGTTAGTTGTGCTATGGAATCTATTCATTGTGCTCAATCTGTACCTGACAACATGCTATGATACCAATCAAGTTGATAAAACCATGTGGATTTACCAATTGATGACATTGAAAGTGATCTACATGAAGTGTCTAACAACAGAGATGATGATTCAGATTTTGGGTGTTCTTACATTAAGATTAAGATTGATCAGTGGGAAGTGAACTGTTTGACTGATATAGGTAGCCCAATTTGTGGTATATCTGAAAAATTTAGAGACAAGATCAAGTATAGTAAGAATTTTGTGGAAATACCCGCTGTAGATGTAAAGATAAGGGGGGCTACAGGTAAGAAAAGCAAATTGGTTAGATCTCAGGTATTATTAGTATAAAGTCAAAACCTTTGAACATGGATGCTTAAAGATACCAAGTTTGGAAGAAAATATAATTCTCGGTATGGGTTGGATACTGTAAGCTGAGGCTTGTTTTCAGATGGAATGCTAAAGAATTATTTATTTTGAAATCTAAAATTAATCTTATGTGAAAACTAGTTTCTGTATATTAAACTGTGGGAAGAGTTGCAACTATTTGCAAAACATTGAGAACCAAAGTGAGTACCAGGTATTTGATGGCGATATAGACTTTGATGGGACTGAGGATCAGGATTTTGAAAGAATAGTAGATTCTAAAGTAAGGGAAGCTATGACTCTTAGTGACCTACAAAAGGAACAACTTAGGAATTTGTTATTGGAATTTAAAAATGTGTTTAGTGAAAAACCAGGGAAAGTGAAAGGCTATCAGTGCATGCTTTACCTTAGAGATCATCAACCTTCCTTTCTCAAGCCCTATAATGAACCACTTTCAAAGAGGATAGATGTAAAGAAAGAAATTCATAATATGGAAACATGGCCTGTAATTGAGAGAAGTAAGAGTGCTTACAATAATCCCTTAGTTGTGGTAAGTAAGAGAAATGGTGGAGTGAGAAACATTTTGGGCTCTAGGCATCTTAATAAAGTTCTTAAACTAATGACGAGGTATTGAATAGAATTGGGGAGAAGAGGAGTTTGTGGCACAACTTGACTAGAAGAAGGTATCGGTTGGTAGGACATGTTCTGAGGCATCAAGGAATCACCAATTTAGTATTGGAGGGCAGTGTGGAGGGTAAAAATCGTAGAGGGAGACAAAGAGATGAATACACTACGCAGATTCAGATGGATGTAGGTTGCAGTAGTTACTGGGAGATGAAGAAGCTTGCACAGGGTAGAGTAGCATGGAGCGCTGCATCAAACCAGTCTCAGGGCTGAAGACCACAACAACAACAACAGAGAGAATGACATGGATAAGCTGTTACACAAATTTGATTATGTAAAATACATGAGTAGTTTGGACTTGACCTCTGAGTTCCACCAGATCCCACTTGAAATTAATTCTAGAAATATACTGTATTGTTGTATGGAGGTAAGTGTTTTCAATACTGTGTGTTGCCATTTGGGCTAAATGTATCTGTAGCTGAATTCATAAGAGCTCTGGATTCTGTCTTGGGAAGTGAAGTGAGTTGAAAATTAATTGTGTATGTTGATGGCATTCTGGTCACTGGAAAGATTTGGGAACAACATTTGAATCTGTTAAGAGTTGTGTTTTCAAAATTAGAATCAGGAGGTACGACTTTGAAAATAGTACGTTTGGTGTTGAAGAAGTTACAGTTTTAGGACATGTTATATCTGAGAAATGAATTGCACCTGATAAAGAGAAACGTGGTTTTATTACTAATTTTCCTACTCCTTGCAACAAAAAACAGCTTAAATCTTTTTTTGTGTTAACTGGATTTTATAGATAATTTTGTAGCAGCCAAGCTTTGAATGCTTCATGCTTGTGTGATCTCTTTAGCAGAATACTGTTTGGGAATGGAATCAGGAGTGTCAGGGCGCTTTTGATGAGATCACAGGACAGTTGTGTTTAAGTCAGATGTTGTTCATATCAGATATGTCTCTTCCTTTTTGTATTATGACAGTAGTGATGTTGGTTTGGGTGCTCATTTATTTCAGGAGGTTGAAGTGGACAGAGATATTGAACATAGATCTCTTGCATTTGATAGTAGAGTATTACAGAAACATGAAGAGACATACACTGTAACTGAGAAAGAACTTTTGGCTGTACATTGGCCGTTCTACAAGTTTAAAAATTATTTACTGGGACACAAAGTCATCATATTTATTGATCACAAAGAATTATGTTATCTTCAGATATGTAAGGTGTACCATAACAGAATTACTCATTGTGCCTTATTTTTACAGCAGTTCAGTTATGAAATCAGATGTATTAAGGGCACAGACAATGTATGTTTCAAATGTTTCGTATGTTTATTTATATGGTCATCCCAAGAGAGCCTTTGCCCTATTTTTAGTCCTAATAGTTTGAGACTGTGATTCTCTTCTTTCCCTGCTTTCAGATTAAAGTAAATTTCCTCCATTTTTGTGTTGTTTTTACATAACTAGTTAGCAATACACCAGACCCTACATTTTTCAAAAAGTTCATTATTTTTGTTTACCACCTCTTTTTTACTCTCACCTGTGGAGATCATGATCATATCATCAGAATATAAGACACTTTTGCAGGCTATATAGTTTGAGAAGTCATTAACATAGACAATATAGAGGAATGGTCCAAGAATAGAGCCATGTGGGATTGTCTCTTAACTTTCATTAGTTCTAACCTTCCATTGTTCACATACGCTAACTGTCGCCTGTTATTTAGGTATGATTTAATCAAACTAAGTGGTTTGTCTGCAGTACCATAATATTCTAATTTTTTAACAATTATCTCATGTGATACTGGATCAAATGCTTTGCTTAAGTCTATGAGTGTTGCACAGGTGGTTAGTTTCCTTTGAAAAGCATTCTTGATTTCAGTTATCTGCCTTTCAATAGCTTTTATGATACACTGATTAGTTCTAAATCCAAATTGTTGTCATTAAGTAATTTGTTGCTCTCAAAAAACATGTAAATCTCTGTGTGTGTGTGTGTGTGTGTGAACGGCTCTGATTTTGGCCAATATAGGGAAAACTGATATTGGTCTATAGTTATCTGGTATTTCTCTGTCATCCTTTTGTATATGGGGGGAGTAATTGTAATTTTAAGGCAATCAGGGAAAGTGCCATCATGGAGGATTTTATTTGCAAGATAAAGTAGAGGAGTTCTAATTTCCTCAATCATAGCCTTTATTAGATAGTTACTGAATCCATAGTAGTCTTCTGCTCTAGAGTTGTTCAGCTTGTTTACAGAGTCATTTATATCTGTAGCAGTTATTCTACTCCAGTTAAATCTTTTATCTGTTTTATTCTGTGATTGCAAAAGAAAAGATTCCACATCAGTTAAATCGTCACTTTTTGGTACATGGGCATTTACTGAATTTATGAAGTGTTTGTTGAGAGTGTAACAATTAATTGGGTTACTGATTTCTTCCTTTCCCAAGTTTATCTCACTTTTAACTACGTTCCAGGCAGCTTTACATTTGTTTTTAGAATTTAAAATATGCTCTTCATTTGCTTTAATTTTTGCTGCTTTAATTTCAGATTTATATATTTTTCTTAAGTTTATATACATACTCTTGTTTTCTTGACTGCCTTCAATTTTGTCCTTCAGCATGAGTAAAAGAATTCTGATTTTATTGAGGTGTGGGGTGTACCACTTTTTTGTATGTTGTGGTTTATGCATATTGCTAGGTTTATGTCTCTTTAGTAATAAGATGGCAGTTACTGTCTAATGTATTTTTTATATTTGATATGAATGCAGAAAAGCTTTCATTTATGTCATTGTCAATGGTTAGTACTCTAGCCCACTCTATTCTACTCAGTTCATTTCTCTTTATTTCAATGTGCTTTTCCTTGAGAACTCTGTATGTAGTTAGCATGCTGGTATCATCAAGTGTCAGATTTCCAATTTTGAGCCATATGCCATCATGGTCAGATAGTCCTAATCTGATGGTATCCCACTCTGCTTGATTCCTTCACACATTGCTAATTATATTGTCAAGACATGCCTGCATTCCGCATGGTTTTTCATTTAAGCAGTAGTAATTCAGTGATCTTAAGATATTTAGGATGTGCACCAACATTTTTCTCTTTACTCTTACATCTATATGAATGTCTCCTGTTAAAAATGTTTTATGTTGCTTGTATTTTGCAGTCAGTACTATTAATTCAGAGAGTTTTTCTGCAAATATCTCCTCATCAGAAGCTGGTGGTCGGTAAACTGTTGCAGTAATAAGTTTCTGAGTGTGTATAACCAAGGCAGATGCTTCAAAAAGTCCTTCAATGGAGAGGATTGTGAGGTCTATGAATGAATATTTTAGATTCAAATTTTTGTTGATAAAAATGGATGGTCCACCGTGGACATTGTTTGGTCTACAATAGCTTGTTGCCAGTGAGTAGCCAAATGGTACAAATTAGCTTATTTCTGCACTTTTAATCCAATGTTCATTCACACAGATAATGCCACAGTTAATTTCCTCCAGCCAGTACTGTAGTTCACTGATTTTGTTTCTTAGGGATTGTACATTTATATGTAACAAAAGTAGTTCATTTTTGCTGCAAGGTGGTAGATTGCTTACATTGGGCTTAGTTTGATTATTTTAAGTGTGTTTTTTGTATTGTGTTCTGAAGCTCTTTGTTTTGACCAAATCTGACACATTTCAGGCTTGGTTTCCCTGATCTGTTCTGAGTTTTGAGACATACATTCTAAATTGCTGATACAAGATAATTTATTATTTACTATACTAAGTATTTTTTGGGCCATCAGTGTCTTTCCTAATCGACTTAGGCCTTGATCATGTCTTGTGTGACAAGTTATTGAGCAGTTACAGTTGTCAGAGGATTGATGGTTACAATTGAGGCATTCCTTAATATCTAAAAGCATTACATTTTTAAACTGTTTGCAAATTGTTTCAAAATACTTGTTAACTTTGGTTATTTCTCTGTTTACACATGATGATTCAACTGAATTGCACTGATCAGGTATTTTAAATAACATAACATTTGTGTTTGTTAATTTGCCCAGTGTTGTCTGCACAGCTGTTGTTGCTGCTCCTGTTTCATTATGGAATACATCATTGGAACACCTATAAGAACTGCAAAGTCGCTCTTTGACAAATTTCTGCAATCTTCAGTGTTGGTGAGAATCTGGTTGAATCTTGCCCCAGGTTTCACTAGGCCTTCAATTTTAATGTTTTTTTGAGTTGTTAGGGTATTCGTTTTTTTTAGACACCGCTCTTCCAAAACCATCAGAGTAGATTCTGATGTGAGTTGTTTTTTCTCCTGGTATTTCTTGACTCTGTGTAGTTGCTGATTCTTTGTCTAGGCTACAGAAAAAGAGTTTAAAATTATGTACTTGAGACGACTGAAAGAGGTAAAAGAGATCTTAAAAATTTGCGAAGACATCTGGAGTTATCAAAATCATGATCAAAATTGGAAATTGGTTAAGAGCATGTTGGGTAAGAAAGGAGAGGAAAAGACAGAACAATATTGTAAGATACACAAGGGTATTTTATTCAGGAGACATAAGACTGACTCAGAGGACTGAAAACTATGTTGGCCAGAACAATGTATTGAGACTTTGATTACTTATACATATCAGAGTTTTGGTCATTGTGGATCCACCAAATGCACACAAAAGATTCAGAAAAACATCTATTTTTATAACATAGGAAGGAGAGTCAAGAAGAAGATTGCCAGCTGACAGATGTCAAAGAGTGAAGATAAGTAACCAAACACGTAGAGGTCAAATGCAAAACATACTGCCTAATAGTAACCGAGATTTTATGTCTGTGGATATTTATGGACGTTTATCTAAGTCTAGGAATAGATTTTGTTATGTTTTTGTGGTGTTTGATTCATTTTCAAAGTTGATAAAGCTGTTTCCTATTAGGAAATATACCAATAAGCAAATCATCTCTAAGTTTTAAAACACATATTTTCAACAGGTGGGTATCCCTAAAACAATTTTATCTGGTAATGGTTCTCAGTTTAGATCACAAACTTGGAAAAATTTTGTTGATCACACAAAAATAAGGCATATTCTAACTTTGGTGTACCATCCTTTGAATAACCCTGCAGAAAGATATATGAGAGAGATTAGAAGACTGTTTGGAACTTATTGTAGTAAGAATCATGCCAGTTGGATAGATTATGTCAGTGATTTTGAGGACATTATGAACAGCTTACAACATTCTTCAACAAATTTTTCACCATCTGAAATCATGTTTAATTGCATACCAGCTAACCTTATTTCTAAAAATGTTGAGATTACACCATGTATAATTCTGTCACCACAAGAGAGAAAGAATGTGTTAGGGAGATGATGAAAAGACAGGTGGTAGGAGAAAGCAGAGGCATGATGGTAAAGGAAGAGCTTTTAGTTTGAGGTAGGAGATCTCATGTTTTGTGAAAGCCAAAGAGAAATCTAAAGTTTTGCATCTAAGATAAATAAATTTTTCGATATTTATACTGGACCATTTAAAATTCTTGAAAATCCACATCCTAAAGCATACAGGCTTGTACACACTTAATCTAAGAAATTGGAAATTTGTCGTAAAGTCTTATGGAACCAAACTGCTGAGGTCAACAGTTCCTAAGCTTACATACTACTTAATCTAACTTAAACTAACTTACACTAAGGACAACACACACACCCATGCCCAAGGGAGGACTCGAACCTCCGACAGGGGGGCCGCGTGGCCATGAAAAGGTGCCCTAGACCGCACGGCTATCCCGCACGGCAAAATCTAAGAAGTTGTTTGGATTACACAGTATCACTGAACTGAAAGCATATAGACATGATCCATACGTATCTAATTTTTTGTTTGTTTGTTCCTTTTCCATTGTCATGAATTTAGTATGTAAGATGATGAGATTCCTAAAGTTCTGTCTTATCTATTGACTGAGTTAAAATCTGTGATACACTATATAATTATGTTCTGTAATAGATTTGTGCTTTAGAATTTGATACATATATACCATGAGACTAAATGAGTAGATCCTTTCACAATTTTGAAATGGGACACTGTTCATAATTTGTACTGTAAAAATAAGGAACAATGTATCTGCGTGTATCACCTTGTTATTTCATTTTTTTTAAAAATTGCATTTAACTCTGTTCATTGAGTTTCATATGTGAACACTTTTTAATGACATCTGACATAAATCCCACATAACTGACTGAAAAATGGATAGGGAGAGCATATCTTGTGTGATATGAAGAAGGTATTGAACAGCATATTTAGTACACTGAACAAGTTTCAGGATTTGATGTGAATATTAGACATTGAAGTGTGTGATGAGAGCTCTAGGGAGGAAACTGAAAGATGTGGGTGGATCCACTCCCCACACTGCTGTATTGCTGTACCCTGTTGGACCAGTTGACTTACAAGAGATCGTAGTTGCTGGGTAATGTACTCAAGCATCTGTCTGCTACATCAGTGTTGTGACTGAGATTTGTAAATTGTAAGATAAACTGTTGAAGACAGTGTCATTTCTCATAAATGTATGTTTTTTCAAGTAGGGGGATTGACTTCCCAATATATTATGTAACTTTAAATCAGTGTGTATTTTTTTATCAATTGTAAATGAGTCTTCTAGGTCTTTGTGTATGTAGATTAGCTTGTATGGACAGTTAGCAAATAGTGCGAAAGACCATTACTAGTATAGACAATATAACAAGATGTATACATATCTGCTTTCATACACTGATTTTGGTTCTCAAACTACTGGATTATGTCATCACTCACAGCTACTTATGACTCTGTTTACCTGTATTTATCCTGAGCACTACAATATTGTATCTGACTGGAACGTGATTTGTGGGCAAACTCATGCTTAACTTTGTTTTGGGTACCCCTGGTCATTGCAACTGTGTGTGTGTGTGTGTGTGTGTGTGTGTGTGTGTGTGTGTGTGTACTCAAGGAGAGCGTACAATTCTTGATCAAGGCTAGATGCTTCTTACAGTTACTCTTTGCATCTGATTGAACATATTGATATGATTATGTATGTAGATATATATAATATGTGATATATCAGATACATCTATACATCAATATTCTGTCTTATGACATCATATTGTACACCGATTCACATATCTTAGTTTTGTTGTTGACACCAAAAATATTTTCTACCTTTTAAACAGGTTAATTTTATTTTGGTGTTTTCACTAAAAGAATTACATACAATTTTGTATACAAAGTATTATACTCCAGGCTAAAATATATAAAAAGAAATTACTTTATTACAATCGATACGTATTAACTCTATATGTACAGTTATTCTGGAGGAAAAATAGTCCCCCATTCGGATCTTCGGGCAGGGACTGCTCAGGAGGACGTTGTTATCAGGAGGAAGAAAACTGGCATTCTACAGATCGGAGCGTGGAATTTCAGATCCCTTAATTGGGCAGGTAGGTTAGATGCTTTAAAAAATGGAATGAATAGGTTAAAGTTTGATATAGTGGGAATTAGTGAAGTTCGGTGGCAGGGGGAACAAAGAAGGAAATATAAAAATGCAGTAAATGAAGCATGCAAAAAGGAATACAAACGCCTCAAAAATGCAAAATGGCTGAGCAGGGATGGCTAGAGGACAAATGTAAGCATGTAGAGCCATATATCGCTAGGGATAAGATAGATACTGCCTACAGGAAAATTAAAGAGACCTTTGGAGAAAAGAGAACCACTTGTATGAATATCAGAAGCTCAGATGGAAACCCAGTTGTAAGCAAAGAAGGGAAAGCAGAAAGCTGGAAGGATTATATACAGGGTCTATATAAGGGCGAAGTACTTGAGGACAATATTATGGAAATTGAAGAGGATGTAGATGAAGATGAAATGGGAGATATGATACTGCATGAAGAGTTTCACAGAGCACTGAGAGACATTCCATTAAAACTACTGATAACATTGGGAGAGCCAGCCCTGACAAAACTCTACCATCTGGTGAGCAAGATGTATGAGACAGGCAAAACATTCAAGAAGAATATAATAATTCCAATCCCAAAGAAAGCAGGTGTTGACAGATGTGAAAATTACCGAACTATCAGTTTAATAAGTCACAGCCGCAAAATACTAACACGAATTCTTTACAGATGAATGGAAAAACTGGTAGAAGCTGACCTTGAGGAAGATCAGTTTGGATTCCGTAGAAATGTTGGAACATGTGAGGCAGTACTGACCCTACGACTTACCTTAGAAGATAGATTAAGGAAAGGCAAACCTACTATTTCAGCATTTGTAGACTTTTGACAATGTTGGCTGGAATATTCTCTTTCAAATTCTGAATGTGGTAGGGGTAAAATACAGGGAGCAAAAGGGTATTTACAATTTGGACTGAAACCAGATGCAGTTATGAGAGCCAAGGGGCACGAAAGGGAAGCAGTGGTTGGGAAGAGAGTGAGACAGAGTTGTAGCCTATCCCCAATGTTATTCAATATGTATATTGAGCAAGCAGTAAAGGAAACAAAAGAAAAATTTGGAGTAGGAACTAAAATCCATGGAGAAGAATTAAAAACTTTGAGGTTCCCCGATGACATTGTAATTCTGCCAGAGACACCAAAGGACCTGGAACAGCAGTTAAACTGAATGGATAGTGTCTTGAAAAGAGGATATAAGATGAACATCAACAAAAGCAAAACGAGGATAATGGAATGTAGTCGAATGATATCAAATGAAATTCAATGATGCTGAGGGAATTAGATTAGGAAATGAGACACTTAAAGTAGTAAAAGAGTTTTGCTATTTGGGGAGCAAAATAACTGATGATGGTCAATGTAGAGAGGATATAAAATGTAGACTGGCAATGGCAAGGAAAGCATTCATGAAGAAATTAAATTTGTTAACATTGAATATAGATTTAAGTGTCAGGAAGTCGTTTCTGAAAGTATTTGTTTGGAGTGTAGCCATGTATGGAAGTGAAACGTGGACGATAAATAGTTTAGACAAGAAAAGAATAGAAGCTTTTGAAATGTGGTGCTACAGAAGAATGCTGAAAATTGGATGGGTAGATCACATAACTAATGAGGAGGTATTGAATAGAAATGGAGAGAAGAGAAATTTGTGGCACAACGTGACTAAAAGAAGGGATCAGTTGGTAGGACATGTTCTGAGGCATCAAGGGATCACCAATGTGGTACTGGAGGGCAGTGTGGAGGGTAAATATCATGGAGGGAGACCAAGAGATGAACACACTATGCAGATTCAAAAGGATGTAGGTTGTGTAGGTACTGGGAGATGAAGAAGCTTGCACAGGATATATTGGCATGGAAGGCTGCATCAGACCAGTCTCTGGACTGTGGACTGAAGACCACAACAACAACAACATGTACAGTTAAAATTACTTTTCCTTTAAAAACATTTTAAACTATGAAATATCTGCACACTTAAAATTCCTATTATTAATTATGCAATCTGATGCTAGTTATTAAATTTATTTCTGGATTCATTTACAAAATAACGACATAACTTGGTGAAGACTCTTCTTTTGTCAAGAAAGTTTGTAAACTCTTTTTGTTTTGAAAACTCTTTGGAGTATTTTTAGTACCACAGTATGCCTCTGATGGAATCAGACATGTTTTTATGTTCGGCAATAACAATGTAAATTTCTGTTTTAGAGTGGAGATTGTAAAGACAATCTGACGTACAAAAATGGGGTGAAATAAAAAAGCTATAGAAACAGAATCATGCAGCAGGCTTACTTCATCAGTTATCATGTCATCTGGAACCCACAAAATCAAAAATTTCAGCCTCAAAAATCTATCCCTAGATGTGATGAACTGCAGCCGACAATGAGTAAATGAAGATAAGTAATAAAAGGTTATTTGTAAATTTTACTCCTCTCAAAGAATATTAAAAGAAGTTAATTATTATGAAGAGACTGAAAAAATACTGGTGATGTGTGGGAGGCTAAGATTACAAATTGTTGTACAGAAGCGGAACTTCTTGAGTCCTGGTCTGGCACAAATTTTCAACTCTCACCATTGCATTGCCACAATGTCCTGTGCAGTTGGAAGTCATTATTTCCTCTGTACCCCTTTCCCATTCCTTTCACCCCAAAATAATCCTGTATATGTTGTTCCATCTGCTTCATCACGAGTGGTGTCTGGTCTGTTGGACATGTCTGACAGAACAGACACCGACTCATTTCTATAAAGTGGCACTGACCATAAAGAAAATAAAGGCCGTGAATTCCAGTTTAAAGAGGGAAAATGAGACTGCTAAATTAAATCCAGATGGCATCTCTATGGACTGTATCACAAACACAAAGTTTTTTGGAATAAATATTGATTCTCAGTTGAAGTGGTAGAACACACAAAGATACTTGCAAAATGTATGTTATGCCCTTTACATCTTGTCATCAGTGTGTAACAGCAAGTGTCTTCTAGTTATGTAGTATTCACATGAACACTCAGTTCTTAGCTCTGGAATTCTTTTCTGGGGAACAAGTGCAGAAGATATGAATACAGTTTTTGAACTCCAAAAAATGGGCATAAGGGTAATAACCAAAAATGTAAGTTAAGCTCATTGCAAAGATTGGCTCAAAAGACAGGAGATTTTAACTACACCATGTGGGCACATTTACCAACCAGTTGCACACATCAAAAATAACGTTGATAATTACTCCACAAACAGCTTAATCCATGACAATGGAGCAGGTTCTAGACTGAGCTTATATTTACCAAGAAGGAATAAACATAAACTCAAAATAGCATTTTCTACCAAAGAAGAAAACTGTACAATAAATTGTCCAAGGAAATTAAGACTTCACTAAAATAGCCTGACTTACAAATGTAGCTATAAGGTACCTTACAGTAATACACTCTGTAGAGTGAACGATTACTTAGATAACACAGAGTAGGGATGTGGTAAAAACGAACAGTGGTAATAACAATAATAAAACACCTAGTACATAACATTTCACTCCTTTTCTTCTTCTCTGAAAATGTTACTCTCTCTATGCAGTGTATAATACTAACAGTTTATCATGTTTCTGAGCATGTCGTCTCCCTCATTACGAAGGGATGCTGACTCGGTGTTTTGTTTGAGCAAATGTGAACTTGCAGTGCACAAAATGGAAACCAAATTTCTTTGCTCTGTTTCTGATGTCACCTGATAGTGTTTGTAGTGTTACATTATGAAACAATGTGTGTGTGTGTGTGTGTGTGTGTGTGTGTGTGTGTGTGTGTGTGTGCGTGTGTGTGTGTGCGCGCGCGCGTGCGTGCACGCAGTGACTGAGCATGAGAAAATGAATGTACAGTGTACTTTTCACATTATTAAATACGTTATTTGCAAAACAGTGTTGTACAGTGGGAACAGACTGAATGGAGCAGCACTGTTTTACGGAGACTGCCCAGTCTTCACCGCAGCCTTTCTGAGTCAGGTTTTTCAAGGTTTCCCATAATTACTTCAGGCAAATGCTGAGATTGTTTCTACTTTAAATCCAGTTCGATCCTTGTGGAACTCAACACATAAGTATGTAAATGCTTGAAATATGAACTATGGTTTTTGCCCTCAGCCAGGCATTTACCTGTGAATAGCAGAGTAATCATGCAGATGTAGATGTCGTTCTTAAAATGTAATACCACAACATGTTCCCTACCTTTGTAAAGGTGGTCTATGGACAAATAAAATGACTACTACTACTGCTACTACTACTACTATTAGTTTTAGATAGACCTGAACTTTGCTGATAGTAAAGTATGTAAAATTAGATAAATGCCTTGTCTGAATTATTAAATAAAAACAGCTGCTGAGCAGAATAATAATAAAATTTTATTGTCATTTGGCCATTATAGCAATAGACAATTGTGACAAAGCAAGCTGGGACAATTTTAATTCCCCTCTTGTTTTGTCCTCTGCCTCCTTAAAATTCATTTTGTTACTTTTAACTGATTACCATTAGCATACATGGGTATAATCTGCATTTACACGTAAGAGAAAGATTGAGTCTTTGATTTAAAGAATATAACACCTGATCTAATTTTGTGCTTAGTTTTATGTATGTAACTGATTTTCTAATTTATTTTGACTATTGCTAGCTAGTATCTTTCATTATAGGGTGAAACCAGTAATTGTTTCATAACTTAAATTCTATTGTTGACACATAAACAAATATCAATTCTGTACTAAATATAAACATTTGGAAGACAAAAAATAGTAATCTTAAAGTATCTGTTTGGCTATATTCAAAAACATGTTAGAAAAGCCAGCTCTTAATTAATTCTGAAGTAATTAACAGTTTTGTCAGAAGTATTGTTTGCATACTTATATTTGTTAATTTCATGATTTAAACAAATAATACAGATTAACTCTTGCAGTGGAAGAAACTGTTAAAAGGAACGAATCTTTTGATTTATTCAGTTAATTCAATGAGTTAAGTTTTAATTATAATTTCTGTAAATTTGACTTTAAACAATGTGTAGTTTCAGCACCTATTATTGTGATTATATATAAAGGCCCAATTTTGGTCACGAGACAGTCAGTCCACGGCCGAGTTTCAGACGAGTAACCTGTGCTGGTTAGAACAACAACAATGCTTCAAATTAACTGTGGAGTAAGTGTTAAACAATTAGGCCATGTGTAAAAACAGTAACAGTGTCTGCTCCATATGTATCTGATTATTCTTCAAAAACTTTGGACTTTTTGGTTGGGTTTTACTGCTCGTAGATGTTCAACAAGAAACTATTGTAGCAGTATGTGGGGTTTCACCTGCAAACTGTTAGTGAGGCTTATGGAAAGTTTAAACAATAGTGCACTGGCCATACACATATAACTGTGTATTATTGGGGGGTTTTGAACAGTGAAATTAAAGTACTGTGGAACACAACTGTGCAACTGTCAGCTACATCATTTAAAGTAGTCAGTGTCAGAATCCAAAACCCATTTTTCAGCCTGTGTAGCAACGCAGTACATCGACACTGAGGACAATCAACAAACAAAGAAAATAAAAAGCAGGTGGAACCACCACACAATGACACACAAATTATGCACCTGAAAATTTAAAAGAAACAACAGGATTGGTATTAGTGTTACAATATTATATCACAGTTGAAATATTCATGTATGTCATAGAATGGGTGGGTAGCTAGCCAGTCAGACAGTATTTGTTTGAATGCTTGTATGGGTAATTCTTGTACAGATTGTGGAATCTTATTAAATAATTTGTGCGCCATGAGTTCACAACTGTTCAGTGATTTTACAGTCTGTGGTATGGGGTACAAATGCATTTGTCCCCTCTTGTACTGTAACAATGTACATTTTCTCTGTGCTTTGCTTCTGGTAACTTCTTTCTTGTGTAAATTAAAACATAATATCCATATAAGTTTATTAAATGATTTTTTGTTCACAAAACAATCGTTTACAGTGTGCCTTATAAGGAGAACCAGTAATTACCCTAATAGCTTTTTTCTGTAGTATTAAGATGTCATGCACACAACTAGAAATGCCCCATAAAATAATGCCATATGTAAGGATGCTTTGGAAGAGAGAAAAATATTGTTCTAACATACTTTTCAGGTACACTATCCATGAGTCACATTAACAGATAAATTACTCTTGACAACTTACCTCTAAGTGTACATGTTGAATCAAAGATAATTTATTGTCAAGACATACCCCCCATAACTTAACATAACTAGGATCATCTGACACAAGTTTGTCTTTCAGACTAAAAACCATGTGCTGTGTTTTGTTGTCATTCAATAAGAAGCCATTTTGCTTTAAACCAGTGGGAAGATTCGTCCATTGTCTTTGCAACACAACTTTTTGAGCTGCTGAGATCATTACTACAATGAAGAAAGGTTGTATCATATGCAAATAGAAAAGTATTAAGCTTTATAAATGATGGCAGATCCCTGATCATTATTAGGAACAAAAATTGGCTCAATACTGATCCTTGGGGAAAACCTAACTTAACTCATTTTGTTCTCAAGATTTCCTTGCCAGCAGACAATTTGCCTACAGTTCTGTAGATAAGATTTTAATAGTTTAAGGCTGTTACATTCAATGCCACAGAATTCAATTTTTTCCAAATGTGGTGTGTGCTCTACACAGTTCAATACTTTACTTAGATTACAAAAACTGGCTTGAGGAAAGCTTTCATCCTCAAAGACTTGATGTATGTATTTGACTGCAGAGTCTATAGCATCAATCATTGCCAAATTTTTTCTAAAACCATATTGTGATTCACTAATTATTCCTAGATTTTCAACATAAGCATATAATTATTGGTAAATTACACATTACAGTACTTTAGAAAAAATCTGGGTCTATAGACATTGGCCTATAACTTGAAGGTGAGTCAGTATCTCCATTTTTATATATTGAAACTACCCTAGACTAATTTAGCTCATCAGGAAAATATCCCTCCGTAATGCACTTGTTTATACAGTATGTTAAAGGATACACAATACAACCTACTACTTTCTTTAGTATATTACAATACATGTAATATGTATCTACACTGTCTGATTGTTTTAGCTGTCTTACTATTCTTAGGGCGAGACTAGGAGGGATCTCGGAGAAGGCAGACATGTCTGTATTAGCCAGTGGTTTAAAAGCATTTTTTGAAAGAATCTCTGATGAACTAAGATAAATGTATAAAGTAATCCAGATGTGATTGCCATAATTAATAGTTTGGGTACATAAGCAACTGCCAAAATTTGTTTTAGTATCCTGTATAGAAGCAGACAGCATCAGTCTTTTCTACCTTTTAATGTATAACTCCATTTGTTTCACATCCCTGAAGGTTCTCCTTCATAATTGGATTTGCAAAAGATCATTTGTGGATGAATGAGTGAGTGCTAGTATGGGTTATCAATCCTCTGGTCCAAATAATCAGGTAGTTTATGTTTGGAAGTCAAGCAAGATGTGCCATTCATTTACTTTTTACTTAAAAACAACAGAAATAATACGAACTTTTCAGCAGCTGAAAAATATTATAATCTTTCTAAAATACTGTGTATTTTGTTCTTAAAAACAAAATTCTCCTTGTTTAAGAAAAAAAATAAAGCAAAAAATGTGATACTAATAAATAAGAATGACACATCATAAAAACTGAATAATGAACAAAAAAAACAATTTTTAAGTATGGTGCTTATACATACCTCCAGTGTCAAAGAGTCTCTCAATTGAACTTAAGTTGCTCCTTGAGCTGCAGCTACACAACTGTCTTAGAATGTTGCCTTGCCACTTAAAAGGCAGCATATCACGTCACACTTGAATCACACGTTGCTGTTGTGGTTTCATTTCCTGGACCTCTCATGTACACAGACTCAGATAAAATCTTCCAAGGCTACAATAAAGCAAGCAAGCTTTCCATGCACTGTATATGCACATCATCTACCTTAAAAACTGCTGAGGAAAAAGTGAAATTTTACATACTAACAAACTGTTGTTTTGAAAATATTTACAGCACTTTTTAGTCTTTTTTCTCAGATACAGGAATCTGATATGCTACTGGTAACCAATATTTTCTTCTTGTGTAGTTATTGGTCATTTTTGCTGTCCATCTACTCTATGTATTAACTTTTCATTCATTTTTTCTGGAAATGTTTATTAGAAATAACCAATATTCTTTGATTTTGTCTATGTTCTTCTCGTTTTTTTTAAGTTCTTGATATTTCATTTATTAGTGCTTTATTTGTGGCACCAAAGGCAAGAAATGTTTTAAAATTGGTATCTAAATAAACCAATGATAGTTTCCACCCAAATTCCACATATGATAGAGATGTAACAGAATTCTGTAATAGTCATCATATGAATCCCATTCTGTGTATGACACAATAGGGTCAAATTAAGGTAACACATGCCACTGATGTGGCAGTCTCTAAAATTTTCAAAACTAGAACTCTCAATATCGAAAAAAAAATTACTTGCCTACATAAAATGATATACTTTCAGGGGAAGAGTGGAAACAGCTGTATTTATTTATAAACTGATAAATAAACAAAGATGATTCCACTCTCCCCTACTATTGTTTATTTCATAAGGACAAATAATACCCTTTCCAATACTTAATGTTCTGTTTTGTAACTGTGAAGAAGAAGCAACATGCAGACTTTCTGGAATTCTCCAAAACCTAAATAAATGGAAAGATCTGTATGTGAAAGTATTGTATATGGATTTAATATGCCTCTAAATGATGGAAGTTGTAAACATGTAACTTATATGAATAGTAAATGCACTGAAAACTGTGCAGAAAAACTGTTGTAGGAACAAGAATCTCACTTTTAATGATTGCTGAAATTCAGCTGTTCACAGAACAAAATTAATACATTATGTGTAATGTAGGTAATGGAAATAGGACTTATGTAGACTTTCTGTTGATGGTTACATTGCAGAAGAGGTGAAAGAGAAACTACAATAAACCAGGCTACAAGCATTTATGTCTTTTTCAATATAGGCACTGCTCATGTTATTTTTAACGTAGTGTTCTCATATACAGTAGTTTACAAATGTCTTGTGTAAATCATTATACAGATGTACAACCAACAATTACAGCACTTATGCAAAATATTTTTCATGGAATCTGTATGATGTTCATTCTCTGAGTAACGAAGTGACTGCTCTGTAACACATTATCCGTAACTTACATGGTCAGCACTGGAGGGAAAAAAAATTAACAGTGTAGGAACAATTAAGCATCTCTCATAACGTGATGTCTACAGTATGTAGAATGACCATGATACGGTGAGCCAGGTATGGATCTGTGAGTGTAGTGTGTGACGTTTGCCTGCATTGCTTCTTTATTGATAGTCCTCAGTGTCGACGTACTGCCTTGTTATACTGGCTGAAAAATGGGGGGTTGAAGTTCAACACTGACTACTGTAAATGATGTAGCTGACAGTTGCACATTTGCGTTTCAAAGTTCTTTACTTTCACTGTTCACAAGACCTCAGTATTGCATAGTTATATGGCCAGTTCACTATTGGTAACTTTTGATAAGCCTCATTAACAGTTTGTAGGCAAACATCAGCATACTGCTACAATAGTTTGCTCTTGAACATCCATGAGCAGTAAAAACCTAACCACACAATTCACAGTTCTTGCAGAATAATATGGTACTTGTGACAGTATTTCAAATAAATTGAACAGACACTGTCACTGTTTTCACACACGTGTTACACTAATTCCACTGTTACATTAATGCATTATTGTACTCTAACTGATACAGAAAATCGGCTGCGGACTGACTGTCTTAGGACCAAAAATCTGTCCTTTATATATCCCCACAATAATCGGCAGTGAAACGCTAGATTGTTTGATGTTTAAGTTACAGAAATTACAATTAAAACGTACCTCATTCAATTAATTGAATACATGGGAAAATTCTTTCTTTTTTAAAGTTTCTTCTACCACAAAGGTTAGGCTGACTTATTTGTTTAAATAATGAAATTAACAGATATAGTTATACAAACAATGCTTTTCACAAATCTGGTAATTATTTTGGTATTATATAAGGGTTGGCTTTGCTAACATGTTTTCGAATAGAGCCAAATAAATACTTAAAAAATCATAGTAGTTCTTCTTCCAAATGATTATAATAAGTATAGAACTTATATTTGTTTATAAGTCAACAATAGAATCAAAGTCATGAAAAAATTACTGATTTCACTCTTTAACAAAAGATATTAACTAGGAATAGTCAAACAAATTAGGAAATTAATTACATACACAAAACTAAGCATCAAAATTAGATCTTGTGCTATATTTCTTAAGACTGAGGGTCAACCTTTCTCTTTTATGAAAATGCAGATTATACAATTATACTCACGTGTGTTAAAAAAAAAAAAAAAAAAAAAAAAAAAAAAAAAAAAAAAAAAAAAAAAAAAAAAAAAACAATGAGGCAGATGGCAAAACAAGAGAGGCAGTAAAGAGATCCCAGCTTGCTTCATCACATTACCCCCTTACTGGTTTTACCAGGTAGGTATTGCATATAGCTAACTGGGCAATTCAATGATCACAAGTGATCCCAGAAAGTAAATTTAACAATCTACACAAAGAAAAATATTACATAAGAAATCTTATCAAAAACTACAGTATATATGTGACTTCTGAAATTTTCCCGGCGTATTTCTTCTTCTAATAATTTCCGGGTATGCAGCCGGATCCCGTCGACATTCTGCCACGATTTCACCATGTGAAATATTGTAATGGGAGAAGTATGTGCAGTTTTTGGAAATTCTTACCTAATCAGCGCAATGGAGTGTGTTGGTCATTATTGGAAAAGTGATATAATTATAAAGAAAATTAATCCACTTGATGTTGGCAATGCAAGAGGATATTTTAGTTCTCTGACTTTTAATTGAATTTACAGTTATATATGTTTTTGAAATTCCTACTTACATTAACTGGCCATATGGATATCCCCCTACGAAATATTTACATATGGAAGATACCAAGGTGACTTATGTTACATTTTGAAATCAGTGTTTTATTATGTTGACTTGGTATCAATCAATAAACCCACATTTTCCTTTGTGAATCATCATTATAAACCGGGTTATTCAGGCAAAGATCTTGAAATGTTATTTAAGCAGGGAAGAGCATTAAAGTTAAAGAACAAGAATGTAATTTATGTTGTGACTCATGTTACAAATTTGGGACACCTTTTTCCTTATGTGCATTTTAGATCAAAATTGTCCTCAAACTATTGGGAGTATGGATCTGGTTTTTATCACAGAAAATGCATATGAGGTTGGCATTCAAATAACAGAGTTACAGATTTCTAAAAATATTTACACCATGTGAAATATTGTAATGGGAGAAGTATGTGCAGTTTTTGGAAATTCTTACCTAATCAGTGCAATGGAGTGTGCTGGTCATTATTGGAAAAGTGATAAAATTATAAAGAAAATTAATCCACTTGATGTTGGCAATGCAAGAGGACATTTTAGTTCTCTGACTTTTAATTGAATTTACAGTTCACTTTCCCAGATGTCATGCTCTTACGAGGTGCATTTAAGCTCTAAGGCCTCCAATTTTTTTTCTCCGGACTGGAAAGAGATAGAAACATGCGCATTGTTTTAAAATGAGGCCGCGTTCATTGTCAATACGTCCCAGAGATAGCAGCACCGTATGGCAGATGGAATTTTACCGCCAGCGGCGAGAATGAGAACTGTTTTAAATACTTAAAATGGCGACGTTTTCCTTACTTGAACAGCGTGCAATCATTCGTTTTCTGAATTTGCATGGTGTGAAACCAATTGAAATTCATCAACAGTTGAAGGAGACATGTGGTGATGGAGTTATGGGTGTGTCGAAAGTGCGTTCGTGGGTGCGACAGTTTAATGAAGGCAGAACATCGTGTGACAACAAACCGAAACAACCTCGGGCTCGCACAAGCTGGTCTGACGACATGATCGAGAAAGTGGAGAGAATTGTTTTGGGGGATCCTTGAATGACTGTTGAACAGATCACCTCCAGAGTTGGCATTTCTGTGGGTTCTGTGCACACAATCCTGCATAATGACCTGAAAATGCGAAAAGTGTCATCCAGGTGGGTGCCACGAATGCTGACGGACGACCACATCACTGCCCGTGTGGCATGTTGCCAAGCAATGTTGACGCGCAACGACTGCACCAATGGGACTTTCTTTTTGTCGGTTGTGAAAGTGGATGAGACGTGGATGCCATTTTTCAATCCAGAAACAAAGCACCAGTCAGCTCAATGGAAGCACGCAGATTCACCGCCACCAAAAAAATTTCGGGTAACCGCCAGTGCTGAAAAAATGATGGTGTCCATGTTCTGGGACAGCGAGGGCGTAATCCTTACCCATTGGGTTCCAAAGGGCACTACGGTAACAGGTGCATCCTACGAAAATGTTTTGAAGAACAAATTCCTTCCTGCACTGAAACAAAAACGTCTGGGAAGGGCTGCGCGTGTGCTGTTTCACCAAGACAACGCACCCGCACATCGAGCTAATGTTATGCAACAGTTTCATCGTGATAACAACTTTGAAGTGATTCCTCATGCTCCCTACTCACCTGACCTGGCTCCTAGTGACTTTTGGCTTTTTCCAACAATGAAAGACACTCTCCGTGGCCACAAATTCACCAGCTGTGCTGCTATTGCCTCAGCGATTTTCCAGTGGTCAAAACACACTCCTAAAGAAGCCTTCGCCGCTGCCATGGAATCATGGCGTCAGTGTTGTGAAAAATGTGTACGTCTGCAGGGCGATTACGTCGAGAAGTAATGCCAGTTTCATCGATTTCGGGTGAGTAGTTAATTAGAAAAAAAATCGGAGGCCTTAGAACTTGAATGCACCTCGTATAATTTTTCATAGTGTTTGAAAAGTGAAATGTTACTGTTAAATTTATCTTATTTGGCTCATAATGTCATATTTTCATTTCTCTGCTTGCAGGAAAAAAGTTTTTCCAACAAGAAGTAGCAAGTGACACGAGTCACATAACATTGAGTCATGCAGTTCATTTTCAGACAGATTTTCACTTTTTTAATGTTTAGTATTTTGCCTAAGCACTTTCACTCTTTTAATGAGCTTTAACACATTTTCTCACAAAGTTGTCCATGCCTTCAACAGGTCTAAGTGGCAGTTAGTAAGGAAATGCACCACTATCAGTTACCTTAAACAAAATACCCTACATGTACATTCACTTCTACTTTTAACTAAGTATAAAGAAAAAATGTTTCACACTAATGATAGTCATTACTTTATAAATAAATACATTACGTAGTTCTCAAAACATCACAATAATTAGCACTAAAATTGACTGTAGTACAAAAGGTGGGGGCCAGTAAAGATTTTAAAATCAGGTGCACATCACACTATAAAACATTACACTATGTCATAATTCTGTCTCACAGTGGTTAAAGTTAAAAGATATGGGTTTCTTTTCCATTTGCAAAATCACTAAAATGCCAAATCCTGGCTTTAAATTCACACCATTTATGGACTCATATCTTAATCTCTAGAATATGTACATTACCTCTAGCAAAAACTTAAGATGTGCAGTAGCACAGATTTACTAATCATTACATTACAAATAAAGATAGTCACGATCACATAACTTAATTACTACTCAAATCACAATTAAGGGGATGGAAGCTGTACCAAATCATTTAATTACTTTTCCACTCAACTATGGGTGCTACTCTCATCAACCAGAAAATTAAATCATCACAAAATGTTACCAAATACACACATCAAAAGAAATTTTTCATCAACTTGGTTCCGAGAGTTCTGGAACCTGTACAGAAAATTGGAATAGAGATCAACATAAACATCATTTCTGCCCTTTTTATTGCTCATGAAAACCACACATTGCATGTTGTACCACCATACAGTGAGACCTTCAAAGGTGGTGGTCCAGATTGCTGTACACACTCATACCTCTAATACCCAGTAGCATGTACTCTTGCATTGATGCACGTCTATATTTGTAATGGCATACTATCCATAAGTTCATCAAGGCACTGTTGGTCCAGATTGTCCCACTCCTCAATGGCGATTCGGCATAGATCCTTTGAGGGGTTGGTGGGTCACATCATTGATAAACATCCCTTTTCAATCTATCCCAGGCATGTTCAATAGGATTCGTGTCTGGAGAACATGCTGGCCACTCTAGTCAAGTGATGTTGTTATCCTGAAGGGAGTAATTTATAAGATGTGTATGATGGGGACGCGAATTGTCATCCATAAAGATGAATGACTCGCCAATATGCTGCCGATATGGTTACACTATTGGTCAAAGGATGTCATTCGTGTTTCGTACAGCCATTACGGTGCCTTCCATTACCACCAGCGGTGTACGTCGGCCCCACATAATGCCATCCCTAAACATTGGAGAACCTCCACCTTGCTGCACTCACTGGACAGTGTGTCTAAGGCGTTCAGCTTAACTGGGTTGCCTCCAAACAGGACTCCTCTGATGATTGTCTGGTTGAAGGCATATGCGACACTCATCAGTGAAGAGAAAGTGATGCCAATCCTGAGCGGTCCATTCGGCATGTTGTTGGGCCCATCTGTACCATGCTGCATGGTGTTGTGGTTGCAAGGATGGACCTAGCCATGGATGTCAGAAGTGACGTTGCGCATCATGCAGCCTATTGCACACAGTTTGATTCATAACACGATGTCCTGTGGCTGCACGAAAGCATTATTCAGCAAGGTGGCATTGCTGTAAGGATTCCTCTGAGCTATAATCCATAGGCAGTGGTCATCCACTGCAGTAGTAGCCCTTGGGAAGCCTGAGTGAGGCATGTCATTGACCTTTCTTATCTCTCTGTATCTCCTCCATATCCGAACAACATCACTTTGGTTCACTCTGAGACACCAGAACACTTCCCTTGTTGATAGCCCTTCCTGGCACAAAGTAACAATGCTGATGTGATCAAGCCACAGTATTGACCATCTAGGCATGGTTGAACTACAGACAACATGAGCCATGTACCTTGTTCCTTGTGGATTGACTGGAACTGATCGGCTGTCGGGCCCTATCTGTCTAATAGGCGCTGCTCATGCATAGTTGTTTACATCTCGCTGCAGAGTGAAAATCTCATTCTGGAAACATCCCCCAGGCTGTGGCTAAGCCATGTCTCCACAATATCCTTTCTTTCAGGAGTGCTATTTCTGCAAGGTTCGCAGGAGAGCTTCTGTAAAGTTTGGAAGGTAGGGGACGAGGTACTGGCAGAAGTGAAGCTGTGAGTACCAGGCGTGAGTCGTGCTTCGGTAGCTCAGTTGGTAGAGCACTTGCCCGCGAAAGGCAAAGGTCCTGAGTTCGAGTCTCGGTCGGGCACACAGTTTTAATCTGCCAGGAAGTTTCATCTCTGGGCAGATTTAGTGACATCACTGAACAGTCAAAGGGGCTGTGTCTGTGAAACAATATCCACAAACAACGTCTCTCTTCAGGAGTTCTGGGAACCAGGATGATGTAAAACTTCTTGTGATGTGTGTAGTTGACCTGCCAGTATATTCGCATCACTCTAGCACCACTGTTTGAGTTAATCAGCAAAATTATTTTTCTTTCTGCCAGTATTACCACTTTAAGCTCATAATTCCTCAGAACACACACAGAAATTTTCAGACAACCTACAGGAACGATAATGCAGCATTATATTACTTGTACCTCACTAAAATTTGCTCTTTCTGTTAAGCTCTCATTCCCAGCTGCATTGTCATGGGTTGCACAATATACAAAGTACCCAATGTCGCCTAGTTACACCACATTTGTTTGTATACAGTTATCTTTTTCATTAATCATGCCTGTCAGCTCCATTATTTTACTAACATTTCTTACCTTGTTAGCTAGTGGAATGCATTCTCAAAAAAATATCCCTACTGCAGAGACAGGATCCCTGACTATTAAGACCCTAACATTATACGTTATTTTATTATTTCATTATTGCATCATTATCTAATAAATAAACACCTGCTCTGCTTATCCAACGCAAAATTGATTCTACTGAAAAACACTCCACAGTAACATATCCTTATGCTAAGGCAAACTTAACTCTCATCACTATCAGACAAAATTATCACTTAGAAAAAAACTATTATTTCACTGTTTTCATCAAATTTCTTGAGATTCTAGCCAGAAGGGCGATGTACTCAGTGCATATTTCCTGTGCTGCTGCACCAAATTATACTAATTTCATACATGAGCTGATTACTTCAGATGTTAATTATAATTTTCAGATAATTTACACCTTCTACTCCACATATGCTGACACCTTTCATTTTCTGTTTACCTTACCCCTTTGACAGAAATTCTTTAACCATGACACCTATTTACTTTCATTATATTTAAAAAATACCAAAACACAGTACCTCGTAGATTTGTACCAAATACCCCTGCTTATCTTTTTAAATTGCCTTTTCTTCCACCCTCTTATGATTCTGTTACTCATCTCTAACACAAATATAACACTAGAAAAACCTTCTCTAAAATATTCCTATACTAAAGTATCCTGCTGTACAAAATCACACGAAGTCGAAGGTGGAATGTTTCTGATTCACTTATAAACTACAGATAGGATAAGAGAAGAGTCTGACTGTCTCAGGAAACCTGAAAATGAGACAGACAGCTGGGGTAAGCATTATCGCCACATAATGAATCCAACACAGAATGTTGAACCCCCTAATTGCTTTTAGATCTTACTTGTGGTTCAAGGCACACTCCAGTCTCCTAACAAAATCAATACTATCTAGGCTCATAAATGCTTTAAACTGTCATGGCTCAATATTCAAACATCTAATTTGTAATACATAGTGTTTCAGATCAATAATATTCATTAATCCAAAAACCCTGTTAGTCTTTGTGTAAGCAAGTTCATAAGACTTGTCATGGGCATTGCATACCACCCTGAAAGGACCATGATACGCCTACAAAAACTTCTTAATCTCATCATTTACTTTGCTAGATTTTTCTTTGGTTTTGATGAGGACAAGGTTACCTATCCTGAAACTAGTCAGATTCACTCCTTTGTCATACCCTCTCTTCTTTCCTTCTGCTTTCTTTTTATCCTGTGATATGTCACATACCTGAGGGAAATCAATTTCTTCTCTGATGATATTTTCTTCTCTGATGATGTTGCTGGGCCTCTAATTGAACATAAGCTCATGTGGGACATATCCTGTCAATTTGTTCCATAAGTTGTTGATAATATTTTCAAAATGTTCAATATGACCTCCTTAGCAGTGTGTTTCACTACAGTAAGTCCTGCACAGTCTATTAATCTCCTTCATAACCCTTTCACTCATGTTATCTTGTGGAAAATAGGTAGAAATCTTTATGTGTATTAATAAGTGAGGTTGCTTACAGAGCACCTTTAAGGAATTAAAAATCATGACTTTAGTATCTATATTTATATTTGAAAGCATATGCTTCATTAAAAACCATCAACTTTCAGCTTTGAATAGTGAGATCCACAATTATCAAACAAGGAACAGGGATAACTATCATAGGGATGTGCACAGAAAATCAATATATCATGGAAGTGCTGTTTACAAACCAAATATTCTGTACAGTGCACTGCCAGATAGCATCAAAAAATACCAAACAGTAATACATTAAAAAGAGAACTAGAAAAACTACTAATAAACAACAGCTTCTACAGCATTAATGAATACCTGGAATTTTGCTTAAATCTGTAGGTCTGCTTCATAACTCCCTAAACAAAAATTCATAATTATTAACCATTCCTAGATAAGACAAAACTTCTCTCATGTATTTATGTATTTAATTATGCACCTATCTTTTGTTGCTGTATGTTACTATGCCTAGTTAACTAAAGTACTGGTATTTAATAATTTTAGTAAAATCGACCAAGGGGTTTTGCAAGGTTTTATTCTATTTGTATGTACATAAGCAGAATAATGTTTTTGTTATAAAGATGTGTTGATACCAATGATAAGATTTTGTACATGATGTAAATATGTAATATTTTATACAGGGCTATTAAAAATGATTGAAGCGATTTCATAAATTCACTGTAGCTCCATTCATTGACATATGGTCACGACACTCTACAGATACATAGAAAAACTCATAAAGTTTTGTTCGGCTGAAGCCGCACTTCAGGTTTCTGCCGCCAGAGCGCTCGAGAGCGCAGTGAGACAAAATGGCGACAGGAGCCGAGAAAGCGTATGTCGTGCTTGAAATGCACTCACATCAGTCAGTCATAACAGTGCAACGACACTTCAGGACGAAGTTCAACAAAGGTCCACCAACTGCTAACTCCATTTGGTGATGGTATGCGCAGTTTAAAGCTTCTGGATGCCTCTGTAAGGGGAAATCAACGGATCGGCCTGCAGTGAGCGAAGAAACGGTTGAACGCGTGCGGGCAAGTTTCACGCGTAGCCCGCGGAAGTCGACGAATAAAGCAAGCAGGGAGCTAAACGTACCACAGCCGACGGTTTGGAAAATCTTACGGAAAAGGCTAAAGTAGAAGCCTTACTGTTTACAGTTGCTACAAGCCGTGACACCCGATGACAAAGTCAAACGCTTTGAATTTTCGGCGCGGTTGCAACAGCTCATGGAAGAGGATGCGTTCAGTGCGAAACTTGTTTTCAGTGATGAAGCAACATTTTTACTTAATGGTGAAGTGAACAGACACAATGTGCGAATCTGGGCGGTAGAGAATCCTCACGCATCTGTGCAGCAAATTTGCAATTCACCAAAAGTTAACGTGTTTTGTGCAATCTCACGGTTTAAAGTTTACGGCCCCTTTTTCTTCTGCGAAAAAAACGTTACAGGTCACATGTATCTGGACATGCCGGAAAATTGGCTCATGCCACAACTGGAGACCGACAGCGCCGACTTCATCTTTCAACAGGATGGTACTCCACCGCACTTCCATCACGATGTTCGGCATTTCTTAAACAGGAGATTGGAAAACCGATGGATCGGTCGTGGTGGAGATCATGATCAGCAATTCATGTCATGGCCTCCACACTCTCCCGACTTAACCCCATGCGATCTCTTTCTGTGGGGTTATGTGAAAGATTCAGTGTTTAAACCTCCTCTACCAAGACATGTGCCAGAACTGCGAGCTCGCATCAACGATGCTTTCGAAATCATTGATGGGGACATGCTGCGCCAAGTGTGGGAGGAACTTGATTATCGGCTTGATGTCTGCCGAATCACTAAAGGGGCACATATCGAACATTCGTGAATGCCTAAAAAAACTTTTTGAGTTTTTGTATGTGTGTGCAAAGCATTGTGAAAATATCTCAAATAATAAAGTTATTGTAGAGCTGTGAAATCGCTTCAATCATTTGTAATAACCCTGTACTGTTCTGTGCTTTGACAAGTCCAATATCATGAATGTGATAATAATGGTGCTAAACAAATAAATAAAAATCATTTGTATTGCCATACAGTGTTCAAATATCTCAGAAACAAATTGTGGACTATTGTCAGACAAAAGTGATTTTGGTACCCCTACATTGCAAAAGTAATCAAATGTCAACTTTTCAATTAAAGTATTAGTATTTGCCTTCTTAATTGGATACAGCTTTACATATTTTGAGAATGTATCCAAAACAATGCAAATATATTTACAACCTCCTGTGGATGCAGGCAACATTCCTAGAAGGTCAACTACTCTAAGCTCTTTAGGTTTGCTAGGAAGAACAGAATGCATTAAGCCTTTTGATGGCACACCAGTTGTCTTTACTCTCTGACATTTATCACGCTACTCTAGTCTCTGCTTAACCCTTATCTACAAATTCTTAAATACTGCTGTTGCCCGATCTTATCTGTTATTTTCCTGGTCCCATAATGTCCATAACTCTCATGCAAGTAGTCAATAAATTTATCAACATGTTGGTCAGGAAAGCATAACTTCCAGTCCTTACCATTTAAATTTTTCCTCCTACACAACAACCCTTAATGTATAGTATAATACTGTTTCACCTTTGGCATGCTGTCTGAATTGTAATACTGCTTAACCAACCTTAAATTAGGACCCTCATTCTGCTCCCTTCTCATTTGCTTGTAAATTTTCCTAATAAGCTTCTCAACCTTCACTCCCTGTTAATAAAACAACCTTACTTGTTCTTCATGGTTCTCATTACCGTCAGTATCCTTCTTCCCTGTGGGCATCCTAGATAATGCATCAGCAACAATGTTGTCTTTTCCTTTTACATACCTTACCTCCAAATCAAATTGTTGCAAATACAAAGCCCATCTAGTTAAACTGGTGTGTTTCAGCCTGCACTTCTGAAGGTAATTCAAAGCCTTATGATCTGTATACACTATGGTCTAATGTCCAAGCAAATAGTACTCAAACTTTTGAAACCCAAAAATAATTGCCAAAGCCTCTAATTCTGAAATGTAATTGTTCTTTTCATGTGGCTGTAATGTTGTACTAGCAAAAGCAACAGTTTTGTGTTCAACCCACATCTCAGTAGGTGCTAATTGGAAAATTTCTACCCCCAAACAACAAAAACATGCATCAGTACTTGTACAGAAAGGCATTGAAAGAATTGGATGTCCTAACATTTCACTATTTACTAATTCATTTTTCAAACTCTGAAATGCCTCTTCACAGTCCTCTGTCCAATTCCAAACCACATTATTTTTCAATAAATTACCAAGGCAAGGATAGTTAAATGACTGATCTGATATGAACTTTTGGTAGAAGCCACACAAGCCAAACATAGCTTTAAGACCCTTCTTGTTCCTTGGGGGTGGGAAATCTGCAATAGCAGCAAGCTTTTCTGCATCAGGCTGTACACCTTTCTCGTTAATCCTGTGACCCAGAAATTAAATTTTCTTCTTTACAAATTCAGATTTACTTAATTTTAGTTTCATACCTCCCCTATACAGAGGTCTCAGTACTTCATTCAAAATCTTACAGTGCTTGAATCATTCTGCATTTGCTACTAGGATATCATTTACATAGACAATGATTTCACTGTTTAACATCTCACCTACAACCCTGTGAATAGCTTTGATAAACACACATGCAGACAAGTTCAGACCAAATGGCACCACATAGTATTGGTAACACTTACGTTCATGTAAAAATGTTCTTTGCCAAACTGATATTCCAATAGCCACAAGTCACATGATTTTCATGTGAAGTCAGAAACTTACATCCATGGAACTCTTGCAAAATTTCATCTATGTTAGCTAGTCTGTCACTCTCCCCTACTATGATTTCATTTAACTTCCTGGCATCCAGAACCAACCTGACACCACTGTTCTTCTTATTTACAACCACAAGTGGGTTATTATACCTATGGTTGCTCTTTCAATAATGCCCCACGAGACCGTCTTTTGAAATTCTTTTCTCACCACTTCCTTTTTTGTAAATGTAATATAAGGTTTCTTGAAAAATGTTCATGATCCTTAAACTTTAATTTGCACTCAAAATCTTTTACCAAACCTGGCCTGTTTGAAAATGCCTTACAGTTGTTCAGGGGAATACCTTTTAATTCCTCCCTTTGATTATTTGTAATACCTTCAATATCCTCAACTCTCTTTATTATTTTCAACCTTACTCTCTCCCCATCTTCTTCCTCAGTAACCTGCCAAGTGGTCAAAACTCTTAATGGCAAATGTAATTCAGTTTGCACACACTTGTCCAACCTTCCAAAAATGATACGTCATACCTATTTTTGTTGCACTTAAAACTAAACTTACCACTAGCAAAATCAATATTTACACACCATTTGCACAAGAAATTAGTCCCAAATATTACATCAATGCTGAGATTTTGAATCACCAGGAAATTGCATTCCAGAAGGTGTTCTGCCGATTCTACAATTAATAGTACATCTCGTTTCACACTCTTTGATGGCTTGCTGGTAGCACAAATAATTTTTATTCCGGAAACATGCATCACTAATACACCCTCTGCATTCTTAATAGAATAAAAAAATGCCTGTGAAATGCCATTCAAATCACTACCACTGTCTAGTGAACACTTTACATGTATACCTTGTACACTTGCTGTTATTACAATGTGCCACACTTCCTTTTTACTTACCGCGTAATCTTCTTCATACAACAAATCCTTGTTAATTCTTTCCCTGGAAAAACTATCATCCAGCCTACCAAAATAATTATCAGACACAGTCAAATGACAGATAGCATGGTTCTCTTCCTCATTACCAATCTCAAACTCTAACTCTTCATTAGGCCTAATATTATCCTCCTTTAGTCTTTCTTTACTCAACACATTGCCATCATTATCAATTATAAATTCAAATACCTCATCCTCATCACTACTGGATTTGTCATTGCTATCATCATTACAACTACTGTCAGAATCAGACCAACTGTCACTTTCATCATCCTCAAATACTTGGCTAATTAGTTGATCCTTGTTTCCATCATTATTCCACAAAGCAAAACACCTTAATTCCTTATGTTCTCTTAAAAATTTACTATCCATTTTGACACTTTGGACGTCCTGAGCAACAGCAACACAGTCTGTTTCATCAATTAATTTTATTATAGTAAGTTCGTCCTCTCTTTTTATAGGATAAACATTGCTACCCACGCCGTCATTCAACATCTCACTAGAATTAGAATTTACACTTGTCTTACTACTATCATTCACATTGACCTTACCTGTGATTACAGCACATTTATATACACATGGCTCTTCATCACTACGTGCTCTACTGCAAGCCAAAACTGGAGCGTTATCTAGTATAAATGGTTTGATCCAGAACTAAAATAATCTTCTTCATTTCTGACACTTCAATGTCTCTTACCATTACTGTGCCCATTCTGGCTGTCTTCCACCCAACCATTCCTTGAATTTTGACTGTAATTAGTCCTGTTCATCCTATTTACCTGAAATTCTCTCCCTGATTGATGATTGTCATCAAAATTCCGCCTATGATCTTCCATTGATGGCTTCAGCCTCTCCACTCTATCAACATAATTAAAAAAATCACTAATATTACCCCTAGGGGCAGGTACAAGCAATTCTCTAACTTTCTGGGTTAACTTAGTTTCTAAATCTACAATTATTGATTCACTACCTAACTTTTTATCCAAATATTTCAGTTTGTTTATCTAAAGCTAACAGAAACCTTTCACAGTACCCTTCCGAGAGTCAATTCTGTCTTCTCCCCAAAATTCACTGAAAATTCTCTGCTGCTTCTCTTTGGATCAATATTCATCTAAAAATGCTTTCTTAAAGCTATGCCAGAAAGTACAACTGTTAGCTACTTGACCTGGCCATCCATTAGCAGCCCCTTTCAAAAACCTCTCACAAATGACATTTTTTCTTTGTCAGTCCATTTTTCAGGCAAATCATCAAATTCTCTAATGAAATCCAGTGGTTGTACTTCCCTATATGGTTCAAAATTATTAAACTTCTTACAACTAACAAATGAAGGACTGTTTGGACACTACATACCCTATGCTTTAGATTTTGTACCTCTTCCATCTTTTTCTCCATTTCAGCCTATTTTGAATCTACATTTTTATTTACTTTTATCAATTTTTCTTCTACCACTACTGAACACTTAGTTTCTACCTCCATTTCTAAATCATTTTTAATATGATTGATTTGGTTCTCAAGCTTAACTCTATTTCTCATGAGTATTCTGCACTACTTTCTTTATCTTTTCATCACAATCTTTCACTACTGCCTCTACCATCTTATTTAATTCTGCAAGATTAAAACTGACTACCTTAATTTCCTTCTTAATTTCTTTCTTCAGTCCATTCTTTAAGCTAACCATGTCAGTGTTAATGCTATCAGTTTTATTTTCCGCCCTACTAATGTCTTCTTTCGTACTCATACTACTCAAACTACTCACAATTTGCTTTAACATTGCTTCCAATTTTCTGTCTGCCATAAACTTTTACCCTTGCCAACTTTCACTACCAGATTCCTCCCCCTTAGCCTTAATGATTTCACCCACTTCAGTACTGTTTTTGTCCATTTTGCTCACATCACCACATAATGTAGATGATGCTTTTATCATTTCATCTACAATAGGACTTTCGGCTTCATCATTCAAAGCTACTTTCATGTCTGATTTATAACCATTATCGTCTACTGACTCAGTCCCCATTAAGTCTTTCTGTTCATTTAAAAACTTAACCTCTACAGCTTTGTTATCAGTCACACCACTCCCCTTTGTCCATTCTCCTGCATCACACTGTCTTGTTTGTTAAGGGCACACATTATGTATAACTTAATATAAAACAGCTTTTGCTACGAATCAGCTTATTTTTATTAACTTGTCTCCTGCTGCTACTGCGGTTGTCATCTCAATTCGTTGTCTGCTTGGCTGCTGCAATTTGTAATTTTCTCAGTGAGGTGTGTTGTTTATCCTGGTAGGTTGTGTCCACCTGTTCGCTGATTTGCTGCCCCCGTACTCAGTGGCTGCTTCCATAGAAACCACTCACTGATTGGCTGTTGCACCTTCCTGTTTAATAGTGGCTACATCAATTCTGACATTTCAAAATTAATTGAATTTCACACTCCCCTAATATTGTCTGTTCACTGTCCTCGACAAAATTCCAGTGACACATGTTTCACACACTCACTCCTTTAAAACTGCTGAACTGTAAACTGTTCTTCAGTTCACTGTTCAAAGTTTGCGAGTCCTAGTTTACTGTGTCCAAACACAATAGCTCTCACCCAAAAGGGAACCATATGTGATGTACGCCTGCTTTGTTTCTTCGTTGATAGGCCTTAGTCCTTGGTGTCAATGTACTACATTGTTATACTGGCTGAAAAATGGGGGTGTGGGGTGGGGGAGAGGGGGTGGAAGTTCAACACTGATTACTGTAAATGATGTAGCCAACAGTTGCACATTTGCATTTCACAGTTCTTTACTTTCACTGTTCACATCCCCCCAATATTACTCAGTTATATGGCCAGTTCATATTGGTAACTTTTGATAAGCCTCATTAAAAGATTGTAGGCAAACATCAGCATACTGCTACAATAGTTTGCTCTTGAACATCTATGAGCAGCAAAAATCTAAACACAATTCACAGTTCTTGCAGAATAATATGGTACCTGTGACACTATTTCTCAAATAAATTGATCAGACACTGTCATTGTTTTAACACTGTTAAGTTAATGCATTATAGTTGGTCGCAATGATACAGACTTCTCATCTGAAAATCGGCTGTCTTGGGACCAAAAATCCATCCTTTATATATCCTCACAATAACAGGCAGTGAAACTATGCATTGTTTGATGCTTAAATTACAGAAATTACAATTAAAACATACATCATTCAATTAACTGAATACATGGAAAAATTCTTTCTTTTTAAAAGTGTCTTCTGTCACAAATGATAGGCCAACTTATTTGTTTAAATAATGAAATTAACAGCTATAGCTATACACACAATGCTTTTGATAAATCTGGTAATTATTTTGGAATTAAATAAGGGCTGATATTGCTAACATATTTTCGAATAGAGCCAAATAAATACTAAAACAATCCTAGTGGTTCTTCTTTCAAATGTTTATAATTAGTGTAGAATTTATATTTGTTTGTTGTTGTTGTTGTTGTGGTCTTCAGTCCTGAGACTGGTTTGATGCAGCTCTCCATGCTACTCTATCCTGTGCAAGCTTCTTCATCTCCCAGTACCTACTGCCGCCTACATCCTTCTGAATGTGCTTAGTGTATTCATCTCTTGGTCTCCCTCTACGATTTTTACCCTCCACGCTGCCCTCCAATGCCAAATTGGTGATCCCTCGATGTCTCAGAACATGTCCTACCAACCAATCCCTTCTTCTAGTCAAGTTGTGCCACAAGCTCCTCTTCTCCCCAATTCTGTTCAATATCTCCTCATTAGTTATGTGATCTACCCATCTAATCTTCAGCATTCTTCTGTAGCACCACATTTCAAAAGCTTCTATTCTCTTCTTGTCCAAACTATTTATCGTCCATGTTTCACTTCCATACATAGCTACACTCCATACAAATACTTTCAGAAACGACTTCCTGACATTTAAATCTATACTCGATGTTAACAAATTTTTCTTCTTCAGAAACGCTTTCCTTGCCATTGCCAGTCTACATTTTATATCCTCTCTACTTCGACCACCGTCAGTTATTTTGCTCCCCAAATAGCAAAACTCCTTTACTACTTTAAGTGTCTCATTTCCTAATCTAATTCCCTCAGCATTGCCCGACGTAATTTGACTACATTCCTTTATCCTCGTTTTGCTTTTGTTGATGTTCATCTTATACCCTCCTTTCAAGACACTGTCCATTCCATTCAACTGCTCTTCCAAGTCCTTTGCTGTCTCTGACAGAATTACAATGTCATCGGCGAACCTCAAAGTTTTTATTTCTTCTCCATGGATTTTAATACCTACTCCGAACTTTCCTTTTGTTTCCTTTATTGCTTGCTCAATATACAGATAGAATAAATCAGGGATAGGCTACAACCCTGTCTCACCCCCTTCCCAACCACTGCTTCCCTTTCATACCCCTCGACTCTTATAACTGCCATCTGCTTTCTGTACAAATTGCAAATAGCCTTTCACTCCCTGTATTTTACCCCTGCCACCTTCAGAATTTGAAGAGAGTATTCCAATCAACATTGTCAAAAGCTTTCTCTAAGTCTACAAATGCTAGAAATGTAGGTTTGCCTTTCCTTAATCTTTCTTCTAGGATAAGTCGTAGGGTCAGTATTGCCTCACGTGTTCCAACATTTCTACAGAATCCAAACTGATCTTCCCCGGGGTCGGCTTCTATCAGTTTTTCCGTTCGTCTGTAAAGAATTTGCATTAGTATTTTGCAGCTGTGACTTATTAAACTGATAGTTCGGGAATTTTCACATCTGTCAACACCTGCTTTCTTTGGGATTGGAATTATTATATTCTTCTTGAAGTCTGAGGGTATTTGGCCTGTCTCATACATCTTGCTCACCAGATGGTAGAGTTTTGTCAAGACTGGCTCTCCCAAGGCTGTCAGTAGTTCTAATGGAATGTTGTCTACTCCGAGGGCCTTGTTTCGACACAGGTCTTTCAGTGCTCTGTCAAACTCTTTACGCAGTATCATATCTCCCATTTCATCTTCATCTTCATCCTCTTCCATTTCCATAATATTGTCCTCAAGTATGTTGCCCTTGTATAGACTCTCTATATACTCCTTCCATCTTTCTACTTTCCCTTCTTTGCTTAGAACTGGGTTTCCATCAAAGCTCTGGATATTCATGTAAGTGGTTTCCTTTCTCCAAAGGTCTCTTTAATTTTCCTGTAAGCAGTATCTATTTTACCCCTAGTGAGATAAGCCTCTACATCCTTACATTTGTCCTCTAGCCATCCCTGCTTAGCCATTTTGCACTTCCTGTCGACCTCATTTTTGAGACGTTTGTATTCCTTTTTGCCTGCTTCATTTACTGCATTTTTATATTTTATCCTTTCAACAATTAACTTCAAAACCCAAGGAGTTCTACTAGCCCTCGTCTTTTTACCTACTTGATCCTCTGCTGCCTTCACTATTTCATCCCTCAGAGCTACCCATTCTTCTTCTACTGTATTTCTTTCCCCCATTCCTGTCAATTGTTCCCTTATGCTTTCCCTGAAACTCTGTATAACCTCTGGTTTAGTCAGTTTATCCGGGTCCCATCTCCTTAAATTCCCACCTTTTTGCAGTTTCTTCAGTTTTAATCTACAGTTCATAACCAATAGATGTGGTCAGAGTCCACATCTGCCCCTGGAAATGTCTTGCAATTTAATACTTGGTTCCTAAATCACTGTCTTACCATTATATAATCTATCTGATACCTTTTAGTATCTCCAGGGTTCTTCCATGTATACAACCTTCTTTCATGATTCTTGAACCAAGTGTTAGCTATGATTAAGTTATGCTCTGCGCAAAATTCTACCAGACGGCTTTCTCTTCCGTTTCTCAGCCCCAATCCATATTCACCTACTATGTTTCCTTCTCTACCTTTTCCTACTAACAAATTCCAGTCACCCATGACTATTAAATTTTCATCTCCTTTCACTACCTGAATAATTTCTTTTATCTCATCACACATTTCAACAATTTCTTCGTCATCTGCAGAGCTAGTTGGCATATAAACTTGTACTACTGTAGTAGACATGGGCTTTGTGTCTATCTTGGCCACAATAATGCGTTCACTATGTTGTTTGTAGTAACATACCCATACTCCTATTTTTTTATTCATTATTAAACCTGCACCTGCATTACCCCTATTTGCTTTTGTATTTATAACCCTGTATTCACCTGACCAAAAGTCTTGTTCCTTCTGCCACTGAACTTCACTAATTCCCACTATATCTAACTTTAACCTATCCATTTCCCTTAGAAAGATCCAAAATTATGCCTATGACACACTCAACTTTATCAAGAGCATCAATTACAACTTTTGTGAAGTCTACTATGGCTGACTCCGTATTTTTGCCACATTGGAAACCAGACTGTGATTTGTTTAAAAGGCTGTATTTATTCAGGTAATTCATTAATCTGTCTTTCACAATTACTTCTATTACTTTTGAGAATGGTGACAACAGGGAAATGGGCTAGTTATTTTCTATGTCTTCTGCATTACATTTCTTAAGCAAAGGTACAACTACTGCCTGTTTTAACTGCTCTGTAACTGTCCCTGATGTGAAGGATTCATGTATTATATTTGTTAAGGGCCCTATGCATTGTTTCAGTACACACATTGGTACTTCATCTAAGCCTACTGGCTTTTTATTTTTTAGTTTCTGAACAGTTTCATTGACTTCATTCTCTGTGGTTGGAAGTAACATCATTGTATGTAGTGCATCATTATTTACAGGTGTTATATTTGTTTTGAGAAATTTTTTTTTTAATTCTCTGCAAAACTTGAAAAATGCTTATTTACATAGCTTGCTAAGTGTTGTGGATCATTTATTACCTTATCCCCTCCCTTAGGAGTATGTTATTCTGCGTTTTTTTGCTCTCCCTGTTCCCTTTTTTATAAAATCCCTGACTGCTTTACTTTTATTCTCTGCATTATATATTATTTTGTCATTAAATGATATTTTGCAGCAATCAGCGCCTTCCTATAGATCTTTTTGTATCTATGATAGAAATTTAAGAATTCTGGATCATTTGGACTCTTTTTCGTGGAACTGAGGTATTTAAGTGTTTGGGAGGACTTCTTAATAGAGACTTCTTAGTATGTACCTGTTGTTATCCATTATTCCATGCTCCGATCCGTAGAACACCAGTTTTCTTTCTCCTGATAACGACGTCCTCTTGAGTAGTCCCCGACCGGAGATCTGAATGGGGGACTATTTTACCTCCGGAATATTTTACCCAAGAGGACACCATCATCATTTAATCATACAGTAAAGCTGCATGCCCTCGGGAAAAATTACGGCTGTAGTTTCCCCTTGCTTTCAGCCGTTCGCAGTACCAGAACAGCAATGCCATTTTGGTTAGTGTTACAAGGCCAGATCAGTCAATCATCCAGACTGTTGCCCCTGCAACTACTGAAAAGGCTGCTGCCCGTCTTCAGGAACCACACGTTTGTCTGGCCTCTCAACAGATACCCCTCCATTTTGGTTGCACCAATGGTACGTCTATCTGTATCGTTGAGGCACGCAAGCCTCCCCACCAACGGCTAGGTCCATGGTTCATGGAGGGGGGGGGGGGGGGGTATATTTGTTTATAAGTCAACAATAGAAGGTAAGTATGAAACAAGTACTGATTTCACCCTATAACAAAAGATATTAACTAGGAGTAATAAAAATAAATTGGGAAATTAATTACATATACAAAACTAAGCATCAAAATTAGATCTGGTGCTATATTTCTTAAGACTAAGGACCATCCTTTCTCTTTTATGAAAATGCATACTCATGTATGTTAATGGTAATTAGTAAAAATAATGAATTTGAGGAGGCAGATTGCAAAACAAGAGAGGAAGTAAATAGATCCCAGCTTGCTTCATCACAAGTGGTCAACATTATTTTGCACTGCCACCACAATCACCTGACAGGAATTTGTGAGATTAAATCCATATAGATTTTGTAGGCCTTCTCCCTTGGCATCAAGTTCCATGAGGACAGTGGTTAGGAATGCTTTCTCCAACTATCTTACATGATGAAAGTGCAGTTGGCAACTCTCAAAAGGGAAATTCAGAACTTGCAAAAATACTGCCCAAGAGAACTAGCAAAGAGGGTAGGAGGAAACTAAATGAGACTTCATGGGCTGAGAGGGTGTGTAACTTATAGGCTCCTAGCCAGTGCTATCACACACATAAGCTGACAGTGTATCTCAAAGTATTTCCAGTACTTCTGAACTTGAAATGACATCATCCATCTGAATTAAATGCTGTTGCACCCTTAACTGAATGGTGAAGCAGAATGACTCTCCTGGACTTTTGAACCTTGAATGTTGTCTTCTGGTAGATCATCAAAAGGGGTTAACCCTCTTCCTGGTCATCTACTATCTCACAATCAACAGCCATATCCCAGTTGAGATACTCTACAGAAAGTAATCCTTAATGCGCATCTATCAACTCTCTACTCAGTCATACGTCATTGTTAGGCATATCTAGTTTGTTTCCATCAAGGAAAGGCTGTCTGGGGTTTGTAAAGGGTGCCCTCCTCGAACATTACCTTTCTATAATATAAATAGCTGATACCAGGAATGTTTCCGAATCTTGTATAGGTGAACTTCACCTCAGCTGTTTAACTAAATGAATTTCATTTGATTTTGTCATAGAAACAGAAATAATGCAACAGCATTACTTAATATTTATCACATCATCTGGAACCCACAAAGCTAAAAAAAAAATCTACCCCTGGACGTGATGAACTGCAGCCAACAATGAGAAAATGAAGATAAGTAAAGGGTTATTTGTACATCTTATGCCTCTCAAATCTTTTGAGAAGAATTAATCTTTGTGAAGAGACTGAAAATAGACTGGTGATTTGTCGGAGGGTAAGATGTCCATCCTACTTGGGCTCCAGGTAATCTGGCTTCCTTGGGTGTCATTGATGTGACAGTGGGCAGTTTAGAGCAATCACACCAGTCTTCAGAAACACTTTGACGTCCACCAGTTCAGAGCAACTTTTTTCCACTGCCGCATGACAATACATATGCACAACTCAACATGGGATCACATAGTCAACCAATACTCCATTACAGGTGGCTGCCAACTACTCCATCACCAGTATCTGTGGAAACACTCATGCCAATACTGGCAGACATGTTGCTACTATTATTACAGCAACACACTGACATTCAGGACACCTGTCAAATGTAAACCACTGGAAGGTTGCCAATGACCAACTATTCTGCTTGTCTTCAATACTCTCTGCTCAATATAGCAAACTTTTCTAAACATATCTGTTTATATAAGGAAGGTACCTCTTTTTCTGTCTGACGAGCATATAATCTAGGATCCAGTTCATGGCAGACACTCACTATTCTCTCTCCATTGTACCTCACTTACATTACTCTGGAATCCAGTACTACACATTTGCTCTCTAGATTCTACATCCATACTTATGCCAACACATTTGATGTGTCTGGTGACTTGCTAATGTGTCATGTGAGTTGGTCTATGAATCCACCCAGAATAATATAGGCTTAACCTGTGTTAAGCTATTGTATATTTCAGACTGTTTCAGTTTGTGAATGATTCATTGTTATCTTGTTTATAACTTTAAATTGGTCATTAATTAACAGTTTACTGAGTATGATGCAATATGTTCTTTGCCTCATCACAGAAAAATTTCATTTGCAAAAGCAGGCTTTCCGGGGTAATTGCACTGTAGAATTCTTCAAGGGGAATCAGCTGAGTTGCGTATTCATTTTCGAGCGATGTTTCAAGTTTTGTATTTGTAATCTTTACCAGAAGAGTTTTGGAGCAACATTTAAATAAATTTCTTATGAGTGAGTTTCCGGTAAAGATGAACATTTAGAGCCTCATCAAATGTGGCTGGTTGACCTTCCCTTCACTACTGGCATCACAAAGTTATTTCATTAGACTGACATCACTGGTGACAGAATGTTCACTCTCACATGATTCAGGATACAGAAGCATGCATCATCATTCACAGAAAACATTTTAAACTCTGACTGTAAATTGATGCATGAACCTTCTGTAATTTTCACTGCAAAAGGCTATGCTGATATTACACTGTAGTGAAATGTGCATCACACCATTTTCTTACATGTCACAAATGAAGAATGATGGATAGTAACTAGTTCAGAGAAGAGTGGTGGTGGTGGTGGTGGGGGGGGGGGGTTTCCTACCCTCTGTTAAAAGGTATGAAGGTGTGAATCTAAGAACAATGAGTTCAATTCTTAGAAATAAGTTTCAGTTCATGGCGAGAACAAAAGTAAGGAGAAAGAGCAACTCCAATTACTCGATTATGGAGCATGGGGTTTACTTCATTCGTGACTCATTCTCCCTTTCATATTATTGAGGTCACTCCTGTCACAATGAAGTGCGGGGCTGACTTTCTTTAATGGCCTCTACTTGTCAAGTTCTGTACAAATTCCCCATCACAATCTTCTTACAGCAACTTGCTTCTTCCCAGACGCAACACAAAGTTCACCCTCACAAAATGCAATCAAAATGAACTTATTATATAAAACTAATTTATCACACAGGTTAAAAGGCAGTCACAAGTTTTCTGCCTACATTCTTTTTATATTTCACAATTAGTGTAACACTTCATGAAGAAAGGTAATTTGTGAACATTTCATGCTGTGTGTCTGCAATGCTGGGAAGAAGTAGGTTAAAAAGATTCTACAACAAACGCGGTATGCTGTGCTGTGCAGAACTTCACACGGCCGAATCATTCCCTTTGGTGTTGACAAGCAGTCAATGCCTTCTGGAGTACTGGTACTTTGCAGTGGAGCATGTTGGCAGCGCAACGCAGGTAGCTGTAAACACAGAAAGCCCTATGTGCTGTGCCGACACCTTAGGAGAGCGGCGTGTACTCACTTTCACATAATCAACAGCTACATGCAGCCTTTTCTGGAGCATTGTTTGGCTTCACAGAACACTACAAACAGCACTGGTTGCATTCTCCTATGCCTAAACAACTGCTTACACAGCAGCTTTGTCGTCTCATCAAGAGCTCATTATCACTGAGTTGAAAACATCATTATTTCGTGCCAATTTTATAGAGCTGGAAAGCAATGTAGGCACTACACCCTACATGCTTTTTAAAACTTTAGTTGACTGAGTTAAAATATCATTGTTGTGTCGCATTATTGTACTGGAACATAGTGCAGGCACTACATCCTACACGTGCAGATTTAGGCTGCTGCCGTGCCCACTCACCCGTCATACTTGTTGCCATCAGTTATTTTAACAATGCCACAATAAAATTGAAGTTCACACTGACCGTTATCAGTATAATCAGTTGTGAGCACAATTCTTCAGATTGTTAGATTAGATTCAGTTTTTGTTCCATAGACAAACAAAGGAGGTGATTCTCGTGGGCTTGGAATAAGTCAGAAAGTATAACATAAAAAACAAAACATATGAATATAATACTCACTACCCTGGTCATTTGTCAGGAGATTGTCAAAATAGGTGTATACATTATAGTAAACTGGACCTGCTAATATTTACAGAATTAATCCTCTATCAGAAAAACATAGTTATACACTTTTAATAAATTTATCATACACAAAATACCTAATCTTGGCTGTTGTGACCAACTGCCGTCAAATCTGAAATATAACAGACATTTTTACTTAAGCTGGTCTAACAGTCCCTGTTAACATACCAATCTATAGAGTAGAAGGAATTACCTATCAAAGAAAATCTCTCAAACTCTGTTTAAACTGTGATTTATCTGAAACCGAGTTTTTTATCATTGCTGCCATTTTTTTGAAAATGTGTGTTCCTGAATATTGGACACCTTTCTGGACCAAGGTAAGTGATTTTAGGTATTGCGTTATGCGAGTGTTCAAATGTGGAGCAGAAGTAACAAGATTTGATGAAAGCATAACACAGTGATGTTCATTTTCAAACAAACTTGTTCCATTTGTGGCGCCTCTGGCGTAAAGCACCATATCTTTGGACTTGATCATCTTTCATTTATCTTTGTCTATATTCTCTTGGCACAGTATGTTTGTACTGCTATTTGTATTCGCTTACTTCTGTGCTAAATAAATGTATATTTGACATCTAAAGTGTGTTATTACCACCCTATGACATGTAATAGACACAGTGGTGCCCCAACACATTGTCATGTGTTCATGAATTATTTTGTGTTTCTTTTCATCATTAACAGACTTTGTGTGCCAGACCTCATTGTCTCCGGAACAATGGATCTACCAATGTCTTTCTGTGTTAGTGCCTTGCACCCTATTAACTGTGTTTACTAGTGTACCTAATGTGCGTTTGGTTAGAAGTGAACAATTACCTATGCCCTGCCATGCCAGCGGCTACTTAACCTTAATCGGCTCAACATGGCCATCATCAAGTGCAACTACACAGCAACAGCTGCTACATGGACAGCGCACGCCGCTTAGTAACACCATAAATGACAATCCAGTGAAGGACTTAGTGGTTCACCCCTCAGCTACGCAGTCTCCTTCAGTTTGGTTTGATGTGCCGACGAAGTTCGAGAACTGTAATTATTGTAATTCGAACATTCCAATGCATGGGGTTGCACATTCTTATACGTGTAATGTCGCAACACCCCCACATGCAGTCACCTCAACTGTGCTGGTTTCTGTGACCATAACTCCATGGTCACACCACGATCGCCTTCCGCCCGCTTTCGTGACAGCACCGGCAGTTCCGCCTGTGCCAGTTAGTGGGTCAACCTCCCCATGGCTGCACTGTGACTGCCTTCTGCTTGCTGTTGCAACGTCACTGGCTGTTGCACCCACACCAAATTCGCCATCAGGCCTACAGATGGGACATCTCGTGCCGTCAGTTGCACCCATTCACTCCACATCGTGGGCTGCATGCAGGCAGCCCCCCACACAGACCTCGGGTGACACATTGTCCACCACTACTGCACTCCCAGTGTCAGGGGCTTCCTGCCTCACTCACACAGATCTTTGCCTACCAGTGCTGTATCAACATGTGTTACCTGGCAGGTTTCCTAAGCTGCCTGCTTTGCAAAAATGACAACCCTACTACTTGGTTCACATTGGTGGATCACCTACTGGATATCCAGGGGATTTTGGATGATGATGCACATTTTGTCTGCCTGGTGAGCCGCCTCCATGCTCATCTGGACCTCATCAGTGATCTGCTCCTCTCACCACCCGCCTCGCCCAAGTATTTAACGGTAAAAACATTGCTCATCGAATGCCTTTCTTGCCCATCAGCAAAGGCTATCCACCACATTATTCATGATGAGCACCTAAATGACCACACAACTTTGCAGCTTTGGTGGTGCCTTCATGCATTAATTGATGATCAAGCACTACAGGACACTGCACTTTGGACTTTGTGGATGGTCAAACTGCTGTGAGACCTACAACTTCACCTGCTATCTCACATCGCCGAACCTTTCAAGGTTCGCCTACACATGGCCGACAGCGCCTGCACTATCATTTGTCACCAACACCGCCTGCCACGGATGACATCCCCATCACCATCAGTTGACACACTTGCACCTCAGTGGCCTGTCAGGAACTGCCACCTAGCGGCCTACGGGAGGTACTGCCTGTGGCCTCCCGACAGCAGCCGACCTCACCAGAGCAGCAGCCCAAGCGGGCTCAAGCAATGATGCAGTCAGCTGTGTCCCCCTCCCACTCCACACTGCCTCGCCTCAAAGATTACCCATTATGCTGGTACCATGCCACTTACGGGGACGCCTTTCGCAACTAACGAGCACCTTGTGCATACCCAAACAATTCCGGTGGACACGATTAGGTGCCACGTCCCACCACGATCCTCACAGCACCTACCGTCCGATGTCATGCCACTTGCTCCAGTGGCGCGACACCTCTATCTCATGGACTTGTTATGGGGCACTTGCTTTCTCGTCAACACCTGTGCCAACATCAGCGTTATCCTGGTCAAGCACGCAGGCAAAATGGTTTTTCCTGCTAACCTCGCTTTGATTGTTGCAAATCAATCTCCTATTGCAGTCCTTGGCTCCATCAAGATGTTGGTTCACCTATCACCAGTCGCCACCTTCCCTTGGACTTTCCACATCACCGATGTGGATGAACCTGTGATAGGGTTGGACTTCCTACACCATTATGAACTTTCGCCAGACCTGCAGGTTGTCATGCTCCACCACACATCTGGTCCTGCCATTCTGTGCTTGAACGAGTTCAGAATGACTCTGATCTCTGCCTCCTTGGCTACACTTTCCTCGTGTGCATCTCCCTGATTTATCAGATGTGCGTACACAAATCAAAAAGTTCCACCCACGTAACGAGGCATTTCGCACTCACATTGTCGGGAACTCTGCTGAATTATCACATGCATGGAGTACGATTCACTGCTTGTCTACAGAACTGCAACTTACAGAACCATCACTCGCATCTACTGTGCATTTGCACTACATCGCTCCTGTGTTGAGTTTCCTTCCGCCTACTGGCATGTCCGCATCGTCACAGGCGAATCTACAGGACGCTCATGTTCTCACTTCATGGGATTCTTCACATTGCGTGGCTGCTGTGCCACACCTTCCATCATTGTCTGCTGCCGATGCCCTGCCCATACTGTTCCAACCTGGCAAGGGTTGCACCAGTCCCCCCTCTCACCCTCCCCTGCCTTTCTCCCTTCATGGCTATCGGCCATCAGCCATAAGCAATGGCACTTGTCATAGCATCTGCACCATGGACAGCCCACCTGTACGTTATAAAGCTAGGCATCTTAATGCTTCCAAACTTCTGTGCGCGAAAGATATTGTTCAGGATTTATTGGCTTCCGGCATGCTCTGACCTTTGAACAGCAACTGGTCTTCATCTGTCCCCTTGTTCCTAAGAGGGACGGCTGGTTCTGCATGTGCAGGGACTACAGGTCCCTTAATGCTCAGACGATTATTGATAACTAACCCATTCCCAATATCCAGAATTTCACGCAATTAGTGCATGGCTCAAAGTTCTTCTCTGTCTTAGATTGTTCGAAGACATATCACCAAATTCCTATGCACCCACCAGATATACCTAAGACAGCCACCATCACATCCTTTGGCCTATTTGACTACTGTTATATGCCTTATGGCTTCAAAAATGCTATGCAGATGTGGCAAAGGTTCATTGATTCCATTTTGCTACCTCTGTCTTTCACTTATTTGGATGACATTCTGATTTTTTCCTCCTCTGCTGAGGAGCACCAGTTGCACCTTGATGCAGTTCTTTCAGCTCTTGTGGCCAACGGTGTGGTGATCAAAAACGATAAATCTCTACTCCGTTCTACATCAGTTACATTCTTAGGCCGTACTGTCTTGGCCAACGGCCTTTGACCATCGGATTCTCATGTCAAAACCATTTTCACACTGCCTCTTCCTAAAGATTATGCTCAAATCCATCATCTTCTGGGTATGGTAAACTTTTATTGATGCCATATCCCTCAGGCTGCCTCCGTCCAATCGGTCCTTATGGACGCCCTCTCCGGTAAAAATAACACAGGGAAACGAAAGTTGGACTGGACCAACCCATGCTTGATGCATTTTATAATCTCAAAACTGCAATCGCGAAAGCCATCACTCTCACCCATCCCAATCCTGAGGCTCGTGTTTCTATTACAACTGACGCAAGCAAGTCAGCTATGGGCGCTGTTTCACAACAGTACACTGCTGACTCCACCCAGAATAAGTAACCAGGAGTCAGCGTAAGTGGTCAGCTTCCAACTGTGACCTTCTCGAGGTTTATGAGGCAATCAACCACTTCCAGAGTGGCCTCGAGGGGTGTCCCTTCACTATCTACTTGGATCAGAAGCCTCTCGTGGACGTGATACGCAACCTGGCGAAGGACCTTCTGCTGCGACATTTCTGACATATGGACTATATTTGCCAACACTCCTCGGACGCTTGCTACATCCGTGGTGCAGAAAATGTTATAGCTGACTATCTATCTCATATCTTGCTGCTTACTGCATCCTTGATCTTAGATGACCTCGTCCGACTCCAGACTGAAGACATTAACACACGGCGATTAGTTTTGGACAGCAAGTCTTTACTTGCTATCCAACCTGCCTAAAGAGTATCTCCAGCAGTTTAAAAAATACTGAAAAATCAGTCACAAGACAGATTTTAACACTTCAAATATCACACATACCAGTATCACAAAGAAAAACAAATCATTGGAAAGAGTAACATGGGTCATTTCACAGACTTAACAATCCTTCATCAAAACATGCAATCAATAAAAAATAAAATACAACTATTAGAAGTTGGGCTCCAGGCTTTGAACTGCACAGTAGTTTGTGCTACTGAGCACTGGTGTAGAGACACAGAAATCCAACATATAGTATTATCATTGTATGAAAGGGCAAAATCTTATGGCAGAACTGCTTCAAAGGGTGGAGGATCATGCATTTATATCAGAAAAGGAATGCAGTTCAAATCAAGACATGACTTCAGTACAGTAAGTGAAGACAATTATTGAATTAACAGGGCTTGATATCATCAAGAAATTAATCATTTTGTGTGTATGTAGATCTCCCAGTGGTAGTGTAGACACATTTTTCTATAAATTAACAGAAGTTCTAGATAATGTCTCAAGAACAAAGGTCAACAAAATTATGTGTGGGGACATTAACATCAACACTAATATCATAAATGAATCCAGCAGCACCCTCATAAATATCCTTCAAAGTTTTGGCATGTCCCTATTGGTCAAGAGTGCAACAAGGGTTACTACAGTGACTGCATCAGTAAGTAGACCATCTCTGTCAAATAACAACAATAAAATCGGGCATTGAATCATTCCCTAAACTACTAGCCTACAAACGACATCTATCAGATATCAAAATAAAAGATTTTTCAAAAGAACTAGCAAAACGAAGCTGGGATGAAGTGTATAAGAAAACCAATGTGAATATGAAATTCTCTAAATTCTCCACATTATTTAAATTGAACTTTGAAAAGGCATTTCCAAAAGTATGCATTTCTGTACCAACATCTGACAAAAACAGATGGATAACAACAGGTACATACTAAGAAGTCTCTATTAAGAAGTCCTCCCAAACACTTAAATACCTCAGTTCCACGAAAAAGAGTCCAAATGATCCAGAATTCTTAAATTTCTATCATAGATACAAAAAGATCTATAGGAAGGCGCTGATTGCTGCAAAATATCATTTAATGACAAAATAATATATAATGCAGAGAATAAAAGTAAAGCAGTCAGGGATTTTATAAAAAAGGGAACAGGGAGAGCAAAAAAACGCAGAATAACATACTCCTAAGGGAGGGGATAAGGTAATAAATGATCCACAACACTTAGCAAGCTATGTAAATAAGCATTTTTCAAGTTTTGCAGAGAATTAAAAAAAAAAATTTCTCAAAACAAATATAACACCTGTAAATAATGATGCACTACATACAATGATGTTACTTCCAACCACAGAGAATGAAGTCAATGAAACTGTTCAGAAACTAAAAAATAAAAAGCCAGTAGGCTTAGATGAAGTACCAATGTGTGTACTGAAACAATGCATAGGGCCCTTAACAAATATAATACATGAATCCTTCACATCAGGGACAGTTACAGAGCAGTTAAAACAGGCAGTAGTTGTACCTTTGCTTAAGAAATGTAATGCAGAAGACATAGAAAATAACTAGCCCATTTCCCTGTTGTCACCATTCTCAAAAGTAATAGAAGTAATTGTGAAAGACAGATTAATGAATTACCTGAATAAATACAGCCTTTTAAACAAATCACAGTCTGGTTTCCAATGTGGCAAAAATACGGAGTCAGCCATAGTAGACTTCACAAAAGTTGTAATTGATGCTCTTGATAAAGTTGAGTGTGTCATAGGCATAATTTTGGATCTTTCTAAGGCCTTTGATACAGTCGACCACAAGATTCTGTTAAATAAATTAGAAGCATTAGGAATAAGGGTGGGTAGCTGATGACAAGTTTCGACCATGCCTAACAGATAGGGTACAAAGAGTAGAGATAACACATACTTCAAATAGGTCTAAAAATTTAGTAAAACACAATTCAGAACCAAAATACATTAATATAGAGGTTCTGCAAGGTAGCATATTAGGACCAATACTATTCCTGATATACATCAATGACTTTCCCAGTAGTGCTACTAATGGTGAAAAAATTCTCTTCGCTGATGACAGCAATATTATATTCACTGAGAAAACAAGAGAACTCCTTGCAGAGAAAGCAAATTAAAGTCTTGAGGAAGTTTATGATTGCGCAATAAGCAATAAAGTGACATTGAACACAAAGAAAACTAATGCCATGAATTTCAGTTTGAAGAGGAAAAATGACAATGTTAAATTAAACGTAGATGGCACCTCTATAGACTGCGTAACAAACGCAAAATTTCTAGGAATGAATGTTGAAATGGTGTGAACACACAAAGGTACTCGAAAACAGAATGTTGTCAGCATGTTATGCCCATAGAATCCTATCATCAGTGTGTAACATGCAGTGTCTTTAAGTTGCATACTATTCATATGTACACTCAGTTCTTAGCTAAGGCATTCTTTTTTGGGGAACAAATGCACAAAATATGAACACAGTCTTCCAACTCCAGAAGAGAGCCATAAGAATCATAACCAAAAATACTAGTCGAGCTCATTGTGAAGATCTGTTCAAAACACTGGGGATTTTAAGTGCTCTGTGTGAATACATGTGCCGGCCGAAGTGGCCGTGCAGTTCTAGGCGCTGCAGTCTGGAGCCGAGCAACCGCTATGGTCACAGGTTCACATCCTGGCTCGGGCATGGATGTGTGTGATGTCCTTAGGTTAGTTGGGTTTAATTAGTTCTAAGTTCCAGGTGACTGATGACCTCAGAAGTTAAGTCGCATAGTGCTCAGAGCCATTTTTTTGTGAATACGTGTACCAGTTGGTTGTGCAAATCAAAAATAACATTGGTAATTACTGCACAAACAGCTCTGTCTATTAGCATGTAACAAGAGCTAGGCTAAACTTACTTTTACCAAGAAAAAGTAAACATAAAACTCTAAACAGCATTTTCCACCAAGGAATAAAACTGTGCAATAAATTACCAAAAGAGATTAAAGAAATTACAAAAATACACTTATTTAAAAAGGCAGCTAAAAAGTACCTGTTATGCAATACGTATTATACATTGAAGGATTACTTAGATAAAACAGAGTAGGGGTTTGGTAAAAAAATGTTCTACAAATAAATAATAATGATGATTATAAAACATCCACCGTTCCACATAACACCTTCACACTATGTTTTCTTCCTTCTTTTTCCTTTGTCTAGAAATACTTACCTCCAAGCTAAGCATAGCACAACACTAACACCTCTTCCTCTTTCTGAGCTCAACATCCTACTCATTATAGAGGGATGCTGACTCAGTTTTTCAGGATAGCAAATGGGAAGTTGCAGTATAGAAAATGGCCCAGAGATCACCAATGTGTGTTTGTTTGTGTGTGTAGTGAGTGAAGTGTTATGAAACAATGTGTGTATAGTGTGTGCAGTGACTGATAGTGAGATATGAGTGAACAGTGTGGCATTATATTATTCAATAAGTTATTTGTAAAAAAAGTATGGTATACCTGAATTAAATCTAATCATTGTCTCTAACTAGAAGTCTGTAAATGTATTTCTATACGAGCTAGCTTATTTTAAATTGGTCTAAACTTGTAAATACTTTGACATGTTCTATATCATTGTAAAAAGAGATTTGTGGATGAATAAAGCTGCTACTACTACTACTACTACTACTACTACTAATACAACAACAACCTCTTGTCCTGCTTGGGTCAACGACCTCAGTCCTTTGTGATGTTTCTATGGGCTCCCCCCACCCCTTGGTACCATCTGCTCTTTGGCGTGGGATCTTTGATGCCTTACACAACTTGGCCCAACCCGGAATTCGGGCAATGACGAGACTAGTCACTGAAAGCTTTGTATGGCCCGGCGTGTGACATGATTGTCACACTTCAACCTGCGCATGTGTCAAATGCAAATGTTGCAGAGTCAGCAGACAAGCACAGCCTCTTTTAGGCAAGTTCAACATCCAAAGGGGTCGCCTTTGGCATTTCCACATTGACGTGGTCAGTCCACTCCCCACTTCTGATGGGTACAAATACGTATTATTTATGATCATCCATGTAACCCGTTGGGTCGAGGCGGTCCCTCTCGTCAACATAACAGCAGAGTCCATAGCTCACACTTTGTTATCCACATGAGTCGCGAGGTTTGGCTGCCCGCTTTCACTCACCACTGATCAGGGATAATAATTCGAGTCCACCATTTTTGCACAACTGTGCAAGCTGTGCAGCATCACAAAATTCCACAGTAGGGCCTATCACCCACAGGCGAACATCCTGCTTGAACTATGGCACCGAGTTCTGAAAGCCGCACTCATGTGCCACGGTGGGTTATAGTCTGAGGCCCTCCCTTGGGTCTTACTTGGCTTCCGTTCCGCACATAAGGAGGACCTGAATGCATTGCTGATGAGATCCTCCTCCTGCCTGCAGAATTCATGGAGGACGCACTGCCGGCTGAAGCCATTGACCTTCTGGCCCTTGTGGAATGGGTGCGCGCACATGTCGCTTACCTACACTCCACCCCGCCTCGCCCTCGTACCACACCGCCAGTGTTCATCCACAAGGACCAGGCATCGTGTGAATTCATGATGCTGCATGACGACTCTGTGCATGCTGCATTGCAACCACCTTATTCGGGCCCGCACCGTGTCCTACATCATGGAGTGAATACTTTCGTAATACATCTCAATGCACAAACTAAAAAAATTTCTGTTAACTGCTTAAAACCATCGTGGTCTCTCTCCGAACCGCATTTAGATGCTTCCGATTTGCCTGCCGTTGCCGCCATGCCTGCTGACACCACCGACGTGACCTCGAGTCACATTCCACCACCTATGCACGTGACTCTGTCAGTGTGGTTTCTGATGTGCCCACTTCTCGCGCTGGATGCTGCCTTCAACTGCCACGCTGGCACTAAGATTTTGTGTTCGAGTGAGAAAGCTTCCCTGCACCGTGCTCCGCACTGCTGGGGGGGGGAGGGGGGGGGGGAAGAGGGGGGTCTGTGGCGTCTGTGGCGCCTCTGGCGTACAGTGCCATATCTTTGGACTTGATCATCTTTGTCTATGTTCTCTCAGCGTGCTACCATTCCACTGCCATGTTGTATTCGCTTACTTCAGTGCTAAATAAATGTATATTCGACGTCTAATGTGTGTTATTACCGCCCTATGACACGCAATAGCCACACATTATTTATTCTGAACTAACACACACAACACAATACCTTGCCACAACTGTTAAGTCCCTATGTTGGCATCAACCATAAACATAACACAGTCGACACGAAATGTTCCGACTTGTCCCGATGTTCGATGTGTACTTGGGCAGTCACAGTTCCTTCCGAAATCGAGCTATAGACAGCATGGCATCACTCAAAAGGCTATGAAACAAAAATGGAAGAACTGAAATAATTAATCGTAAAGATAATAAATTATGTAAAATTTAATTAACTTGAAAGAAATATTGGTACAGCAATAATCGATTATCAGAATAATTACAATTACACGATTTAATCCATTAATCGCCCATCACTAAACGTCCACACGCAAAAATCTGTACTCACAAATGTCTGTGCAGACAGGTCGTTGCACATGATCAGGGGATTTACTCGAATATGTGTTACGCACAAATCAGAAAGTTTGGGGACGTTTCAACGAAAGTGTTCAAGCCTTTGGGCACGAGCCACAAATCATAGCGCGTGGACTGGAAAATCGTCATAAATCAAGCATTACTCATGTGTGAATGCCCTGTGAATCTTAAAATGGCAGATACACGTCAGTGTTAGCTAGAGAGTTCATTGCTGAATTTATTGAAGTATGTTAGAGTCACACATGGCTGCAGAGAATTAAGAGCATGGAATGCAGCATTCGAGATAGGAAGACAGGTGCTTCACACGTATCATTCTCTAATAGGATTTTACAAGCGGTTCACACTATGACAAACAGAAAAAAATGTAAAAAAATCGTTTCGGGACTGTATCAGAAAGAGCTAACACTCAAACCTCCAGATGTCAATACAGTCAGATAGGTACCGAACGTTGTATGTCGATAGAGTATCAACCAAACAACCGATATAGTTCCTGCATCGGTAACTAGTAGGTACCATATCACCTGCGGAGCCTAGCAAAAGCGTAACGGTGAGCGTCTGTCGTTTGGAGCGTCCATGAGGAAGTCGATAGAGTGTTAGTTGTACGGCGGTGCTGCTACTTGCAGTCAATCATTATTCTTATTATTTTTATTGTTAGTATTATTACTATTGCACCAGCCTACTGACCGACACTCTGGACGTGTATAGGCGTTTTGTCCGAGAGCCCGACAAACTTTCCTTGTCGGGCAGGAAGGAGAGCACACGACAGCCGAACCACCCACGTCCCCCTCCGCACTTCACCCAATAAACTGTCTTGCGAACTGCCTGATAAAAATTCTCTTTTGTCACTGCGAGCGGGATTAAATGTTGTACCACAGAGTGCGAGATGAACGAAAGTTTGACTGAGTTTCTGTTAAAATTGAAAGACTGGATATAATTATGCGACACATCGTGCGAGGAGTATAGCAATAGAGATACAAGAAATACAGCACTTTTTTCATTTTTAACGAATTCATAATGGTTTATGTGGCACACAGAGAGAGTAAAAGCCATATATTTTGTGAATAAAAGTCTGTCGGCTTCCTGTATTTTTGTTTTTAGGATGTATTTCCGATACTCGTCGGAAATGAAATCTAAAAAGCGAAATACAGACAGATGAGATCTTAGATTTAATTTCCGATTCGTATCAGAAGTAAAATCCATACACTGAAATATAAACAGTCATGGAAGTTTATTCATAAAATATACTTGCTTAATTGCTATTAGTGTTAAAAATGTCCAGCCTATATCCAAAGTTTCTGCTACGAAGAGCAAAGTGTGGGATTTTGTCTGCAGTTCTAACAGTTGGTAAATGAAACTTCCTGGCAGATTAAAACTGTGTGCCCTACCGAGACTCGAACTCGGGACCTTTGCCTTTCGCGGGCAAGTGCTCTACCAACTGAGCTCCGAAGCACGACTCACGCCCGGTACTCACAGCTTTACTTCAGCCAGTACCTCGTCTCCTACCTTCCAAACTTTACAGAAGCTCTCCTGCGAACCTTGCAGCGCACACTCCGCTGCAGAGTGAAAATCTCATTCTGGAAAGTTGGTAAATGCTTCATTTCTTATATATCTGTTGTATTTATCACATGATGTGTGCCACACCATTTGTAGTCTTTCTTGTTCTTATCTGAAACGAGTTTCTTAAAGTGACAGGGGCATCTTTTATGCTACATACACAAATAAATTAATAAAGTTGGCATGAACATCTTTTGTTTTATTTCTTTTGCTTTGCCACGATGTATTCCCCAGGCAACTATAAATCACGCTGCAGGTTTCAGGAATCATTTTAGATAACAACAGCAATGAATTTGAAGTTCTCTTAACTTCTGCCAATGGCTAGAATCCGTAATGAAGCTAACAGACTCTACTCGTAGCTTACAGTCTCTCCCACGCCCGTATTCTTTTTCATTATGAATAGTTTCATGACGTTCAGCAGTTCCGAAATGCATGTTCCTTAAGTAACAGACCGCGGATATGTTTCGCGCTTTTCATTATCCACGTCTTTGCCAATAGCTTTCTCTTAGGTTTCTTTGGCCTTATTACCTCTAAAACAGCGAAGGCAAAGCCTCATTTTTGTTTCTGTGTAAAACTGAACGGGATCTCGTAAAACATATACGTAATGAAGTTGTTGTTGTTGTTGTGGTCTTCAGTCCTGAGACTGGTTTGATGCAGCTCTCCATGCTACTCTATCCTGTGCAAGCTGCCTCATCTCCCAGTACCTACTGCAACCTACGTCCTTCTGAATCTGCTTAGTGTATTCATCTCGTGGTCTCCCTCTACGATTTTTACCCTCCACGCTGCCCTCCAATACTAAATTGGTGATCCTTTGATGCCTCAGAACATGTCCTACCAACCGATCCCTTTTTCTAGTCAAGTTGTGCCACAAACTTCTCTTCTCCACAATCCTATTCAATACCTCCTCATTAGTTATATGATCTACCCATCTAATCTTCAGCATTCTTCTGTAGCACCACATTTCGAAAGCTTCTATTCTCTTCTTGTCCAAACTATTTACCGTCCATGCTTCACTTCCATACATAGCTACACTCCATACAAATACTTTCAGAAACGACTTCCTGACACTCATTCGATGTTAACAAATTTCTCTTCTTCAGAAACGCTTTCCTTGCCATTGCCAGTCTATATTTTATATCCTCACTACTTCGACCATCATCAGTCATTTTGCTCCCCAAATAGCAAAACTCCTTTACTACTTTAAGTGTCTCATTTCCTAATGTAATTCCCTCAGCATCACTCGACTTGAACTTAAGATAAACAAATCACAACAACAGGGAGGCGCTGTAATCACTGAGGGCAGTGAGGCTTGCTGCTTTCAAATAAAGCAAGCGAAAGCGGACTGCCAAGAGAAAATTGCTGTAATTCCAAACCGCCGTTTACATGTGAGGAACACGTTGTCCCATATAACAGTTTCACGTGTGCTACAGCACAAAAACTGGCGAAATCCGAAGCTCAAATCCGGGACCCATGGAGGGACGAACTAACGACGTACCAACTTCCTCAAGGGAGCTCTAAGCGAAAGAAACTCACAGATATGTTTTCCCTGTGCTCCGTAGGTCACGTGTTACCTATTAGTTACCGTTTACATACGTTCTCCCGGACGACAGCACATAGCACAAACTGTACCGGAATTTTGGTTGATACTCTATCGACGTACAAAATTTGGTATATATCTGTTTTTTGGCCTGACATCCGCAAGTTTGTGGGTAAGCTAAGTAACGAAATTCTAATATAACGTGTGCTCCACAACAGGAGTGAATAAGAGGTGAACTGTAGAATTCACCATCATAATACGAGTAGTAAAACGTCCCAGATAGACTATGAATCCCTATGTGGAGTTCAGAGTAGAGTTTTATATTTTGATGCAAAAGTTTATAACAGGTTGCTGGTAGACTTCAGACATGAAACTGAAAATCCCGACTCAGAAACAAACTAAACTGTAGCTCGTAGGCACACCTACGATTTCATAGAATATACTGGTCAGGGGAGGCCACGACTTTGGGATCACGGATTTACTTCAAACTTTGACCAACTTTAGTCGGTCCTTAAAACAACATAATGTGCCAATAGTAAGGTGCACTACTCTGTGCAATCTGGCAATTCCGAGACAATCGCAAGAGTAGTTTTACACGTCTACTATGTAAGTGATGTATCTATGTGGAGGTGCAGGACGTCAGTTCATGGTGGTCAAGTGGTTAGCGTTCGAGCTTCGTAAGACGAACGTATATGAGGAGAAGGTTTGACTCCTGCTCACCCCCTCCAATTTGTAGTACAGGTGTAAATTTTGTGATATTAGAATAAATTCGTTCTTGCTACATTAGCAACGTCTCACTGCTACGCAGGTTGAATGCCAAATGGAGCCTGCCTCTGTCCCTGCAGCTCGAACGGTTGAGGTGCAAAGCAGTTCCGGGTATCTTACCAGATTACATGTTTGAGGGATTTCGCAAATGACGACAGGCATACATTTTCAGGAAAACTCTATGCGTTTCTTCATTTACTTGTCGATAGTTATAAATATGTTTGTTCCAATAATTAAATTTAATTAAGAATATTAAGTGGTCAGATTACTTGAAGTTCACTAACACTTCTTGCAAATAAACGTGGTTTTTAAAAATTATACTGCGTCTCAAACGTCCTATAAATTAAATAATACGGCCAGTGATGAAAAAAATATAGATTAAAATTTATGTTTCAGCAGGAGTCAAACCGTCGCCTTATGCACGTTTGTACTACGTAGCTCGAACACTAACCTCTTGACCACGATGAATTCTAACGTCCGTCACTTCTGCGCAGATACGTCAGTTACATAATACATCTACATCTACGTGATTACCCAGCTATTCCCAATAAAGTGCCTTGCAGAAGGTTCAATGAACCACCTTCTAGCTGTGTCTCTACTGTTCCACTCTCGAACGGTACGTGGGAAAAACGAGCACTTGAATTTTTCTGTGCGAGCCCTGATTTCTCTTATTTTATCGCGATGATCATTTCTCCCTATGTAGGTGGGTGCTAACAGAATGTTTTCGCAATCGGAGGAGAAAACTGGTGCTTGAAATTTCATGAGAAGATCGCGTCGCAACGAAAAACGCCTTTGTTTTAATGATTGCCACTCCAATTCACGTAATATGTCTGTGACACTATCTCCCCTATTTCGCGATAATATAGAACGAGCTGCCCTTCTTTGTACTTTTTCGATGTCATCCGTCATTTCCACCTGATACGAATCCCACACCGCACAGCAAAACTCCAGAATAGGGCGTACAAGCGTGGTGTAAGCAGTCTCTTTAGTAGACCTGTTGCACCTTCAAAGTATTCTGCCAATGAATCGCAGTCTTTGGTTTGCTCTACCCACAATATTACCTATGTGATCGTTCCAATTTAGATTATTTGTAATCGTAATCCCTAAGTATTTAGTTGAATTTACAGCCTTCAGATTTGTGTGACTTACCGCGTAATCGAAATTTAGCTGATTTCTTTTAGTACTCGTGTGAATAACTTCACACTTCCTTATTCAGTGCCAATTGCCACTTTTCTCACCATACAAATATCTTATCTAAATCATTTTGCAAGTGGTTTTGATCATCTGATGACTTTACAAGACGGTAAATGACAACATCATCTGCAAACAATCAAAGACGGCTACTCCGTTAGTCTCCTATGTCGTTAATATAGATCAGGAACAATAGAGGGCCTATAACACTTCCTTGGGGAATGCCGGATATTACTTCTGTTTTATTCGATGAGTTTCCGTCTATTACAACAATAGACGCGTAAAACTTTGCGATTTTCTCGGAAATGCCAGAATAGTGTACCTTACTACTTGTACATTACACTATGTGATCAAAAGTATCCGGACACGTGGCTGAAAATGACTTAACAAGTCCGTCGGTAATGCTGTAATTCAGTATGGTGTTGGCCAACCCTTAGCGTTGGTGACAGCTTCCACTCTCACAGGCATACGTTCAATCAGGTGCTGGAAGGTTTCTTGGGGAATGGCAGCCCATTCTTCACGGCGTGCTTCTCTGAGGAGACATATGAATCCGTGTCGGTCGGTGAGGCCTGGCACAAAGTCGGCGTTCCAAAACATCCCAAAGGTGTCGTATAGGATTCAGGTCAGGACACTGTGCAGGCCATTACAAGGATGTTATGATCGTGTAACCACACCGCCACAGGCCGTGCATTATGAACAGGTGCTCGATCGTGTTGAAAGATGCAATCGCCACCCCCTAATTGCTCTTCAACAGTGGGAAGTAAGAAGCTTCTTCAAACATCAATGTAGGCCAGTGCTGTGATAGTGCCATGGAAAAAAACAAGGGGTGCAAGCCCCCTCCACGAAAAACACCACCACACCACAACACCACCGCCTCCGAATTTTACTGTTGGCACTACACAGATGACTTTCACCAGGCATTTGCCGTACCCACACCCTGCCATCGGATTGCCACATTGTGTACCGTGATTCTTCACTCCACACAACATTTTTCCACCGTTCAGTCATCCAATGTTTACGCTCCTTACATCAAGCGAGGCGTAGTTTGACATTTACCGGCGTGATGTGTAGCTTATGAGCAGCGGCTCGACCAAGAAATCCAAGTTTTCTCGCCTCCTGCCTAACTGTCATAGTACTTGCAGAGGATCCTGACGTAGTTTGGAATTCCTGTGTGATGTTATGGATAGATGTCTGCCTATTACACATTAAGACCCTCTTCAACTGTCGGCGGTTTCTGTCAGTCAACAGACGAGGTCGGCCTGTACCCTTTTGTGCTGTACGTGTCCCTTCACGTTTCCACTTCTCTGTCACATCGGAAACAGTAGACCTAGGGATGTATAAGTCTCGCGTGCAGACGTATGACGCAAGTGACACCCAGTCACCTGACCACGTTCGAAGTCCGTGAGTTCCGTGGAGCGCCCCATTCTGCTCTGTCACGATGTCTAATGACTTCTGAGGTCGCTGATATGGAGTACCTGGCAGTAGGTGGCAGAACAATGCACCTAATATGAAAACGTATGTTTTTGGGTGTGTGTGAATACTTTTGATCACATAGTGTATATTGTTTTAATGGCCTGATAAAGATTTACAAAGTTTGAAGTAAATCTGTGATCCCAACGTCGTGGCCTCCGCTTGTGAGTTACAAACACTTCTAAAACTGTCACAGTCGGTATATTACAGATCTGAGGAAATTTACTTGCCTTCAAGAAATCCTTCTTCAAGACAGGATAAATAGCTTCGCATGCGTTCCAGAACTATAGCACAAAATTCTAGGTCGGTGTAGCTTCCTGCTTTTGCCAGGCGTCTTAACGTCACCGCCCTCCGCTCACATGGAGCAATTGCTCTCCTCCTACAAGGATTTTTCCGTATTATCTCCAGGAGTTATGAGTGTCAAAAGATATATTTCCAAATTCATCCGCCAATAATTATGCCAGTCGTCGGTTCGCCCTGTTTCTCTCGAAGTTTTTGAAATGTGAAAAGTGGCTTCGCTTAAGCAGCCAATGTCTAGACCATTTTGACCGGATTTTTTCTTGCATTTTGTTTGCAGTTTTATGCAACACAAGTTGCGAACACAGACCATAGTAGAATTTCTTCCTTTACGAATTTCTGAATAAATGAAATAAAGTATGAGATTGCTAGAGCGTAGCTGCTTGCCTCTGACTTTTTTTTCTAGACCGACAGATGGCGGGCGAGCAGTAGATTGGTGCTAGTCTCATTTCAACAGACCACGTTTGCAGCGACTTACGGCATGCACAAACATTTTTGCAGATATCTATGCAGAGAGATCGTTGCTTGTGGATGGGCCCTTTGGTAGATGTTCGAAGGGAGTACTGTTTCTTTCATTTGTCCAGCAAAGTGAGTCTTTTTGTTACTTTTTCTCTTCGTAGACGATGTTTCACATTTTGTCGTGCCTTACCCACTAGCTATAGTTTGACGGTTCTATTAGTGGACTCGAGAACCGTGTCGGCTTTGTTGTCCACGCAGGTACGGCCAGCCCGCGAATTTTCTCGGCTGGAATGTTCTCTGCAGCCAGCCAGCCAGCCAGGCAGAAAACTCATCCGCGTGGACTAACAACTGATATGTTCAACATAGCTTGTCATTTTTTAGAATCGTTGTAGTTTTATAGACTAGATGCTTTCATGCTAGGGTACTTCATTCTTCTAACGTTAGCTGAGAAACTGGGAAATGGATAACATAGCTGTATCTTCTTCTGTCTACACCTATACTAATAATAAAATTGTAAAAATGCCGCGCTTTTTTCTCCTCATGACTGTTACGCATGTGACCTGAGTGTAGCTTGGGCCAACGTATAGACTTTATTTCATCATAATCGGATCAAGGGCCGGCCGCTGTGGCTGAGCGGTTCTAGGTGCTACAAGCCGGAACCGCGCTGCTGCTACGGTCGCAGGTTCGAATCCTGCCTCGGGCATGGATGTGTGTGATGTCCTTAGGTTAGTTAGGTTTAAGTAGTTCTAAGACTAGGGGACTGATGACCTCAGATGTTAAGTCCCATAGTGCTTAGAGCCATTTGAACCATTTTATTCGGATCAAGGGGAAAAGATATCGTGACCTGAGGTTTTATCTAAACCCGCTGTGTCTGCCTGTCTGTTTGAGTACACTAATCTCCAGAAGTTCTAGATGAATTTTCATGGGGTTTTCACAGGTAATTTGAATGTAGCTTGGGTCAGCATAGGCCTATAGACTTATTTTATCGAAATCGGATTACGAAAAAAAGGTATCGCAATTTAAAGTTTTTAGGAGTCTGCTCAGCTCCCAACTTAGTAGTCTGAATGTTTACCTTAACGGCGGCGTAGTACCTCAAAGAGCGAAAGAGTTTTTTTTTTACCTTTGTGATAGAACTATTTTCGGAAATGGCAAAATTAAGCGTCGCAATCTTTCCTTTACGAATACAAACTAACACTGAATATACTTGGTTAGAATATACGGAAGTGCTGATTTTGCTTTCTGTACCAAGACTTAATGAAATTGCGTTCCTCCTTTCGATAGGTTTCGTTTATGTTTGTTTTATTGGTTAGGAAAAATGAATTTGTTGACAAAGTAATCTTATAAGGATTTCGTTTTTTATAGATTGATATACGAAACCCCGAAAACCGACGGTATGTGAAGGCCCGTCTTTAACTTACATTGCGAAGCACGGGCGTACAGCTAGTGTAAAATACAAATGATTTTAGGAAGAATGTTGTCGGAGCTGCTGTAATGACAGCTTCCCTCTTAGATCCACAGACGTCTTAATTTTTTTGAACTCAAATGACAGATTATGTAAAATACGGATAGAAATGGAAAGTGTTACACCACGCAGCATCAGTCCGCTATTTAGCAAACTATGTTGGGTATGTCTATCACATAACAGGATCGAAATAATTTAACTCTCATTCCGTTTGGGTCCACCATCAACCCCAGTATGAGGTATGAACCCCACGTACACGAATACGTTCTTGTATTCGTTGTGCCACGGAAATAAACAGCCTCTGAGTGTCGTCGTGAGAAACTTCTGATCATTTCTGAAACACACGCCGTGCTATTTTTGACGACAGCTGGTTGGACACTGGTATTAGAGTATACGACTTCGCAGTGCGTCTCAGGCATGTTCTATGGATGACATATTAATCAAGGACCTGCTCATTGCTCAAGGCGTTTGTGGTGTGATCTACTGGAATATGCCATTTGGCACCCTGGTCATCATAGGCATGACTACAGAGTTTACCATTTTTCGCACATACTGACGGGTATTCACCCTCCTTTGAACAATTCACAAATCAGCCTCGTTTTCGTGTCCAACAGCTACCCACAGCATGATTCCAAGGGCTGGAGAAATGGTTCAAATGGCTCTGAGCACTATAGGACTTAACTTCTGATGTCATCAGTCCCCTAGAACTTAGAACTACTTAAAATTAACTAACCTAAGGACATCACACACATCCATGGCCGAAGCAGGATTCGAACCTGCGACTGTAGTGGTCGCGCCGTTCCAGACTGTAGCGCCTAGAACCGCTCGGCCACTCCGGCCGGCAGGGCTGGAGAGATACGGGTCTCGAGAATCGTTGCTTCCAGTCAGATCGTCTACACATGCGATGGTGTCGATTTGATCGCAACAAACAGAAGGGAGATTCATCGCTGAAAACCACAGTATGCCACTCCATGTCCCAGTTGACTACAGCTACAAGAATCCAAGTCTCTGTTGTTTTTGGTTTGCTGTCATTGGTAAATGACGCTTGGCATCTTAACCTAGCCTCCTTAATCTGTTTCTGACGATTCGTGGCGACAATCTGCCTGTAACCCCTGCCCGGATTTAATCTATTTTCATCCGTCTATGCGTCAGAGCCAGTCGAACAGTCTAACGATCTTCTTACATTGAGGCGAAAAAGTCAGGAAATGGCGATAAGCACATACACAGCTGTCGGTAGTAGGCATACACAAGATATAAAAGCGCAATGCATTGGTGGAGCTGTCATTTGTGCTCATTTGAAAATGTTTCTGACGTGGTTATGGTCCCACGACGGTTGTTAACAGACTCTGAGCGCGGAATGGTAGTTGGAGCTAGAAATGCGGGATGTTCCATTTTGGAAATCGTTAGGGAATTCAATATTTCGTTATCCACAGTGACAAGAAGGTTCCGAGAATAACAAATTTCAGGCATTATCTCACACTACGGACAACACAGTAGCTGACGGCATTCACTTAACGACCAGGAGCAGCGGTGTTTGCGTGGCGTTGTCAATGCCAACAGACAAGCAACAAATGCGTGAAATAACCGCAGAAATGAATGTGGGACGTACCACGAACATATCCGTTAGGACAGAGCGGTGAAATGTGGCGTTCATGGACTGTAGCAGCGGATGACGAACGCTAATGCCTTTGTTAACAGCACGACATCGCCTGCAGCGCCCATTAGTTGGGCCCTAGACGACTGAGAAACCGTGACCTGGTCAGATGAGTCCCGATTTCAGTTGGTAAGAGCTGATGACAGGGTTCGTGTGTTGCGCAGACACCACGAAGCCATGGACCCAAGTTGTCAACAAGATCCCGTTGATGGCTCCATAATGGTGAGGGCTCTCTGGCCAAACTGAACCAACCATTGACTCGAAATAGTTATGTTTGGCTACTTGGAGGCCATTTGCAGCCATTCATGGACTTCATGGTCCCAAACAACGATGGTATATGAATGAGTGACAATGCATCATGTCACTGGGCCGCAATTGTTCGCGATTGGTTTGAATAACTTTCTGGACAATTTGAGCGAATGATTTGGCCACCCAAGTCGCCCGACACAAATCCCATCAAACATTTGTGGGACATAATCGAGTGGTCAGTTCGTGCACAAAATCCTACACTGGCAGTCCTTTCGGAATTATGGACGGCTCGCTCAACATTTCTGCAGGTGACTTCCAACAACTTTTTGACTCCATGTTACGTTGAGTTGCTGCACTACGCTGGGCAAAAGGACGTCCGACACGATATTGGGAGGCATCCCATGACTTTTGTCACCTCAGTGTATGATCCAGTCCTTGTGGAAGGACTCGTGCCTACACCTCTTCCCGCACTGTTGTCCTGTTCTGCAGCCATCGCACTTCAGCCAACTTCCTGTGTGGTCTTCCCATGACCGGAACGCCAATGGTTCGACCTTCCTCAGAGTCCGAAAGGTTGCGATAAACTGCACGCAGGTTGGTCACGGGACCAGTTAAAATTGCCACTTGGGACGCGAAGCTTAGAGGAGCGCCAGATCTGTAAGATTTCTGTGCAATACTTTTCACGCTCTGTAGCGGCCGCTTGGGGTGCCAAGTGGAGAGGGGGCACGAGCACAAGATTTGTGTACAGTGCTTATCACAGTTAGTAGCGGAAACAGACATGGGGAAAATGTATGAAGAAAAAGGGGGAGAGGGAGGAGAGACGTCAAATGACAAAACGCTTGTTTGAGAAAGTGCTCTCGAGTCGACCCTGTCTGGGCATGCTGTGCTGTTATCTCTCACCTGAAAGTTGCAGAAGCTTTGGACGCGAGTAATAGCCATCACGTATTCACGCCAGTTATCACCCTTAGGTATGGCTTTTATCTGTACTGAAAATAAGCTCATGAAGGATGAAATTTCGGTCAACTTGTGTCACAGGCATGGAGATACTGGGATAGTTTGGTAGTATTCAAAATGTTCAACTGTGTGTGAAATCATATGGGACTTAACTGCTAAGGTCATCAGTCCCTAAGCTTACACACTACTTAACCTAGATTATCCTAAGGACAAACACACACATCCATGCCCGAGGGGGGACTCGAACCCCCGCCTGGACCAGCCGCACAGTCCATGACTGCAGCGCCCTAGACCGCTCGGCTAATCACGCGCTGCTTGGTAGCATTCGATCGAGGTGTACATGGTGTAGCACTTTCGATTTCTAGCAACGTAAACCAGAGCATCTTGTCCAAATTACTGTCGTGCTGCGTGGTAGCCCACTTACATGCCTTAAAATAAAAGAAGCTCTTACAGTAGTCAAGCGTGAGGGCCCGACTAGGCCTACTCCAACATCCGTCCTGCCTCTTCACCGGCCTCATAGCAGGTCATAATTCAAAGTCATCATCAGTTCACATATAGTATCAGATTAGCTTGCAACGGGAGGCATTAAAAATATACTCTTCTTGGAGTTGCCACGATTCAAAGAAATAGCTTCATGTATGACAGCTAGGTATTCAGGATCGTGTGAAAAGCTGAATCCACGCTTGCCATCCTGCAGTGTTACCCAGTTATGTTGTTTACCAGAGAATTTCTCGAAATAAGAACATCCAACGACATTCTGACAAAGACTATTTTTGTTTTAATATCCAAAACACAGCAAAGAATATTTATGGAATATTCTGTCGGTTCTTGGAGGAACATAGACATGTTAATAACTTGAATACACAGTATTAATGTTCCTCAATAATATTTATTTAAAAGTTCGTTATGAACCGGCTTTCGGCTTCTTAGGCCATCTTCAGATAACGTAATACTAAACAGATCGTCCACACAATTTCAACGAGAGTTCATAGCTGTACAAAGATTATTGTACAAAGACATGGCCTTTTTATGGTTATATCGATGCCAAACACAAGCAAGAGAGACTGAAAAAATAAACCTTAATTTCAGATATTAAAGTTATATGAATGCATAAGCCAAATATTTTGTACAAGTGAATGATGGCACAGGCTACTAAGTCACGTGGACAAACTGGTGAATGTGATGAACAGGCCGAAAAAAGGGGTGAGGAGGGAGAAAGGAGTCTATGGGATGTGGGTGTGGAATAGTTATAACAAGCTTATTATCTAATGACGAGAGAAATAACTGGCTGCTGCTATTACGGTAAGGGTGAGTTCCATTACTCACGCTTACTAAAGTACCAGCAGCCACACATTATTTCTCTCACCATTAGATAATAAGGTTGTTATAACTGTCCCACATCCCACAGACTTCTTTCTCTCCCCTCCCCCTTTTTTTCGGCCTGTTCATCACATTCGCCAGTTTGTCCACATGACGTACTACCCTGTGCCATTACTCTCTTGTACAACACATTTGGTTATACATTCAAATAGTTTTAATATTTGAATATACTGTAATGTAAGATTTATTTATTCGGAACCTCTTTGCGTATTATATGATGCTTGTGTTTTGTATCGATGCAGTCAAAAAAATGTCACATATCCTTGTACAACACTGCTGAGGATAGGGCATTTGGGAATACACCAGTTACTCAGTGACACGTTTAGGCCTGTTACAGAATCTCTCGACCGATTCTTGAAGGCTAACGAACAAGAAGAAGAAGCTGATGCTACTAGCAATTTTACTAAACATTACAGTGATAGTCAAATAAGTAGAACGCATGGAGTAAGCAAGGTAAAATCGTATAAGGTAGATACTCAACGTATAGGCTTAAACAAGATTGCAGTACAGATCAGCGATAGAGAATTTTAAAGAAAACTTGATTTATTGAATTTAATGTTGTTAAAAAGTACAAAACTCGACAGCTTTCCACTGAAAGATATAGAAATGTTTTGTCACATATTAGTACATAAAGCACTCCGTCTTCAGGCCACAAGTGGCCCATCGGGACCATCCGATCGCCGTGTCATCCTCAGCTAAGGATGCGGATAGGAGGGGAGTGTGGTCAGCACACCGCTCTCCCGGTCGTTACGATGGTTTTCTTTGACCGGAGTCGCTACTATTCGGTCGAGTAGCTCCTCAATTGGCATCACGAGGCTGAGTGCACCCCGAAAAATGGCAACAGCGCATGGCGGCCCGGATGGTCACCCATCCAAGTGCCGGCCACGCCCGTCAGCGCTTAACTTCGGTGATCTGACGGGAACCGGTGTATCCACTGCGGCAAGGCCGTTGCCATATTAGTACATAACAGAACAATATAAGAAAGCCAATGGAGTAAGAGCAAAAAGCTACAACAGTTCGAAATACAAAAACATTATTAAACCTTCCTTAACAGCGTACCTGTCAGTCGAATTATCGACTCACAGAATCAGAAAATTAACAACCGATCACCCCAGTACCTCTGCTATGATGACCTTAACTAAATAAAACTTCTTGGCAGATTAAAACTGTATGCCAGGTCGAGACTCGAAACCGGGACCATTGCCTTTCGCGGGCAAGTGCTCTACCATCTGAGCTACCCAAGCACGACTCACGCCCCGTCCTCACAGTTTTACTTCTGCCAGTACCTCGTCTCCTACCTTCCAAACTTTACAGAAGCCCTCCTGCGAACCTTGCAGAACTAGCACTCATGAAAGAAAGGATATTGCGGAGACATGGCTTAGCCACAGCCTGGGGGATGTTTCCAGAGCAGACCCCTTAGTGTTGATTTGTGAGTTCCGCCAAACGTTAGGCACTCTACTAGTATGTTTAATGTGTGTCTGTTCTTTGTAACTAATTAAGTACACTCCTGGAAATTGAAATAAGAACACCGTGAATTCATTGTCCCAGGAAGGGGAAACTTTATTGACACATTCCTGGGGTCAGATACATCACATGATCACACTGACAGAACCACAGGCACATAGACACAGGCAACAGAGCATGCACAATGTCGGCACTAGTACAGTGTATATCCACCTTTCGCAGCAATGCAGGCTGCTATTCTCCCATGGAGACGATCGTAGAGATGCTGGATGTAGTCCTGTGGAACGGCTTGCCATGCCATTTCCACCTGGCGCCTCAGTTGGACCAGCGTTCGTGCTGGACGTGCAGACCGCGTGAGACGACGCTTCATCCAGTCCCAAACATGCTCAATGGGGGACAGATCCGGAGATCTTGCTGGCCAGGGTAGTTGACTTACACCTTCTAGAGCACGTTGGGTGGCACGGGATACATGCGGACGTGCATTGTCCTGTTGGAACAGCAAGTTCCCTTGCCGGTCTAGGAATGGTAGAACGATGGGTTCGATGACGGTTTGGATGTACCGTGCACTGTTCAGTGTCCCCTCGACGATCACCAGTGGTGTACGGCCAGTGTAGGAGATCGCTCCCCACAACATGATGAAGGGTGTTGGCCCTGTGTGCCTCGGTCGTATGCAGTCCTGATTGTGGCGCTCACCTGCACGGTGCCAAACACGCATACGACCATCATTGGCACCAAGGCAGAAGCGACTCTCATCGCTGAAGACGACACGTCTCCATTCGTCCCTCCATTCACGCCAGTCGCGACACCACTGGAGGCGGGCTGCACGATGTTGGGGCGTGAGCGGAAAACGGCCTAACGGTGCGCGGGACCGTAGCCCAGCTTCATGGAGACGGTTGCGAATGGACCTCGCCGATACCCCAGGAGCAACAGTGTCCCTAATTTGCTGGGAAGTGGCGGTGCGGTCCCCTACGGCACTGCGTTGGATCCTAGGGTCTTGGCGTGCATCCGTGCGTCGCTGCGGTCCGGTCCCAGGTCGACGGGCACGTGCACCTTCCGCCGACCACTGGCGACAACATCGATGTACTGTGGAGACCTCACGCCCCACGTGTTGAGCAATTCGGCGGTACGTCCACCCGGCCTCCCGCATGCCCACTATACGCCCTCGCTCAAAGTCCGTCAACTGCACATACGGTTCACGTCCACGCTGTCGCGGCATGCTACCAGTGTTAAAGACTGCGATGGAGCTCCGTATGCCACGACAAACTGGCTGACACTGACGGCGGCGGTGCACAAATGCTGCGCAGCTAGCGCCATTCGACGGCCAACACCGCGGTTCCTGGTGTGTCCGCTGTGCCGTGGGTGTGATCATTGCTTGTACAGCCCTCTCGCAGTGTCCGGAGCAAGTATGGTGGGTCTGACACACCGGTGTCAATGTGTTCTTTTTTCCATTTCCAGGAGTGTATGTTCTTGACTTGACATTTTACACGATGACTCAGTCTGAGCAGCAACGGGGCTAAACATTTTGTATTTACAAGCATTTACTAAATGTAATCTACTTTCCTCACATGTCTTATTCGACCACTTAAATGCTTAAATCCTTACAGCCTGACTTTCGCCCGAGTGCCTGTCCGCTCCGGTGTGGAGCCGTACAGCCGGCCGGAGTGGTCGTGAGGTTCTAGGCGCTTCAGTCTGGAACCTAGCGACTGCTACGGTCGCAGGTTCGAATCCTGCTTCGGGCATGGATGTGTGTGATGTCCTTAGGTTATTTAGGTTTAATTAGTTCTAAGTTCTAGGCGACTGGTGACCTAGAAGTTAAGTCGCATAGTGCTCAGAGCCATTTGAACCATTTGAACCTTACAGCCGACTGTTGTGCACAGTCATCCACCACCAAATAAACGTAATACATTGAAAAGCCAAAGAAACTGGTACACCTATCTAATATTGTGTAGGACGCCTGGAAGCACGCAAAAGTGCCACAAGACGAAGTGACATGGACTCAACTAATGTCTGATGTAGTGCTGGAGGGAACTGACAACATGAGCCCTGCAGGGCTGTGCATAAATCCATAACAGTACGAGGGGTTGGAGATCTTTTCCGAAGAGCACGTTGCACGGCATCCCAGATATGCTCAATAATGTTTACGTCTGGGGAGTTTGGTGGTCAGCGAAAGTGTTTAAACGCAGAAGAGATTTCCTGGAGCCACTCTAGAAATTCTTAACGTGTGGGGTGTCGCATTGTCCTGCCGGAATTACCCAAATCAGTCGGAATGCGCAATGGCCATGAATGGATGCAGAAAGATCAGGCAGGATGCTTATGTACGTGTCACCTGTCAGATTCGTATCTAGACGTATCATAGGTCCCATATCACTCCAACTGCACATGCTCCACATTGTTACAGAGCCTTCACCAGCTTGAGAAGCCCCCTGCTGAGATCCAGGGTCCATTGAGTCATGACGTTGTCTCCATACCCGTACACGTCCATCCGCTCCATACAATTTGAAACGAGACTCTTCCGACCAGGCAACATGTTTCCAATCATCAACAGTCCAATGTCGGTGTTAATGGGCCCAATTAAGGTGTAAAGCTTTGTGTCGTGCAGTCATCAAGGGTATACGAGTGGGTCTTCGGCTCAGAAAGCCCATATCGATGATGTTTCGTTGAATGGTTCGCACGCCGACACTTTTTGATGGCAACAGAATAGAAATCTGCAGCAGTTTGCGGAAGGATTGCACTTCTGTGGCGTTGAAAGATTCTCTTCAGTCGTCATTGATCCCGTTCTTGCAGGATCTTTTTCCGACCGCAGCGATGTTGGAGATTTGATGTTTTACCGAGTTCCTGATATTCACGGTACACTTGTGAAATGGCCGTACAGGAAAATCCCCACTTAATCGCTATCTCGGAGATGCTGTGTCCCATCGCTTGCGCGCCGACTATAACACCACGTTCAAACTCACTTAAATCTTGATAACCTGCCATTGTAGAATCACTTACTGATCTAACAACTGCACCAGACGCTTGTTGGGCATTGTTGACCGCAGCGCCGTATTCTGCCTGCTTACATATCTCTGTATTTGAATACGCATGCTCATATCAGCTTCTTTGGCGCTTCAGTGTAGAAACAAAATAACTTTTGTTTATCTTCACTCACTGTTAACCATGAGTTTTTGCGGAATAATATCTTGTAGAAAGTTGCGTTTTTCTGACCATCGATTTGAGACATAAAGAAACCTTTTGGTTGATTTGCGCCTGACCGCTTGATTTCTAGCTCCTCTTCCATACTTGATAACCCATGACAATCTGAGTTATTAATTTTAAGATTACTGTAAGAATATATGAGTTTCAACCACTCATCTCCAGAAATGAGACATTACTGAGAGATGGCCACTTTTGCTGTTGGCGACAGTTATCGTTGATCTAAAGGAAGTTGCGTTAAGTGATGTAGGTGAAAATTCTGACTATGAGCCCAAGCCAGATGGTCTCAAATAATGTGGATAGGTGTGAGGGTGGTAACGCGACAGAGACCACTGGGTTCGCTGAAGTGTAGGCAGGGAGGAGGTATGCGCGAGCCAGTCCATCCGATGGTCCCAAAAAATGGTTCAAATGGCTCTGAGCACTATGGGACTTAACATCTGAGGTCATCAAATGGTTCAAATGGTTCTGAGCACTATGGGACTTAAAATCTGAGGTCATCAGTCCCCTAGAACTTAGAACTACTTAAACCTAACCAACCTAAGGACATCACACACATCCATACCCGAGGCAGGATTTGAACCTGCTACCGTAGCGGTCGCGCAGTTCCAGACCGAAGTGCCTGAAGCGAATCCGCTGGTCCCGCCCGAGGTGGTGCCAAGCTATGCTACAGCGAGATGTGAGTTTGGGAAAGGGAAAAACAATTTTGTCACGCCACTATGACTGCCGGGGTGTGGAGAGAGTATGGACCACCAGGCGCTGCCTCTCAGCCCTCTACTGTATGGGACGGGGAAAGGAGGGGTTGGCAGAGAGGAGGGATGAGGGAGGAGTAGCGGCAAGACTTGGCTCCGCTACTGACAGTTCAGAGTAACATCGTGTGCTTCTGCAACGAAGCAGTGGAAATTGCGCCTGATTATAGCTGGTCCGTCATCCACACTACTACAAAATCATGTCCTATCCAAACTGTTTGATATACTACTGAAGAAATAACCAGAATAAAATTATATGAGAAAATTCTGGTGGGGCTGGGGCCTTACGAACGAGCCGACACTGGTCTGCACAATCATCACAAACGTAGTAAAGTTATAACCGATGAGCCAAACAATGTGACCACTACTTAATAGAATGTTGATCCACCTTTGGAACGCAATAGAGCAGCGCTTCTGCGTTGCAAGCATTTGACAAATCCGTCGAAGATTTCTAGAGGTATGAGGCACCAGGTCACACAATTCCCGTGAATTATGGGCTGGTGGTTTATGAGACTGTACTGGACCTCTTTTCCGATAGCATACCAGATGTGTCCTATCGGGTTCAGATCAAGCGAGTTTTATGGACAAGACAAAACACGAGTTCACTGTCATGCCCCTCAAACTACTGTAACACGATACTGATATTAAAACATGGACAGTTATCCTGTTGGAAGATGCCATCACTGTCAGGGAAGACATCAAGCGTGATGGAATGGATGTGATCCGCAATAATGCTCACATAGCTCATGGCTGTCATAGTGCCTTCGGTTACTACCATGGGTTCCACTGAAGCCCAGTGGAATATTACCAGTGGTATAATACTACCTGTATCTGTGGTGTGTCGCATGTTTCCAAACAGCTATTCTCCTGGATGAGAGCATATCCAGAGACGACCATGAGCCTGGTGTAATAAGAAACGTGGGTCCTTCAGCCAGACGACATATTTCCATTGATGAATGATACAATATCGATGATCCACTGCCCACTGGAACACGTACTCAACAATATGTGCTGAAAGTGCGCTCTGAAACACTTGTTTCTGCACCAGCATTGTACTCTTTCGTGAGATCTGGCGCAGATTGTCGCCTCCTTACGTTACAGAGCAGGCAAGCCTCCGACATCCCCATTCTGTGATGAAGCTTGGACGTCCAGCACCTTGTCGCCTACTCGTGTCTTCACCGTCCTTCAATCGTCTTCCATAGATGCTCACCACAGTAGCAAGTAAACAATCGACCAGTTTCACCGTTACTGAGATGTTCGTTCTCATGTGCCAGGCCATCACAATCTGTCCTCTGCCATAAACTCATGTCAGTTGATTTCCCCATTTGCGGCCTTTACCGTCGCTAGAATGATTCCCCACTCTTCTCTGCTCCACTTTTATATTTTCCTTATCGTGTCATCTGTCCGCAACGTCACCAGGCACCGGGAAGTGGTCACAATGTTTTGTTTATTAAATGTACAGGAAGATGGAATGGAGCTGCATCTACTACAATGCCTAAATGAACAGTGATGCACCAACTTCGGTAGGTATGTAAACGAGTCTAGTTACAGTTCTCTGTGATAGATACAACGGTCACCTCAAGTGCATAAGGTTTATTGTCCTTACCAGGCCCGCTAGGGTACATAGGGCCGTAAACAAAGCCATATGTTGAGTGATAAATGTAAAAGGCACAGGATGCTGCTTACTAGTGTGGGTCAGCGTTATCAACATCCGACAGAATTTGAAAAGGAACGCATTGTGGGTCTCCGATTGGCCGGCTGGTCGAATCGTGCAGTATCGAGATTTATGGGGCATTCGGTTGTGACAGTGAACTGATGTTTAACCACAGAGGATCATAAGAGCAGGCATACTCATCGTCTAACTTCCAGTGGACCATGACTGACCACCACAAGGGAAGATTGTCCTATTCTGCACCAAGCACATAGTAAGCTCTTCAGGTCTACACCTGCTACCAAAGAACAAGTAATGGATTCCGCAACAAACTGTGTTATTTTTACTATCAGCAACCGGAGTGGTGCCGTGATCTCGAAGCATGGAGTGCAGTGGAGTCACATTGTGTTCAGTGATGACGAATCGAAGTTCTACACTACCCCAGATTACTATCGTTGGCGACCATGACGGCGACCTGTGTAGAGATTCTATTCTTATAATGTTTTAGAGAAGCAGAGTGGTGTTACTCCTAGTGTCATGGTATGGGAAGCCTTGGAGTATGACTTTAGGTCATGGGTGGTAGTGATTGATGGAACTCTGATGGCAGAAAAGATACGTTAAGGACATCCTGCATCCTCAGGTGATGCCGGTACCTCACAAATAATGGTATTGTGGTACTATTTCTCAACAGGACAGTGCTCATCCACACATGGTATGTGTCTCTATGAACTTAGTGATGTTGAAGTACTCCCATGGCGAGCTAAGTCCCCAGATCTGCCACCGATAGACCACGAATGGAACTAGCTTGGACATCGTCACAGTGCTAATATCCAAGATATCAACGGTCAGTTACAACAGTTGTGAGCCAGATTGCCTCAGGAGAAGGTACCTTGGCTCTATGGCACCGTTCCCAAGTGAATAAGTGTATACATCCAGGCCAGGGGAGGTGCAATGTTACACTGATTAGAGGACTCATTCTGCCAAGTTCTTCGTAAATCTGACTGGATTTGTAATCACTGCAATCTCTTCCTCCTCTCTTACTGAGTACTTCTTTTTTTTTTGTCAGGCAGAGTGCTTGCGAGATACTGAATGTGAATAAAGCGAGCTGTTTTTCATGCAAGCTGTTTTGTTTGCTGAAATTAATATGGATTCTGTGGCAGAAACTACTTTGTTTCCAAGAACTTCATAATGTTCGGTCTTGGAAAATGCTCTAGGTTACTGCAGTACATGGACGTTATCATTATTAACCTGCAAGCCTGCTGATATAGAGTTTCACCCTCCTCAAATGTGGCATTTGTCATCACGTGCTAATGTCACGTTTCCGTGGTCCACAGCCGTTTTAAGACCCATCATCTGCTTTCAACCTATGTCTTCCATACATTTTCCGTGTAACATAGTACCAGACCACAGAATTAGCGATAAACGTCTGGAGGTTGTCACTTCGATTAAATACCCAGGAGTAACTCTATAAAGTGATATGGAAATGGAAATGAGCGTTTGGCGTCATTGGCCGGGAGGCCCCTTATGGGGTTACGGGGCAGGTCCTGCCTCCTTGGTGCAGGTCTTATCAGAGGGCAGCTAACCCTCTGACCAGACACGGCAAAGAATTTCGCACGAGGGAGGTTTGAACATGAATACCACTCAGCTATCGGGGCGGACGCATAAAGTGATATGAAATGTAATAACACGTGGAAATCATTTGCTGTGTCCTCCAGAAGACGTGGGACACAGCCTGCTTTAATAAGCAGCGAGCTGCCTACCACTCAGGTGTAACATATTTAAAGTCACACTTCAGAGAGGGCACTCACAATAAGTACTATGATATATGTTCGCTTATGCCACACAAATAGTTCCCAAGTGGCATCCATCTACGGAAAGGGAATAAAAGCCGACACATGGCTCAACTATTAGTTTCTTAGATGGTACCACAAGATAGTACCTCAGGACACGTCTGCAGTATCTGCCAAGAAGAGACAAACTGGAGATTAAAGAAGTGAAGTTAGTCATTGTCCACTGAGTTTAGAACTATACCAGTGCTTCAAGAGCAGATCAGTGTAAGTTGTCGTTGAACTGTATTTTCATGCACAGTCTTCATACTCCAGTTAAGCATTGTAAAAACTTCTATTAATAACTGCTGCTAATCTGTGTTGCCACCTATTTCTGCCATAGCTGTTGCCTAAAGCTATTTGTTCCTGTGACAAAGCTGGACGCTGCCCGTAAGCAAGCCACCTCATAACAGGAACTGCTTGTGATTGTAGGGAATTCTCTTCTGCCATATTTATATTGTTTGTCACCAAGTGCACTTGGTATATAAAGCATATTTAATAGGAAAGTTACACAGAAGAATGGGAAGTTTATGGCCCTTGTCAAGTAGGTTCTTGGAAGACACCTAATGAATTAGAGGAAGCGCTACTAGGATCGTAATTGGTCGGTTTGGTGCAGGAGAAGCTGTAGAAGATATGAAGACCACAGAGGAGAAAGGGGACAAATCAACATTTTTGACAAAATCACCTTATGCTATATTCGTGTTGTTTGAGTTCTGTATCAGCTACAATTATCACAAAGCGGCCATTGGATGCACTTAAAAGCTTGAAATTACCAAATAATTAATGTCGTTATTAAGGTTCAGTAGAAAGTTATCCATATAGATACATGGTATCTAGTCAACGTTCTTTGACAACAGACAAGTGCTAACTGTCCTTCAAGATCAAGAATGATACACTTGGAATAAACCGATAGGCGGCGCTAGAGTCGTGTTTTAATAAAACAATTGTCTGTTAACGTAAGAAGTGATAACCAGTTTCATCGTATAAATAACTGCATCAGTAAAGAGTAATTCTTAAGGATTATACCACTTAATAATTTGCCTTACGATACACATGGAAGAGAGGAAAACTTAAAGTTTCTTATCAATTTTATTACTCAGATATTAATGAAAGAAAGTAGTAATTAGCATTCCAGCAACAAACCACAGCGGAGGCGGAGTTAATCAAGCAAAAGATAATTGAGGCAGTTAAGTCTGTTGTGGTACTTATTTTCTGATAGCGGCTATCGAGACGAATCCAATGATGTGTAACAGTAAGGTCTTTGAAGATCAACGAAGGTCAAAAAGGTGTTATGAACGTCCATTTACAGAAGGTGTTCGAAGTGATGACCATTAGTATCAGTGCAGTGCTGCAATCTCCTTATCATGGTTCAAATGGCTCTGAGCACTATGAGACTTAACATCTGAGGTCATCAGTCCCCTAGAACTTAGAACTACTTAAACCTAACTAACCTAAGGACATTACACGCATCCATGCCCGAGGCAGGATTCGAACCTGCGACCGCAGCAGTCGCGCGGTTCCAGACTGAAGCGCCTAGAACCGCTCGGCCACCCCGGCCGGCTCCTATAATGGATTGAGTGGTATTCCTTATCACTTCGGCACTTATCAAAGCACAATTCTCTCTCATATATCGTGAAAGTAGTAAATACTCGCCGAATACGGCGTATCTATCTAAAGTGCCATTGACATGTAAACACCATTCTTTCGCAATACAACACTAATAGGAGCGGTAAGGCAAGTATCGTCGAACCAAGCAATTGTGAATGATGTATTCCTTCGAAGAACAAGTCGTTATGCTTCTCATTGACGGAGAATGCGAACGAAATTCAGTGAGAGATAGAGACTTACACGCTGAAAGATATCCTCAACGTACTCACCCTACACATCGTACATTTAAATACGAGTATGATAAATTGAGAACAACTGGATCTTTAACGCATCGGAAACATATCCGGAAAAGGAAAGTTACTAACGAGAAAAGGAAATTGGTACTCTTGCCACTGCTGTTCGAGATCCTTGTGTTAGTTCGCGTCAAATCGCAATGGAATCTGGCATGAGCCAGAGTAGTGTTGCTCGTGTTCTGCATCGCCATAAATATCATCCTTACCAAAGCAGTCTCTGGTACGGATTGTATGCGTCGCATTGAATTCTGCCTATGGGCTCAACTTCGGATCAGAGAGACGACGCATCTATTAATTTGATTTTATTTACTGAAGAGGCTACATTCACGAGCTATGTAAATGTTAATTTGCATAACATACATTATGTATCCATGTTGGCTGCGGCAAGTTTCACACCAAAAACCGTGGTCGGGGAAAGTATTGTGTGGGAATCTGGAGGACAGAATTATGGGCCCCTATTTAATCGAAGGAAAGCTTAATGGTAGGAAGTACACCACATTCCTGCAAGAAACATTAGATCTGTTATTGGAAGAAATATCTTTAGGAACAAAGAACAGAATGTGACATGAACACGATGGGTGTCTGGCACATTTTTGGCTAATGGCTAGAAATGAGTTGCAGAGACAATTCCCACATCGTTGGATTGGACGCAGAGGAGATGTGCCGTGGCCGGCTCGTTCGCCAGACTTGACCCCTCTGGATTTTTTTTCTTGTGAGGATTCGTAAAAGACATTGTTTATAAAGACGTTTCAACTACACCAGCAGATATGTGAGAGAGAATTGTCAGAGCAAGTGCTTCGATAAGAACCGATGTGATAAGGAATACCAGTCAATCCATGATAAGAAGATTGCAGCACTGCATTGATACCAATGGTCATCACTTCTAACACCTTTTCTAAATGGGCGTTCATGCCATATTTGTGACCTTAGTTGACCTTCAAAGGCCTTACTGTTTCACAGCATTGGATTCGTCTCGATAGCCACTATCAGAAAATAAGTACCAAACTACAGCATCCCATTTGTGAAACAAAGTTGACCTTCATATCCCTGAAGCGACCACACTTAGCAACAAAAAAAACAGCGTCATATTACGGCCCCCGTTGTCCCATGCAACTTTCGTACCAGAAACTTTTCAGCTCCTATCATACTTATTATTTATTATTTTATTGTTGGCGAATTTTCCCTAAAAGGAAATCGTTAAGCTTATGACTTTGAAGGCTTGTTCTTCTTGTTCTTCCAGTACTCCTTCATTCTCTTGGAGAGGGCCTCTTTTCTCTCCTCAGACCATTCTTGTTTGGTCCGCTGTTTTAGCGCTTCTGACTTTACTTCCCAATTGTCTATGTGTTTTCGGAAGGTGCTTCTGTCTGTGGTGTTTGTGGTGCCAATTGCTTGTAGGTCTTTTCGGACTCCTTCCATCCAGGGTGTCGAGGCTTTAAGTGTCTTGATGTGTTCTAGAATTTTCTTGGTGAGTCTTGTTTCAGGGAGTCTATCTAAATGTCCGTAGAATTTAAGGCGCCTTTTTCTCATATCGTTCTCGATGTTCGAATATGCTTCTACTGTTGAGTTCTTCTGTAGTCTGTAGCCATCTGGTGTGGGTCTTCCTCCTAAAATTTTCCTCATGATTTTGCGTTCTTCTTTTTTGATTTCTTCAATTTTGATTTTCCTGTTGAGTGCTAGTGTTTCGCTGGCATACAGTACGGCGGGTTTGATCACTGTGTTATAGTGTCTGATCTTGGTGTTTCTGGAAATGCATTGTTTGTTGTAGACGTTTCGTACCATGCCTAGTGATTTCCGTGTCTTCTGTTGTCTGTCTTCGTAAGCCAGTTTCTCTGTTCCGGTCGGTTCGATGATTTCGCCTAGGTGTCTGAAGTGTGTGACCCCTTTAATTTTGCCGTACTTGGTTGTGATGTCGTCGCCTTCTCTTGTTAGGACTTGCGTTTTTTCAAAAGAGATTTGTAGGCCGACTTTCTCGGCGCATTCTTTCAGGATTTCGATCTGTGTTTTTGCTGATGTTGGGTCATAGGTCAGTATCGCTAGGTCGTCTGCGAATGCTAGGTAAGGGATTTCCAGTCTTTTCCTTCCTAATGTGACTGGTCTCCAGGTGTTTTGTCTCCTGACTTCAGCTTCCCGTTCGCTCATTACTTTGTCTAGGACGATGTTGAACAATAGTGGAGATAGTCCATCTCCTTGTCTTAGGCCAGTGTGGATTTCAAAGGGGTCCGAGATTTCGCCCATGAATTTGACTTTGGATTTTGTATTGGTTAGTGTCTGTTCGATTAGTCTTCGGGTCTTTTGGTCTAGGCCTTTTTCTCTGAGGATTTGGATGAGGGACTTTCTGTCGATCGAGTCGTAAGCCTTTTTGAAGTCGACGAAAGTGCAGATGATTTTTTTGAGGCTTGTCATGTGGGATTTTATGATTGATTTCAGGTTGAAGATTTGTTCGGGGCAGGCTCTGTTGGGTCTGAAACCCGCTTGGTATTCCGAGATGGCGGGTTCCAGTTGTCCTTGCGTTCTGGTGAGAAGGCAGGTTGATAGAATTTTGTAGATGACCGGTAGCAGGGAAATTCCTCTATAATTGTTTGTGTCTGTCCTGTCACCTTTCTTGTGTAGCGGGTGAATGAGTGCGGTCTTCCAGTCGTCAGGTATGATTTCGGTTGTCCAGGTGTTCTGTATGATTTGTGTGATTTCGTTTAGCGAGTTTGGTCCTAGGTTCTTCAGCAGTTCTGCCGTTATTCCGTCTTCACAGGCTGCCTTGTTGTTTTTCAGTTTCTTTACGCAGTGGAGGATTTCTTCTTTTGTTGGTGATGGTGAGTCTTCCGGTGCGTTGGCCGGTTCTCGGGGTTCGAAGGTTGAGTTAGGTTCCGGGCAATTTAGTAATTTTGAAAAGTACTTCGCGAGCTCTTCACAGTTTTCTTTGTTGGTAAGTGCCAGTTTTCCGTCTTCTTTTCTGAAGCAGAGGTTCTGTGGTGAGTATCCTTTGACTTGGTTGGCGAACGTCCTGTAGAAATCCCGTCTGTTGAAATTTCTGAAGTCTTCTTCGATGGAGTTTAGCTGATCGTTTATGTATTTGCGTTTCTCTTGTCTTATTGTTTTCGATGTTTGTCTTCGAATTTCATAGAAGTTGTCCTGTGTTTCTTGTGTTTTGTTGCTGTTGTGGTTTGTGAAAGCTGTTCTTCGATTTTGTAGGGCGATTTCGCAGGTAGTGTTCCACCAAGGGTGCCTGGGTTTTCTAGTCAGCGGGATCAGTTCTTTGGCTGTGTTCACAATTTTTTGTTTAAAGCTGGTCCAATCTTTCGCCTCTTGTTTTTCCCAGTGTTCTGTGATGTTCGATTATCTGATCTTTCTTGTATCAAATTTCGGTGAGGTCAATTTCTTTTTGTGTTGTCTTCTTGGTGTGAGTTTGATTTTGATTCTTGTTAGGTAGTGGTCCGAATCTATGTTGGCGCCTTTTCTCACTTGGACGTCGTGGATTTCTTTCTGGTATTCATAGGAGATTGCCACGTGATCTATCTGGAATTCGCCTAGTGAGTGGACTGGTGATCGCCACGTCTTTTGTTTCTTGGGCTTTTTCATCAGGGAGGTTGTCATGATTTTGAGGTTGTTTTGCTGGCAGAGTTAGATCAGTCTGGTGCCGTATTTGTTGGTGAATTTGTGTGCAGGGAAATTTCCTACTGTTTTTCTGTAGCGTTTTTCTCTGCCGATTTGTGCGTTGAAATCGCCTAGTAGAATTTTCGCGTTGTCTTGGGGTATTTTTGCCAGGGTGGTTTCGAGTTTGTCCCAGAATTTGTCTGTTTCTTCTGGTTTGTCCTTGTTGTCTGCGTTCGTGGGGGCATGTACGTTGATGAGGGTGTAGTTCTTGTTGGCGTGTTTGATTCGCATGGTCATGAGCCTGTTGTTGATCGCGTTGACTTCTTTTACTGAGTCTAGGATGTTTTTGTTTACTGCGAAGGCCATGCCGAGGAGTGCTCCTCCTTTGCCGATTTTCCTGTTGGTTCCACTCTTGAAGAATCTGTAGTTTCCGTAGTCTATTGTGTCTGACTCCGTGTATCTTGTTTCTTGTAGCGCTAGGATCGAGATCTTTTGACTGGTGAGTTCCGTTGTTAGATTGTGTAATTTTCCCGTTTGTATTAGTGTCTGTATGTTGAAGGTGCCAAAGTATGTGTGTGTTTTCTTGGGTAGTTTGCCAGAGCGCTCCGACTCGCCCTTTAGTACATCTCCAGGTCCCCCAGAATCCGAGTGCCTGGTTGCCCTGGTTGCCGTCTTGCGACGGGTGGATCGTCCACCTGGGGTAATGTTGTTTTTAGGTGTACTTGCCATTATGCTTGTAATTCGTCTGGCTTGCGCCAGTTTGGTAGAACCAGGGATTTTCAGTTCCTGGAGCTCGTATCAGCCGCACCATTGGTGACAGACGCTGGCCAGAGTACCGGTGGTTACCACACAGACGTGTCTGGGCTTTTGTGTTAGTTTTCTTCGTTTCGCCGGTTTTTACTCCGGGTACTTATCCTCGAGGATGTGATAGTTCTGGTCCGCCCCGAGTATTTGATTTCCTCGGTGCCACCCATATCTGGGAGGCTTTCCCCTATCCGCCACCTGGGGAGGCGCCCGATGGAGGATCTATCAACCTCACACGGGTCATGCTTATTATTATTATTATTAATATTATTGGTGGCAATAGTTAGTGACTCATCCTGTATATATACATTAGGGTGTTCCAAAAATTCGAAGTAGTTTTATTTGAACCCATACCCTCTTAATTTATTTGTACGATGCCAAAACAACTATATGAAAAATTTCAGAACCTTAGGATGTTGGCAACCCGTGCCGACTTGCATTGAAACATGTCAGGTTGGCTGTACTTGGTAAGAAAGGCGAAGGATTAGATTAGATTAGATTAGATTAATACTAGTTCCATGGATCATGAATACAATATTTCGTAATGATGTGGAACGAGTCGAATCTTCTAATACATGACATAATTAGGTTAATTTAACAACATACTTAAGTTAATATAACAACTTTATTTTTTTGTGTTTTTTGTTTTTCTTTATTTTTTTTATTTTTTAAATACTTTTTTTCTTTTTTTTCTTAATTTATATCTAAAAATTCCTCTATGGAGTAGAAGGAGTTGTCATTCAGAAATTCTTTTAATTTCTTCTTAAATACTTGTTGGTTATCTGTCAGACTTTTGATACTATTTGGTAAGTGACCAAAGACTTTAGTGCCAGTATAATTCACCCCTTTCTGTGCCAAAGTTAGATTTAATCTTGAATAGTGAAGATCATCCTTTCTCCTAGTATTGTAGTTATGCACACTGCTATTACTTTTGAATTGGGTTTGGTTGTTAATAACAAATTTCATAAGAGAGTATATATACTGAGAAGCTACTGTGAATATCCCTAGATCCTTAAATAAATGTCTGCAGGATGATCTTGGGTGGACTCCAGCTATTATTCTGATTACACGCTTTTGTGCAATAAATACTTTATTCCTCAGTGATGAATTCCCCCAAAATATGATGCCATATGAAAGCAATGAGTGAAAATAGGCGTAGTAAGCTAATTTACTAAGATGTTTATCACCAAAATTTGCAATGACCCTTGTTGCATAAGTAGCTGAACTCAAACGTTTCAGCAGATCATCAATGTGTTTCTTCCAATTTAATCTCTCATCAATGGACACACCTAAAAATTTGGAATATTCTACCTTAGCTATATGCTTCTGATTAAGGTCTGTATTTATTAATGGCGTCATACCATTCCCTGTACAGAACTGTATGTACTGTGTCTTATCAAAATTCAGTGAGAGTCCGTTTACAAGGAACCACTTAGTAATTTTCTGAAAGACAGTATTGACAATTTCATAAGTTAATTCTTGTTTGTCAGGTGTGATTACTATACTTGTATCTTCAGCAAAGAGAACTAACTTCGCCTCTTCATGAATATAGAATGGCAAGTCATTAATATATAATAAGAACAACAAAGGACCCAAGACTGACCCTTGTGGAACCCCATTCTTGATAGGTCCCCAGTTTGAGGAATGTGCTGATCTTTGCATGTTACGAGAACTACTTATTTCAACTTTCTGCACTCTTCCAGTTAGGTACGAATTAAACCATTTGTGCACTGTCCCACTCATGCCACAATACTTGAGCTTGTCTAGCAGAATTTCATGATTTACACAATCAAAAGCC